>NW_027183491.1:0-284321 GCF_041296385.1 Aphelocoma coerulescens | reverse complement strand
TCGGGGGCGGGGGGCCCGAAATGGGGGGAAAAGCGGCGATTTTGGGTTTTTGGCGCGGGGCGCGCCCCCGGGAGCAGCAGCAGCCGCCGCGCCGGGGCCGCTCCCACGGTGACACGGGCGGGACAGAAACCCCGGGCGCGGTTTGGGGCGAAAAAGGGCGAATTCGGGCAAATCCGGGCGGGAACGGGGGGAAAGGGGGTGGAAACGGGAAAATCTGGGTGGGATTTGGGGGGAAAAAAAAGGGGAAAATGGGAAAATCTGGGCGGGAATGGGGGAAAAAAGGGGGAAATGGGAAAATCTGGGTGGGATTTGGGGGGAAAAGGGGGAAAAAGGGGGGAAAATGGGAAAATCCGGGTGGGATTTGGGGAAAAAAGGGGAAATGGGAGGGATTTGGGGGGGAAAAGGGGGAAAACGGGAAAATCTGGGTGGGAATGGGGGAAAAATGGGGGGGAAATGGGGGAAAAAAGGGGGGAAATGGGAAAATCTGGGCGGGAATGGGGGGAAAACGGGAAAATCCGGATGGGATTTGGGGGAAAATGAGGGAAAATGGGAAAATCTGGGCGGGAATGGGGGGAAAACGGGAAAATCCGGGTGGGATTTGGGGGAAAATGAGGGAAAATGGGAAAATCTGGGCGGGAATGGGGGAAAAAAGGGGGAAATTGAGAAAAAATCGGGAGAATCCAGGCGGGATTTGGGGGAGGGATGGGGAAAAGGAGGAAAACGAGCCCAAATTTGGGTCAAAAATCAACAAAAGAGAGCAAATTATTCTGGGTTTGGTTCCAAAATGGTCCGAAAATGGCAAAAATGAGCCCAAATTCGGGTCAAAAGTGTCCAGAAAGAGCCAAAAGGAGCCAAAATTTGGGTCAGAATATGGGAAAAGAGCCAAAAATAGTCCGGATTTGGGTCCAAAATGGCCAAAAAAAGCCAAAATTAATCCAGATTTGGGTCCAAAATGCCCCAAAAAAAGCCAAAATTAATCCAGATTTGGGTCAAAAATGGCTGAAAAAAGCCAAAATTAGTCCAGATTTGGGGCAAAACCCGGAAGTTTGAGTGAAAAATGCAAATTTTGGGGTTGAAATGGGTCAGGAAAGAGGAAAAGGCCAAAAATAGCTCCGGGGTTTGGGGGGGAAATGGGCAAAAAGAGGCAAAAAGAGCCAAAAGGAGGCGAAATTTGGGGCAAAAGTGTGAAAAGAGGCAGAATTCGGAACAAAAAACGGCCAAAAGAGATAAAAATTAATCCAGATTTGGGTCCAAAATGGGAAAACGAGCCAAAATCAGTCCAGATTCGGGTCCAAAATGGGCAAGAAAGGGTCAAAATTAATCCAGATTTGGTCAAAAATGGGCAAAAAAGGGTCCAAGTTCAGCCGGCTTTGGGTCCAAACGTCCACCCAGAGGTTCCAACGTCCACCCAAAGGGTCCTGACCTTCCTCCAAAGGGTCTCCGTGCCCATGGAAGGGTCTCCGTGCCCATGGAAGGGTCTCCATGCCCATGGAAGGGTCTCGGTATCCATGGAAGGGTCTCCGTGCCCATGGAAGGGTCTCTGTGCCCATGGAAGGGTCTCCATGCCCATGGAAGGGTCTCGGTGCCCATGGAAGGGTCTCCATGCCCATGGAAGGGTCTCTGTGCCCATGGAAGGGTCTCCATGCCCATGGAAGGGTCTCGGTGCCCATGGAAGGGTCTCCATGCCCATGGAAGGGTCTCCATGCCCATGGAAGGGTCTCGGTGTCCATGGAAGGGTCTCCATGCCCATGGAAGGGTCTCCGTGTCCATGGAAGGATCTCGGTGCCCATGGAAGGGTCTCCATGCCCATGGAAGGGTCTCCGTGCCCATGGAAGGGTCTCCATGCCCATGGAAGGGTCTCCATGCCTATGGAAGGATCTCGGTGCCCATGGAAGGGTCTCCATGCCCATGGAAGGGTCTCCATGCCCATGGAAGGGTCTCCATGCCCATGGAAGGATCTCGGTGCCCATGGAAGGGTCTCCATGCCCATGGAAGGGTCTCCATGCCCATGGAAGGGTCTCGGTGCCCATGGAAGGGTCTCCATGCCTATGGAAGGGTCTCGGTGCCCATGGAAGGGTCTCGGTGCCCATGGAAGGGTCTCCGTGCCCATGGAAGGGTCTCTGTGCCCATGGAAGGGTCTCCATGCCCATGGAAGGGTCTCCGTGCCCATGGAAGGGTCTCTGTGCCCATGGAAGGGTCTCCGTGCCCATGGAAGGGTCTCCATGCCCATGGAAGGGTCTCGGTATCCATGGAAGGATCTCGGTGCCCATGGAAGGGTCTCCGTGTCCATGGAAGGGTCTCCATGCCCATGGAAGGGTCTCCATGCCCATGGAAGGGTCTCCGTGTCCATGGAAGGGTCTCCATGCCCATGGAAGGGTCTCCATGCCCATGGAAGGGTCTCCGTGTCCATGGAAGGGTCTCCATGCCCATGGAAGGGTCTCCGTATCCATGGAAGGGTCTCGGTGCCCATGGAAGGGTCTCGGTGTCCATGGAAGGGTCTCCATGCCCATGGAAGGGTCTCCGTGCCCATGGAAGGGTCTCCATGTCCATGGAAGGGTCTCGGTGCCCATGGAAGGGTCTCCATGTCCATGGAAGGGTCTCCATGCCCATGGAAGGGTCTCCGTGCCCATGGAAAGGTCTCCGTGTCCATCCGAGGTGTCCCAATGTCCACCCAAAAGGTCTCGACCTTCATCCAGGGGGTCCTGACCATCATGGAAGGGTCCCGATGTCCACCCACGGTGTCCCTACGTCCACCCAGAGGCTCTCAAGGTCCATCCAAGGGGGTCTTGACCTTCGTGGAAGGGTCTCGGCGTCAATGGAAGGGTCTCGACCTCCATCCAAAGGCTCCCATCCCTCCCCCCCCACCCCGGGTTTGGTCCCTTTCCGGCGCTGCTCCGGCGCCTTCCTCTTCCTCTTCCACCCGACCGTGACCGACCCAGCTCGACCCAACTCAACTCAACGCAACTCAACCCAACCCCCAATTCCTCTTCCACTCAACCATGACCAACTCAACTCAACTCAACTCAATCCAACCCAACTCAACCCAACCCCCTCTTTCCTCTTCCAGTCAACTCAACCCAACCCAACCCCCACTTCCTCTTCCACCCAACCGTGACCAACCCAGCTCGACCCAACTCAACTCAACTCAACTCAACTCAACTCAACTCAACTCAACTCAATCCAACTCAACCCAACCCCCACTTCCTCTTCCACTCAACCGTGACCAACTCAACTCAACCCAACCCCCTCTTTCCTCTTCCAGTCAACTCAACCCAACCCAACTCAACCCAACTCAACTCAACCCAACCCCCTCTTTCCTCTTCCAGTCAACCATGACCAACCCAACTCAACCCAACTCAACTCAACCCAACCCCCTCTTTCCTCTCCCACCCAACCGTGACCGACCCAACTCGACCCAACTCAACCCAACCCCCACTTCCTCTTCCAGTCAACCATGACCAACTCAACTCAACCCAACCCCACCCCCTCTTTCCTCTTCCAGTCAACCATGACCAACTCAACTCAACTCAACCCCCTCTTTCCTCTTCCACTCAACCATGACCAATTCAACTCAACTCAACCCAACCCCCTCTTTCCTCTTCCACTCAACCATGACCAACTCAACTCAACTCAACCCAACCCCCTCTTTCCTCTTCCCTCTTCCACCCAACCGTGACCGACCCAACCTCAGGCACACCCCGGGGACCGCCCCGAGGTTTTTATCCGCCCGTCCCCGGCGCCGGCACCGCCGTGAGCGGCGCAGAAATAGGCGCCGGAATCCTCGTCCCTGAGGCCGTCCATGGCCAGCGTCACCGAGCCCCGCCCGGCGTCCCTGGCGATCCGGAAGCGGCCCCGCGCCGACGCCGCGTACTCCTCCGATCCCTCGCGGCTGATCCCGGCGACGAACGCCAGCCCCGCCCCGGGGCCCTGGCGGATCCAGAGGACGTGGGATCGCGCGAGGCCGGAGCCGGAGGCGCGGCAGAGGAGGCGCAGGGACCCCCCGGGGGGCTGGAGGTCCCCCCCGGACTCCAGCAGGGTCACGGCCGCCCGGAGCCCTGCGGGAAAAAGGGGAGATGGGGATGAGGCGCCGGATCCGGCCGTGTCCCGGGGTGGGCGTCGCGCTCCGGACCCGGCCGGGACCCACCTGGGAGGGCCACGAGAGCCAGGAGGGCGAGGAGCGGGAGGGAGCTCGAAGCCATGGCTGGGATGTGCCGCTCTGGGGTCCCCGCGGGGCTTTTATGGGGCGAAGGGGCGGGGCTTGAGGGGAGAGGGGGCGGGGCTTAGCCGGGGGGGGAGGGGGGGTTTTGGCGGGAAAGTGGGGGGTTGGGGGAGGTTAATTAGGGAAGGGTTAATTGGGGGTTGTTTGGTTGGGGTTGGTTGGTTGCAGGTGCGGCGTTGAGTAATTAACGGGCCGGGGTTGATTGCGGGAGTCCGAGTCCTTAATTAATGGGTCTGGGTTAATCGCCGTTAATTAATTAATGGAAGGATTTGGGTTAATTGCAGGTGTCCCTCTAAGTAATTAATGGGCCCGGGTTAATTGCCATTAATTAATTAATTAAAGGATTCAGGTCAATTGCAAGTGTCCCTCTAAGTAGTTAATGGGCCCGGGTTAATCGTCATTAAGTAATTGATTAAAGGATTCAGGTCAATTGCAAGTGTCCCTCTAAGTTGTTAATGGGCCTGGGTTAATTGCCATTAATTAATTATTGGAACGATTTGGGTTAATTGCAGGTGTCCCTCCACGTAATTAATGGGCCCGGGTTAATTGTGGGAGTGCATTTAATTAATGGGTCCATTCAGGTTAATTGCCATTAAATAATTAAATAATTAAAGGATTGAGGTTAACTGCGGATGTCCCTCTAAGTAATTAATGGGCCCGGGTTAATTGCGGGAGTGCAGTAAATTAATGGGTCCATTCCGGTTAGTATTAATTAATTAATTAATGAAAGGATTTAGGTTAACTGCGGGTGTCCCTTTAAGTAATTAATGGGCCCGGGTTAATTGCGGGAGTGCGGTAAATTAATGGAGCCATTCAGGTTAATTGCCATTAAATAATTAATTAAAGCACCGTGGTTAATTGAAAACATCCCTTTAATTAATTGATGGGTCGGAGTCAATCACCAGCATCCGGTTAATTAATTAATTAAAGGCTCGGTGTTAACTGCAGGCGTCCCATGAAGTAATTAATAGGCCCGAGTTAATCGCAGGAGTGCAATTAATTAATTAATTAAAGGCTTTAGGTCCATTGCAGGCATTCCGTTAAGTAATTAATGGGCTGGGCTTAATCACCAGGTGCAGTTAATTAATTAATGGATCGGCGTTACTGTCAGGCGTCCCATTAATTAATTAAAGGATCCATTTGGATTAATCACTGGGCCCAAACAATTAATTAATATATTTGGGGTTAATCACAGGTATCCGGTTGATTAATTAATGGACTGTGGTTAATTGCCAGTGTCCAGTTAAATAATTAATTAATGGATTGGGGCTAATTGCAGGAGTCCGTCAGATTAATTAATGGGTCAGGGTTAGTGGCTGGTGCCCACTTGATTAATTAATGGATCGGGGTTAATTGCAGGCATCAAGGCCATTAATTAATTAGTGGTTCCGGGTCAATCTCAGGTGTCCGTTTAATTAATTAATGGATCGGGCTTAATCACAGGCATCCAATAAATTAATTAATTACTTGGGATCAAGCACAGGAGTCCAATTAATTAATGGATGAATGAATGGGAGTTAATCACAGGCATCCAGTTAATTAATTAAGGGATTAATCAGGATCGATCACAGGGGTGCAATTAATTAATTATTCTGGATTAATCACGGACAGACAATTGATTAATTAACCACGAAGATTAATGAATGAACGGATAGGGATTAATCCCAGAAATCCAATTAATTAACGAATCAGTCGGGATTAATCGAAGGCATACAATTAATTTATTGATTAATTAATTAATTGATTGATTGATTAATTGTTATTGAATAATAGCAACCTCTAATTAATCCAAGAGAACAAATTATTTACGTGATCAATTAATTATTTCAGTGCTGAGTTAATTAATGGCGAAATCTCCTGGGGATTAATCCAATTAATTAATTAATAGACCACAACAATTATTGCAGGTTCCCAATTAATTAATTAACCACTCCATTAATTAGTTGAGCTGGGGTAGAATTAATTATTCAATTGACTAAAAGCAAATTCATTGCAAATTCCGAATTAATTAATCAATACGTGGAATTAATTAATCGCGATTAATCGGCGTTAATTAACGGCGGGGATTAATTCCCCCGCTCTCCTCGGTGACGTCATCGCCGCCGCTTTTGGGCGGGAAAAGCCCAAATTTGGCGATTCCCCGCGCGGCCGCCAGGGGGCGCAAACGGGGCAAAAATGTGGATTTGGGGGAAAAATCGGGATTTTGGGGAAGGGAACCGGGATTTGGGGGGAAAAAATGGGATTTGGGGCAGGGGAGGGGGAATTTAGGGAAAAAACGAGATTTGGGGGACGAAAAAAGGGGGAATTCCTGTGGGAAAAACGGGATTTTGGGGGGGAAATTGGGAGGCAGGGGGGAAAACGGGAATTTTGGGGGCGGGAAGTGGGATTTTGGGGGCAGAAAGTGGGATTTTGGGGACGATGATGGGGTTTGAGGAGGGGAGGGTGGGATCCAGGGGGGGTTGGAAATCAGCCGGACGCCCGGGGGAATCCCGGGATCTCTTCCGGGGACACCGAGGGGAGCAGCGGGATTTGGGGAGCGCTCGGGACGAGGATTTGGGGTGAAAACTGCGGGGTTTGGGGGCGAAAGGAAGTGCTGAGATTTGGGGTGAAAACTGCCGAGATTGGGGCGAGAAGTGCCGGATTTGGGGGGCGGGATGGGGAAGAGGCCGAATGTCCCCAGATGTCCCCAAAAGTCCCCAAATGCCCCCAAATGTCCCCAAATCGCAGCTCCTCGAACCAAAATTCGACGGTTCCCCCCAAAATTTGGGCCCTTCTGGGCCCCCGAGCTCAACCTCGTCCCTGGAACCCCAAGCGCGGGCTCCGAACTCGGCCGGCGCTGCCTCAGCTCCCGATTTCCGCCGCTTCCGCCCCAAATCCCCGGGGTTTCCGCCAAACTCGGGGTTCGGCCCCCGAAACTCCTCCTCTTACGGGAGAATTCCCCGAATTCTCGCTCCGAATCTCGGCCTTCGGCCCCAAACCTCTCCCGGCTTCGAGGGAGAAGCGACGGCGACTGCGGCCAAAGACGGGCCACCGGAAGTCCAACAGGAAAAGGGGAGATGGGGATGGGCAGAGCTCAACCACCGACCCAAATCCCAACTCTTGGCCCCAAATTGTGACCCTTGGACCTCCCCATCCTCCTCCTCCTCCTCGTGGCCCTCCCAGGTGGGTCCCGGCCGCCTCCGGAGCGCGACGCCCACCCCGGGACACGGCCGGATCCGGCGCCTCATCCCCATCTCCCCTTTTTCCCGCAGGGCTCCGGGCGGCCGTGACCCTGCTGGAGTCCGGGGGGGACCTCCAGCCCCCCGGGGGGTCCCTGAGCCTCGTCTGCCGTGGATCCGGTTTCGACTTCAGCCAATTCGGGATGGGCTGGTACCGCCAGAAACCCGGGCAGGGGCTGGAATACGTCGCGAGTATCGACAGCGGTGGCAGCACCTTCTACGCGTCGTCGGTGCAGGGCCGGTTCACGATCTCCAGGGACAACGGGCAGAGCTCGGTGACGCTGACCATGAACAGCCTCAGGGACGAGGATTCCGCCGCCTATTTCTGTGTCAAGTCTCCTAATACTGGTAGTGCTGGTGCTGCTGGTTATGGTGACGCCGCCGGCCGTGGCCCCACCGCCACCTCGCTGTCCCCGCCCGTCCCCAAAGCCCAGATCCTTCCCTCAGGCTTCAAGTCCTCACCCAACTCTTGACCCTTCGCCCCAAATCTGCCCCGTTCACGCCAGCGGTGACCGCTCACCCCACAACTCAAGGTTTGGCCCCAAAGCTCGACCACGTGGCCAAACCTTGGCTGCTTCCACAGATTTTGACCGTTTTCTCCAAAACTGGACTCCCTTTGCCCCAAACCCCAACCCGTTCCCCAAAGCCCGAAAGAACCAGCAGAGGTTTGAGGTGACCGCGGCTGAAATCTGGGGTGAAAGGCTGAGATTTGGGGGATGAAGGAGCCCAGGTTTGGGGCCAATGGTTCAAGTTTGAGGGAAAGGCGGAGATTTGGGACAAGCGACCAAAAGTGTGGAGAAACTGGAGAGTTGGGGCAGCAGTGGTTGAGTTTGGGGAAAAGGGCTGAGATTGGAGGTTCGACGGTTCAAGTTTTGGGGAAGGATCTCGTGGTTTGGGGATTTTAAACACCCCTCATGGGACGCGTGGGACTGTCCACAGCTGTGTCACCATCACTGGCGGCAGTACCAACAGCACCACACCAACCACCAGCACCAGCAGCACATTTGGCACAGAAATAGGTGGCGGAATCCTCGTCCCTGAGGCTGTTCATGGTCAGCGTCACCGAGCTCTGCCCGTTGTCCCTGGAGATCGTGAACCGGCCCTTGACCGACGACGCGTAGTCGGTGCTGCCACCACTGCTGCTGATAGCCGCGACGTATTCCAGCGCCTGCCCGGGTTTCTGGCGCATCCAGCTCATCCCGAATTGGCTGAAGTCGAAGCCAGAGGCGCGGCAGAGGAGGCGCAGGGACCCCCCGGGGGGCTGGAGGTCCCCCCCGGACTCCAGCAGGGTCACGGCCACCTGGAGCCCTGCGGGAAAAAGTGGAGATGGGGATGAGGCGCCGGATCCGGGCGTGTCCCGGGGTGGGCGTCGCGCTCCGGAGGCGGCCGGGACCCACCTGGGAGGGCCACGAGGACAAGGAGGAGGAGGATGGGGAGGTCCAAGGGTCACAATTTGGGGTCAAGAATCAGGATTTGGGGTCCCCAATGGAGATGTGGGGCCAAGAGTCGGGATTTGGGTCGGTGGTTGAGCTTTGCCCATCCCCATCTCCCCTTTTTCCCGCAGGGCTCCGGGCGGCCGTGACCCTGCTGGAGTCCGGGGGGGACCTCCAGCCCCCCGGGGGGTCCCTGCGCCTCCTCTGCCGCGCCTCCGGCTTCGACTTCAGCCAATTCGGGATGAGCTGGATCCGCCAAAGACCCGGGCAGGGGCTGGAATACGTTGCCGGGATTGACGATGATGGTAGTTACACCGACTACGCGCCGTCGGTGCAGGGCCGGTTCACGATCTCCAGGGACAACGGGCAGAGCTCGGTGACGCTGACCATGAACAGCCTCAGGGACGAGGATTCCGCCACCTATTTCTGCGCCAAAAATGTTGGTGCTGCCGCTACTTGGTATGGTGCTTCCAACAGTGGTCATTCCGGTGCTTGGGGTGGTTCTGGGCTCTCCCCCATGGCCGGGTCCCCACCGGTCCCCAAACCCCAGGTCCTTGCCCCAAACCCCAGCCCCTGACCCGCTTCTTGTCCATGTGTCCCAGCTCTGGACTGGTTCTGCCCCAAACCTCCGCCAGTGAGCCCAGGTCTCACCTCTCGGCCCCAGCTCTTCACCGCTCACGCGGATTTGGGTGGAAAGCCCTCGGGATTGGCTGCCGGGAGGGAAGGTTCGGTGGCCATGGCTGAGATGTGGGGCCGAGCCCGGGGAACTCTGGGGCCGCAAGGGCCGGGAGCGGAAATCTGGGCTGAAAGGCTGAGGTTGCCATGGTGGCTCTGGGCAAAGAGTGCGAGTTGGAGGGAGAGGCGAAGATTTGGGCCAAAAGGTCAAAAGTGTGGAGGGAGCGGAAAGTTGGGGCAGCAGTGGGGAAGTTTGGGGCAAAGGGCTGAGATTGGAGGGCAAGGGCTGAGATTTTGGGGAAGGATCTGAGGGTTTGGGGATTTTAAGAACCCATATTGGGGGGCAGGGCCACCCTCCGCTACGTCACCAACACTGCCAGCAGCAGCATCAGCATCATCAGCATAAGCACGTTTGGCACAGAAATAGGCGGCGGAATCCTCGTCCCTGAGGCTGTTCATGGTCAGCGTCACCGAGCTCTGCCCGTTGTCCCTGGAGATCCTGAACCGGCCCTTGACCGATGGTGCGTAGTTGATGCTGCTACCACTGCGGCTGATCCCCGCGACGTATTCCAGCCCCTGCCCGGGTTTCTGGCGCATCCAGCCCATCCCAAATTGGCTGAAGTCAAACCCAGATCCGCGGCAGAGGAGGCGCAGGGACCCCCCGGGGGGCTGGAGGTCCCCCCCGGACTCCAGCAGGGTCACGGCCGCCCAGAGCCCTGCGGGAAAAAGGGGAGATGGGGATGAGGCGCCGGATCCAGGCGTGTCCCGGGGTGGGCGTCGCGCTCTGGAGGCGGCCGGGACCCACCTGGGAGGGCCACGAGGACAAGGAGGAGGAGGATGGGGAGGTCCAAGGGTCACAATTTGGGGCCAAGAGTCGGGATTTGGGGTCCCCAATGGAGATGTGGGGCCAAGAGTCGGGATTTGGGTCGGTGGTTGAGCTTTGCCCATCCCCATCTCCCCTTTTTCCCGCAGGGCTCCGGGCGGCCGTGACCCTGCTGGAGTCCGGGGGGGACCTCCAGCCCCCCGGGGGGTCCCTGCGCCTCCTCTGCCGTGGATCTGGGTTTGACTTCAGCCAATTTGCGATGTACTGGATGCGGCAAAAATCCAGGCAGGGGCTGGAATGGGTCGCAGGGATCCATGAGGAAAGCACCGGTACCTTCTACGCGCCGTCGGTGCAGGGCCGGTTCACGATCTCCAGGGACAACGGGCAGAGCTCGGTGACGCTGACCATGAACAGCCTCAGGGACGAGGATTCCGCCGCCTATTTCTGCGCCAAAGCTGCTGGTGCTGCTTGGGGTAGTGCTGGTGCTGCTTATGGTGATGACCCTGGCCGTGGCCCCGCCACTCCCTCGCTGTCCCCGCCTGTCCCCAAAGCCCGGATCCTTCCCTCAGGCTTTGACTCCTCGCCCAACTCTTGACCCTTTGCCCCAAATCTGCCCCGTTCACGCCAGCGGTGACCGCTCACCCCACAACTCAAGGTTTGGCCCCAAAACTCGACCACATGGCTGAACCTTGGCTGGTTCCCCAGATTTTCACTGTTTTCTCTAAAACTCGACTCCCTGTGCCTCCTCTGCCGCACATCTGGGTTTCACTTCAGCGAATTTGGGATCGGCTGGATTCGCCAGAAACCCGGGCAGGGACTGGAATTTGTTGCCAGGATCAACAACGATGGTAGTTACACCGAGTACGCGCCGTCGGTCGAGGGCCGGTTCACGATCTCCAGGGACAACGGGCAGAGCTCGGTGACGCTGACCATGAACAGCCTCAGGGACGAGGATTCCGCCGCCTATTTCTGCGCCAAATCTGATGATGCTGCTTCTCCTGCTGGTGGTTTTGGTGAAACAGCTGAGGGCAGCCCCACGCCCCCTCTGATGCGTCTTTTAATGCCCCCAAACCCAAAGATCCTTCCCCAAAATCTCAGCCCTTGCCCTCCAATCCCGGCCCTTTTCCCCACACTCCCCCACTGCTGCCCCAACTCTCCAGTTTCTCCATAATTTTGCCCCCTTGTCCCAAAGCTCCGCCTTTCCCTCAGACTTGGACCATCGGCCCCAAACCTGGGCTCCTTCATCCCCCAAATCTCAGCCTTTCACCCCAGATTTCAGCCGTGGTCACCTCAAACCTCCACTGGTTCTGTCGGGCTTTGGGGAACGGGTTGGGGTTTGGGACAAAGGTGCTCAAGTTTTTGAGAAAATGGTCAAAATCTGGGGAAACAGCCAAGGTTCGGCCACATGGTCGAGTTTTGGGGCCAAACCTTGAGTTGTGGGGTGAGCGGTCACCGCTGGCGTGAACGGGGCAGATTTGGGGCAAAGGGTCAAGAGTTGGGTGAGGACTTGAAGCCTGAGGGAAGGATCTGGGCTTTGGGGACAGGCGGGGACAGCGAGGTGGCAGTGAGGCCACGGCCGGCGGCGTCACCATAACCAGCAGCACCAGCACTACCAGCATTAGGAGACTTGACACAGAAATAGGCGGCGGAATCCTCGTCCCTGAGGCTGTTCATGGTCAGCGTCACCGAGCTCTGCCCGTTGTCCCTGGAGATCGTGAACCGGCCCCGCACCGATGACGCGTAGTTGGTGTAATCACCATCGTTGTCGATACTCGCGACGTATTCCAGCCCGTGCCCGGATTTCTGGCGGTGCCAGCCCATCCCGAATTGGCTGAAGTCGAAGCCAGATCCGCGGCAGACGAGGGTCAGGGACCCCCCGGGGGGCTGGAGGTCCCCCCCGGACTCCAGCAGGGTCACGGCCGCCCGGAGCCCTGCGGGAAAAAGGGGAGATGGGGATGAGGCGCCGGATCCGGCCGTGTCCCGGGGTGGGCGTCGCGCTCCGGAGGCGGCCGGGACCCACCTGGGAGGGCCACGAGGAGAAGGAGGAGGAGGATGGGGAGGAGGGTGAGGGAGCTCAAGGCCGTGGCCGGGATGTGCCAGGTCCGGGGTCCCAGGGGGTTTTACAAGTTTTTAACTCGCAGGTAATTGGGCAATCGACAGAGCAGGGTCCAGCTGAGGCGCCCAATTAATTAACGACTGCGTTTGGGTTAATTGCAGGATTTGGGGGCGTTGGGGGCGCCTGGCGGAGGTCTGAGACCAGACCAGTGGGGTTTGGGCCAAAAGCGGTCGAGATGTGGGGATGCGGCCGTGACCCTGCTGGAGTCCGGGGGGGGACCTCCAGCCCCCCGGGGGCTCCCTGCGCCTCCTCTGCCGCGCCTCCGGCTTCGACTTCGGGAGTTTTGACCTGATGTGGGTGCGCCAGGGCCCCGGGAAGGGGCTGGAGTTCGTGGCCGGCATCAACAAGGGAGGACACACGGTGTACGCGCCGTCGGTGCGGGGCCGGGTGGCGATCGCCCGGGACAACGGGCAGAGCTCGGTGACGCTGACCATGAGCAGCCTCCGGGACGAGGATTCCGCCGCCTATTTCTGCGCCAAGGGCTCCAGCGGCTGGAGCGGCGCAGGCGACATTTACGGTGCTGGCGATGGTGACAGTGCTGGAGGTGGCCCCGCCCCTCGCACCGCTCGCCCACATGTCCCAAAGCCCAGGTCCTGTCCCCAAAACCTCACTCCGGACCCGTTCCTCGGCCCTTTGCCCCACATCTCCCACATTTGTGCCAACGTTGGCGCATCCGCCCCACACCCTCGGCTGCTCGCGGCCCAAAGCTCGGCTTTCGGCCCTAAAGCTCAGCCTTGCGCCCCAAAAGGGCACCAACGGTCGCTGGAGCCCCGCACTGGGGAGTCGCTGGTGGAAGTGCTAATTAGTAACGCCTATAATGAGGTGCCAGACCTGCCGGGGGTGGGCACTGCGGCGCGTTCCGCCTGGGGGCAGCGCACCCGGGGACCTTCAAATAAATACCGGGGTGAAATCCCTTTTTCAAGAGTGGGGCCAAGCGTTGAGGTTTGGGGGAAGGATCTGGGGTTTGGGGGCAGGTGGGGACACCGAGATGGGGGCAGGACCCAAACCACCATCGTTAGCAGGAACTTCATAATTACAACTAGAGCCAGCAGATTTGGCACAGAAATAGGTGGCGGAATCCTCGTCCCTGAGGCTGTTCATGGTCAGCGTCACCGAGCTCTGCCCGTTGTCCCTGGAGATCCTGAACCGGCCCTGCACCGACGGCGCGTACCAGGTGGTGCTGCCATCGCTCTTGATACTCGCGACGTATTCCAGCGCCTGCCCGGGTCTCTGCCGCGCCCAGAGCATGTAGACATTCCCAAAGTCGAAGCCGGAGGCGCGGCAGAGGAGGCGCAGGGACCCCCCGGGGGGCTGGAGGTCCCTCTGAGCCCCAGGAAGGTCCCTTCGTTCAAGGCCCTCCCAGGTGGGTCCCGGCCGCCTCCAGAGCGCGACGCCCACCCCGGGACACGGCCGGATCCGGCGCCTCATCCCCATCTCCCCTTTTTCCCGCAGGGCTCCGGGCGGCCGTGACCCTGCTGGAGTCCGGGGGGGACCTCCAGCCCCCCGGGGGGTCCCCGCGCCTCCTCTTCCGCGGATCCAGCTTCGACTTCAGCCAATTCGGGATGCTCTGGATCCGCCAAAGACCCCGGCAGGGGCTGGAATATGTTGCCGGGATTGACGACGATGGTAGTTACACCGACTACGCGCCGTCAGTCGAGGGCCGGTTCACGATCTCCAGGGACAACGGGCAGAGCTCGGTGACGCTGACCATGAGCAGCCTCAGGGACGAGGATTCCGCCACCTATTTCTGTGCCAAAGCTGCTGGTGCTGGTGCTGGTTGGGCTGGTGCTGCTGCTTATCGTGTTCATGCCGGAGCTTGGGGTGGTTCTGGGCTCTCCCCCGTGGCCGGGTCCCCACCCGTCCCCAAACCCCAGGTCCTTGCCCCAAACCCCAGCCCCTGACCCGCTTCTTGTCCACGTGTCCCAGCTCTGGACTGGTTCTGCCCCAAACCTCTGCCCGTGAGCCCAGGTCTCACCTCTCGGCCCCAGCTCTTCAGCGCTCACGCGGATTTGGGTGGAAAACCCTCGGGATCGGCTGCCGGGAGGGAAGGTTCGGTGGCCATGGCTGAGATGTGGGGCCGAGCCCGGGGAACTCTGGGGCCGCAAGGGCCGGGAGCGGAAATCTGGGCTGAAAGGCTGAGGTTGCCATGGTGGCTCTGGGCAAAGAGTGCGAGTTGGAGGGAGAGGCGAAGATTTGGGCCAAAAGGTCAAAAGTGTGGAGGAAGCCGAAAGTTGGGGCAGCAGTGGGGGAGTTTGGGGCAAAGGGCTGAGATTGGAGGGCAAGGGCTGAGATTTTGGGGAAGGATCTGGGGGTTTGGGGACTTTTAAAGACCCTTCATGGGGACGGCGCCACTCTCAGCACCATAAGCACCACCAGCACCATAGGATTTGGCGCAGAAATAGGCGGCGGAATCCTCGTCCCTGAGGCTGTTCATGGTCAGCGTCAGCGAGCTCTGCCCGTTGTCCCTGGAGATCCTGAACCGGCCCTTGACCGACGGCGCGTACTCGGTGCTGCCACCGGTGTTGGTGATCTCCGCGACCCATTACAGCTCCTGCCTGGGTCTCTGCTGCACCCACATTCCGACTCTTGGCCCCAAATTGTGGCCCTTGGACCTCCCCATCCTCCTCCTTCTCCTCCTCCTCGTGGCCCTCCCAGGTGGGTCCCGGCCGCCTCCGGAGCGCGACGCCCACCCCGGGACACGGCCGGATCCGGCGCCTCATCCCCATCTCCCCTTTTTCCCGCAGGGCTCCGGGCGGCCGTGACCCTGCTGGAGTCCGGGGGGGACCTCCAGCCCCCCGGGGGGTCCCTGCGCCTCCTCTGCCGCACATCTGGGTTTGACTTCAGCCAATTCGCGATGGGCTGGCACCGCCAGAAACCCGGGCAGGGGCTGGAATTCGTTGCCAGTATCAGCGACGATGGTAGTTACACCAGATACGCGCCGTCGGTGCAGGGCCGGTTCACGATCTCCAGGGACAACGGGCAGAGCTCGGTGACGCTGACCATGAACAGCCTCAGGGACGAGGATTCCGCCACCTATTTCTGCGCCAAGGGTTCTGGTTCAAGTTCAGGTGATGCTGATGCTGCTGGTGCTGGTTAAGGTGCTGCTGGCAGTGATGGTGACGTGGCTGAGGGGGGCCCCATGCCCCCCGTGATGGGTTTTCACCGGTCCCCAAACCTCAGATGCTTGCCCCAAACCCCAACCCTTGGCCCCATTGGTGGCCGTTGGTTCCAGCCTGCGGTGGGTTCTGCCCCCAGTCTCAGCTCTCGTCCCACAGTCGGGACCCTTTTGGCCCCTCAGCTCCTCTTGGTCTTTCCCAATCTTGACCATTTTTTTCCCCAGATCTCCATGGGTTTTGCCACAGGCGCCAATCTCAACCACTGGCCGCAGATGTCAGCCGCTGACACAAACCTTGGCCGCTGGCCGCCTTCCTTGGCCACTGAGGCAACGCTTGAGGAGCAACGCAGAGATCTGGAGCCAAGAGCTGCCTTTGGCACCGGGGGCTCCGACCCGGGAATGGGCCGGCTGAGTGTTGGGGCTGAACCAGCGCAGACTTTGGGCTGCAGACGGGGCAGATTGGGGACAAAGCGTCCAGAGCTGGGTCAAGGGTGGCGGTTTTGGGGCAAGGAACTGGAGTTTGGGGATGGGCAGGACCCAGCCATGGGGGTGGGGACACCACCAGCAGCAGCAGCTCCAGCATAAACAGCGTAACCATCCTGATCCTTGGCGCAGAAATAGGCGGCGGAATCCTCGTCCCTGAGGCTGTTCATGGTCAGCGTCACCGAGCTCTGCCCGTTGTCCCTGGAGATCCTGAACCGGCCCTTGACCGATGGAGAGTACTCGGCGCTGCCATCGCTGTTGATCCCTGCGAGCCATTCCAGCGCCTGCCCGGGTCTCTGCCGCACCCAGTGCATTCCAAACCCGCCAAAATTGAAGCCGGAGGCGCGGCAGAGGAGGCGCAGGGACCCCCCGGGGGGCTGGAGGTCCCCCCAGGCCCCAGGAAGGTCCCTTCGTTCAAGCCCCTCCCAGGTGGGTCCCGGCCGCCTCCGGAGCGCGACGCCCACCCCGGGACACGGCCGGATCCGGCGCCTCATCCCCATCTCCCCTTTTTCCTGCAGGGCTCCGGGCCGCCGTGACCCTGCTGGAGTCCGGGGGGGACCTCCAGACCCCCGGGGGGTCCCTGCGCCTCCTCTGCCGCGGATCTGGGTTTGACTTCGGCCAATTCGGGATGGGCTGGCACCGCCAGAAACCCGGGCAGGGGCTGGAAGCCGTCGCAAGTATCAGCAGCAGTGGCAGCGCCTACTACGCGTCGTCGGTGCAGGGCCGGTTCACGATCTCCAGGGACAACGGGCAGAGCTCGGTGACGCTGACCATGAACAGCCTCAGGGACGAGGATTCCGCCATCTATTTCTGCGCCAAATCTGGTTATACTGGTAGTGCTGGTGCTGCTGGTTATGGTGACGCCGCCGGCCGTGGCCCCACCGCCACCTCGCTGTCCCCGCCTGTCCCCAAAGCCCAGATCCTTCCCTCAGGCTTCAAGTCCTCACCCAACTCTTGACCCTTCGCCCCAAATCTGCCCCGTTCACGCCAGCGGTGGCCGCTCACCCCACAACTCAAGGCTTGGCCCCAAAACTCGACCACGTGGCCAAACCTTGGCTGTTTCCCCAGATTTTGACCATTTTCTCCAAAACTTGAGCACCTTTGTCCCAAACCCCAACCCGTTCCCCAAAGCCCGACAGAACCAGCGGAGGTTTGAGGTGACCACAGCTGAAATCTGGGGTGAAAGGCTGAGATTTGGGGGATGAAGGAGCCCAGGTTTGGGGCCGATGGTCCAAGTCTGAGGGAAAGGCGGAGATTTGGGACAAGTGGCCAAAATTGTGGAGAAACTGGAGAGTTGGGGCAGCAGTGGGGGAGTTTGGGGAAAAGGGCTGAGATTGGAGGGCAAGGGCTGAGATTTTGGGGAAGGATCTTTGGGTTTGGGGGCATTAAAAGACACATCACAGGGGGCGTGGGGCTGCCCTCAGCTGTGTCACCATAACCACCAGCAGGAGCCAAAGCATCATCAGATTTGGCGCAGAAATAGGTGGCGGAATCCTCGTCCCTGAGGCTGTTCATGGTCAGCGTCACCGAGCTCTGCCCGTTGCCCCTGGAGATCGTGAACCGGCCCTTGACCGACGGCGCGTACTCGGTGTAACTACCATCGTTGTTGATCCTGGCAACGTATTCCAGCCCCTGCCCGGGTTTCTGGCGGATCCAGCCCATCCCAAATTCGCTGAAGTCGAAGCCAGATCCACGGCAGAGGAGGCGCCGGGACCCCCCGGGGGGCTGGAGGTCCCCCCCGGACTCCAGCAGGGTCACGGCCGCCCGGAGCCCTGCGGGAAAAAGGGGAGATGGGGATGGGCAAAACTCAACCACCGACCCAAATCCCAACTCTTGGCCCCACATCTCCATTGGGGACCCCAAATCCTGACTCTTGGCCCCAAATTGTGACCCTTGCACCTCCCCGTCCTCCTCGTCCTCGTGGCCCTGCCAGGTGGGTCTCGGCCGCCTCCGGAGCGCGACACCCACCCCGGGACACGCCCGGATCCGGCGCCTCATCCCCATCTCCCCTTTTTCCCGCAGGGCTCCGGGCGGCCGTGACCCTGCTGGAGTCCGGGGGGGACCTCCAGCCCCCCGGGGGGTCCCTGCGCCTCCTCTGCCGCGGATCTGGATTCGACTTCAGCCAATTTGCGATGTACTGGATGCGCCAGAAATCCGGGCAGGGGCTGGAATGGGTCGCAGGGATCCATGATGACAGCACCGGTACCTTCTACGCGCCGTCGGTCAAGGGCCGGTTCACGATCTCCAGGGACAACGGGCAGAGCTCGGTGACGCTGACCATGAACAGCCTCAGGGACGAGGATTCCGCCGCCTATTTCTGTGCCAAAGCCTCTTGTGCTGGTTGCTGGCCTGCTGGTGCTTATAGTGACTCTTGGTCGTGGCCCCAAGCTCATTGTTGCGGCTCCTCCCTCATCCTTGGGTCCCCACCAGACCCCAAACCTCAGATCTTTGCCCCAAACCTCAGCCCTTGACCCAGCTCTTCACTCTCTGTCTCAAATCTGCCCCCGTTTGAACCAATGTTGACCCAAAGCCCTGAATGGTTCTGCCCCAAACGCAAGAGCCGGCCCCAAACCTTCACGGGGTGAAATGGCTGAACCTGAGGGGAAATTCGAGAGTTGGGGCAACAATGGAAGAGTTTGTGGGAATCAGGTGAAGGATGGGGGCAATGGCTGGGATTTGGGGGAAGGATCTGGGGACTCTGGGGACCCCAAATCCTGACTGTTGTCCCCAAATTCTGACCTTGCACCTCCCCATCCTCCTCATCCTCGTCCTCGTGGCCCTCCCAGGTGGGTCCCGGCCGCCTCCGGAGCGCGACGCCCACCCCGGGACACGGCCGGATCCGGCGCCTCATCCCCATCTCCCCTTTTTCCCGCAGGGCTCCGGGCGGCCGTGACCCTGCTGGAGTCTGGGGGGGACCTCCAGCCCCCCGGGGGGTCCCTGAGCCTCCTCTGCCGCGCCTCCGGCTTCGACTTCAGTAAATTCGCGATGCTCTGGGTGCGGCAGAGCCCCGGGCAGGCGCTGGAAGCCGTCGCGTACATCAGCAGCAGCAGCGGTGGTTACATCAGATACGCGCCGTCGGTCAAGGGCCGGTTCACGATCTCCAGGGACAACGGGCAGAGCTCGGTGACGCTGACCATGAGCAGCCTCAGGGACGAGGATTCCGCCACCTATTTCTGCGCCAAATCTGCTGACGATTGTTGTGATGCTGGCGATGGTTTTTGTAATTTCAGCCCCGCCCCCGTGGCCGCGTCCCCACAATGTCCCCAAAGCTCGGATCCTTCCCCCAAACCTCACCCTGCGTCCCAGCCTTGGACTGGTTCTGTTGCAGTTCCCAGCTCTTGGCGTCCAACTGGAATCATTTTGACCCCAGAGCTCAACCTTGTCCCTCACAGCTCAACCTTTTGCCACCAAACTCAAGCACTTTCACCCAAACCTCCACTGCTGGCACCGACTCCCAGCCCAAATCTTGACCACTGACCCCAGACTGACCACTGACCCAGGCTGGGAGCAGTTTGGCAGTTTTGGGGAAGAAGAGGGGGATTTTTAGGCAGGAATGGTGATTTGGGCGGAACGGCTGAGTTTTGGGGCTGAAGCAGTCAAGGGTTTGGGGTCGGTCATCACCGCTGGTGAAAACGGGGCAGATTCGGGAAAAGGGGTCAAGAACATGGGCAAGGGGTGAGGTTTGGGCCAACGATCTGAGGCCTGGGGACAGGCGGAGACACAGCAACGAGGGAGGGACCAACACCAGCAGCACCATTAAAGCCACCGTCGTAAGATTTGGCGCAGAAATAGGTGGCGGAATCCTCGTCCCCGAGGCTGTTCATGGTCAGCATCACCGAGCTCTGCCCGTTGTCCCTGGAGATCCTGAACCGGCCCTTGACCGACGACGCGTATCTGGTGGTGAGACCACTGCTGCTGATCCCTGCGACGTATTCCAGCCCCTGCCCAGGTCTCTGTCGCACCCAGTCCATCTCGTAACTCCCAAAGGTGAAGCCGGAGGCGCGGCAGACGAGGGTCAGGGACCCCCCGGGGGGCTGGAGGTCCCCCCCGGACTCCAGCAGGGTCACGGCCGCCCGGAGCCCTGCGGGAAAAAGGGGAGATGGGGATGAGTCACCGGATCCGGCCGTGTTCCGGGGTGGGCGTCGCGCTCCGGACCCGGCCGGGACCCACCTGGGAGGGCCACGAGGAGGAGGAGGATGGGGAGGTGCAAGGGTCACAATTTGGGGCCAGGAGTCAGGATTTGGGTCCCCAATGGATATGTGGGACCAAGAGTCGGGATTTGAGTCGGTGGTTGAGCTTTGCCCATCCCCATCTCCCCTTTTTCCCGCAGGGCTCCGGGCGGCCGTGACCCTGCTGGAGTCCGGGGGGGACCTCCAGCCCCCCGGGGGATCCCTGCGCCTCCTCTGCCGCGCCTCCGGCTTCAACTTCAGCCAGTTCGGGATGTTCTGGATCCGCCAGAAACCCGGGCAGGGGCTGGAATATGTCGCGAGTATCAACAGCGGTGGCAGCGGCACCGGCTACGCGTCGTCAGTCAAGGGCCAGTTCAGGATCTCCAGGGACAACGGGCAGAGCTCGGTGACGCTGACCATGAACAGCCTCAGGGACGAGGATTCCGCCGCCTATTTCTGCACCAAATCTGCTGGTGCTGGTTATGGTGGTGCTGCTGGTGCTTATGGTGACGATGGCGGCCGTGGCCCCGTTCCCTCACCACCCAAACCCCCCAGAATCCCCTGATCCTTCCCCCAAATCCCAGCCACTGACACCATTCTTGACCCTCTTGCCCCAAATTCTTCCACCGTTGCCCCAACTCTCCACTTCCCGCCCACTCTTGACCGTCTGACCCAAATCTGCACCAGCCCAGCCCTGAGGGTCTGGCCCGGCCCCGCCCTGGCGCTCCCACCTCACCCCTGCTGGAGCCCGGAGCTCGGTGGGACTTTTCCTGTCTCTCCTCTCTCCTTCCTCCCCTTCCCGTCCTCTTCCCGTGGCACTTTTTGGGGTCACTCTGCCCCTGAAAGGCTTCCCAGGTTTCCAGGTGTGCCGGGCTGAGCCGGCGCCGAGCCGGTGCCGGGAGGCAGCGCTTCGGTGTTGGATGTGGGGTTGTGCCGAAGCCTTTGCCGCAGTTCCTGAATTTGCCCCCGTTTTCGCCGGCGAGTTTCGGCGCGTTCGCGACCCTGCCGGGAAAGCTCCGGCTGGGATTTCTGCGAGCGCCGAAGCAGAGGGAAGGAGCCCCAGCTGCAGCCCTGGATTTCGGTGTCCGGGCTGCGACAGGAACGGGCGGGGTTAAGGCGTCACAATTTGGAGAAAATTTTCACGATTTGGGGCCAACGATTGAGGTTGTGGGGAAGGATCTCAGGGCTGGCCCCAAATCTTAACTTTTGGCCCCAAATTTTGACTTTTGGACCCAGATCTTGACTTTTGGCCCCAGGTCTTGACCATCGGCCCAAACCTCCATCGTCCGCACAAGCTTTTGGGGAAAAAGATCAGGATCTGGTGCCAACAGGGAAGTTTTGAGAACGATGGTTGAGATTTGGCACCGAACCAATCGACTCCGGGGGCAGAGGCCGCGGAGCTTCGGGGGCAGCGCTCAGTTGAAATCTCCGGAAAAAGGCTCAGAGTTTGGGGCCGAACCTTCGAGATTTGGGTCAAAGGCTGGAAGGTCTGGAGGAAGTCGAGCGTTGAGTTTGGGGGAAAACGGTGGCGGCAGGAGGGCGACAGTCAGGATTTGGGGGAAGGATGTGGGGATTTGGGATGTTTTCTGGACATGCCAATTTCATGGGAATGGGGGCCACCGCCGACATTCACACCATAAGCAGCAACATAAGCAGCACCACAACCACTGCTGTAACATTTGGCGCAGAAATAGGTGGCGGAATCCTCGTCCCTGAGGCTGTTCATGGTCAGCGTCACCGAGCTCTGCCCGTTGTCCCTGGAGATCGTGAACCGGCCCTGCACCGACGGCGCGTAGCTGGTGCTGCTGCCATCTTTGTAGATCCGCGCGACATATTCCAGCCCCTGCCCGGGTTTCTGGCGGATCCAGTACATGTCATAACTCCCGAAGTCGAAGCCGGAGGCGCGGCAGAGGAGGCGCAGGGACCCCCCGGGGGGCTGGAGGTCCCCCCCGGACTCCAGCAGGGTCACGGCCGCCCGGAGCCCTGCGGGAAAAAGGGGAGATGGGGATGAGGCGCCGGATCCGGGCGTGTCCCGGGGTGGGCGTCGCGCTCCGGAGGCGGCCGGGACCCACCTGGGAGGGCCACGAGGACGAGGAGGAGGAGGAGGAGGATGGGGAGGTCCAAGGGTCACAATTTGGGGCCAAGAGTCGGGATTTGGGTCGGTGGTTGAGCTTTGCCCATCCCCATCTCCCCTTTATCCCGCAGGGCTCCGGGCGGCCGTGACCCTGCTGGAGTCCGGGGGGGACCTCCAGCGCCCCGGGGGGTCCCTGCGCCTCCTCTGCCGCGGATCTGGATTCGACTTCAGCCAATTCGGGATGCTCTGGATCCGCCAGAAACCTGGGCAGGGGCTGGAATGGCTCGCCAGTATCCACAAGGATGGCAGATTCTGGCGTGCGCCATCAGTGTGGGACCGGTTCACGATCTCCAGGGACAACGGGCAGAGCTCGGTGACGCTGACCATGAACAGCCTCAGGGACGAGGATTCCGCCACCTATTTCTGTGTCAAGGATACTGGTGCTGGTGCTGGTGCTGGTGCTGGTGCTGGTGCTTGGGGTGTTTTTTCCCCGCTGCTGTCGCTGCGTCCCCAAACATCCCCAAACTCCAGATCCTTCCCCAAAACCTCAACCTTTGACCCAATTCTTCACCGTTTGTGTCAAGCTCCAATTCTGTGACTCCAAATCTCAACTTTTGGCCCCAAAACTCAGATGTTTTCCCCAAACCGGAACCGTTTTCATCCCTGAGCTCAACCTTGGCCCTCAAATCTCAACCATTTGCTCAAAAGTTGACCAGTTTTGCCCCAAACTTCATCCCGTGGCCCCATATCTTGACCCTTGACCAAAACCTCAAGAACTGACCCCAACCGCAACCCTTGTGGCAAAGTTTGAAGAACGAAGTCGAGATCTGGGGACAAGAGTTGAAGTTTGAGGTCAGGGCTTGAGCTTTGGGCCAGAACCAGTCGAGGGTTCGGGTCAACGTTGCTGCAGCTGGTGGAGATTTGGGACAAAGGGTCAAGAATGGGGCCAAGGGCCGAGGTTTGGGGGCGGCTCTGGGGTTTGGGGACGGCTGGGGACACAGCGGCGGGGGCTCGGTGCCAAAAGCCCCACCAAGAGCAGCAGATCCCCACCCGCCGCTGCCGTCGAAATTCTTGGCGCAGAAATAGGCGGCGGAATCCTCGTCCCTGAGGCTGTTCATGGTCAGCGTCACCGAGCTCTGCCCGTTGTCCCTGGAGATCCTGAACCGGCCCCGCACCGCGGGCGCGTGCCACCTGCCGGTGCCGTCATCGTGGATGCCCGCGACCCATTCCAGCCCCGTCCCGTGCCCCTGGCGCACCCAGAACATACCGAACTTCCCGAAGTCGAAGCCGGATCCGCGGCAGACGAGGGTCAGGGAACCCCCCGGAGGCTGCTCATCCCCCCCGGACTCCAGCAGGGTCACGGCCGCCCGGAGCCCTGCGGGAAAAAGGGGACATGGGGATGAGGCGCCGGATCCGGGCGTGTCCCGGGGTGGGCGTCGCGCTCCGGAGGCGGCCGGGACCCACCTGGGAGGGCCACGAGGAGAAGGAGGAGGAGGAGGAGGATGATGGGGAGGTCCAAGGGTCACAATTTGGGACGAAGAGTCAGGATTTGGGGTCCCCAATGGAGATGTGGGGCCAAGAGTTGGGATTTGGGTCGGTGGTTGAGCTTTGCCCATCCCCATCTCCCCTTTTTCCCGCAGGGCTCCGGGCGGCCGTGACCCTGCTGGAGTCCGGGGGGGACCTCCAGCCCCCCGGGGGGTCCCTGAGCCTCCTCTGCCGCGCCTCCGGCTTCAATTTCGGCGGGTTCAACATGATGTGGGTGCGGCAGAGGCCCGGGCAGGGGCTGGAATGGGTCGCAGAGATTGCCAACGATGGCAGCACCAAATACACGCCGTCGGTGCAGGGCCGGTTCACGATCTCCAGGGACAACGGGCAGAGCTCGGTGACGCTGACCATGAACAGCCTCAGGGACGAGGATTCCGCCGCCTATTTCTGTGCCAAATCTGCTGGTGCCTGGCCTGGTTGGGCCAGTCCTGCCAATATTGGTTATTCGCGTGCTTGGGGTGGCTTTGGCCCTGCCCCCGTGGCCGCGTCCCCACCGGTCCCCAAACCCCAGGTCCTTGCCCCAAACCGCAGCCCCTGACCCCAAATCGGGACCCTTTTTCCCCCTCAGCTCAACCTTGGCCCTCAAATCTCAGCCATTTGCCCCCAGACTTGCCCCGTTCTGCCCCAAATTCCCACTGCTGGCCCCGAGTCACAGCCACTGACCCAAAGCTGCACCGCTGGCCCCAAATCTTCAGCGCGGAGCCCGATCGCTGCCGTTGGCCAAAATCTTGGGAATTGTGCTCCAATCGAGACTTTGGGGGCAAAGTTGGAAGGACAAAGCCCAGATTGGGGGTCGAGACTTGAGGATTGAAGTCAGCGCTGGACATTTGGGGCTGAACCCGCTGAGTTTAGGGCAGAACCGGGGGAGGGCTTGGGGTCAGTGCTGAACACTGGAGGAGAGGGGCGAGATTTGGGGCAAAAGATCAAGAATTGGGGCAAAGGGGCCAAAACCACCGCGACGAGCAGAAGCACCAAAACCCCAACCGGCAACAGCCGGTCTGCCGCAGAAATAGGTGGCGGAATCCTCGTCCCTGAGGCTCTTCATGGTCAGCGTCACCAAGCTCTGCCCGTTGTCCCTGGAGATCCTGAATCGGTCCCTCACCGACGGCGTGTAGGTGGTGTATCCATCGCTGTCGATCCCTGCGACGTATTCCAGCCCCTGCCTGGGTCTCTGTCGCACCCAGTAGATGTGGAATTGGCTGAAGTCGAATCCAGATCCACGGCAGAGGAGGCGCAGGGACCCTCCGGGGGGCTGGAGGTCCCCCCCGGACTCCAGCAGGGTCACGGCCGCCCGGAGCCCTGCGGGAAAAAGGGGAGATGGGGATGGGCAAAGCTCAACCACCGACCCAAATCCCGGCTCTTGGCCCCACATCTCCATTGGGACCCCAAATCCTGACTCCTGGCCCCAAATTGTGACCGATGGACATCCCCATCATCCTCCTCCTCCTCCTTGTGGCCCTCCCAGGTGGGTCCCGGCCGCCTCCGGAGCGCGACGCCCACCCCGGGACACGGCCGGATCCGGCACCTCATCCCCATCTCCCCTTTTTCCCGCAGGGCTCCGGGCGGCCGTGACCCTGCTGGAGTCCGGGGGGGACCTCCAGCCCCCCGGGGGGTCCCTGCGCCTCCTCTGCCGCGCCTCCGGCTTCGACTTTGGGAATGTCTACATGCTCTGGATCTGCCAGAAACCCGGGCAGGCGCTGGAATACGTCGCGAGTATCAACAGCGATGGCAGCAGCACCTGGTACGCGCCGTCGGTGCAGGGCCGGTTCACGATCTCCAGGGACAACGGGCAGAGCTCGGTGACGCTGACCATGAACAGCCTCAGGGACGAGGATTCCGCCGCCTATTTCTGTGCCAAGGGTGCTTATGCTGGTGCTTATGCTGTTGGTGCTGGTGATGTTGGCAGTGTTGATGACGCAGCGGAGGTTGGCCCCATCTCCCCCATGAAGGGTCTTTATAAGTCCCCAAACCCCCAGATCCCTCCCCAAAATCTCAGCCCTTGCCCTCCAATCTCAGCCCTTTGCCCCAAACTCCCCCACTGCTGCCCCAACTTTCCGCTTCCTCCACACTTTTGACCTTTTGGCCCAAATCTTCGCCTCTCCCTCCTACTCGCACTCTTTGCCCAGAGCCACCATGGCAACCTCAGCCTTTCAGCCCAGATTTCCGCTCCCGGCCCTTGCGGCCCCAGAGTTCCCCGGGCTCGGCCCCACATCTCAGCCATGGCCACCGAACCTTCCCTCCCGGCAGCCGATCCCGAGGGTTTTCCACCCAAATCCGCGTGAGCGGTGAAGAGCTGGGGCCGAGAGGTGAGACCTGGGCTCACGGGCGGAGGTTTGGGGCAGAACCAGTCCAGAGCTGGGACACGTGGACAAGAAGCGGGTCAGGGGCTGGGGTTTGGGGCAAGGACCTGGGGTTTGGGGACTGGTGGGGACCTGGCCACGGGGGAGAGACCAGAACCACCCCAAGCTCCGGCATGAACACGATAAGCAGCAGCACCAGCCCAAGCAGCACCAGCACCAGCAGCTTTGGCACAGAAATAGGTGGCGGAATCCTCGTCCCTGAGGCTGTTCATGGTCAGCGTCACCGAGCTCTGCCCGTTGTCCCTGGAGATCGTGAACCGGCCCTGCACCGACGGCGAGTACACGGTGCTGCCACTGCTCCTGATACTCGCGACGAATTCCAGCCCCTGCCCGGGTTTCTGGCGGTACCAGCCCATCCCGAATTGGCTGAAGTCGTAGCCGGAGGCGCGGCAGAGGAGGCGCAGGGGCCCCCCGGGGGGCTGGAGGTCCCCCCCGGACTCCAGCAGGGTCACGGCCGCCCGGAGCCCTGCGGGAAAAAGGGGAGATGGGGATGAGGCGCCGGATCCGGCCGTGTCCCGGGGTGGGCGTCGCGCTCCGGAGGCGGCCGGGACCCACCTGGGAGGGCCATGAGCAGAAGGAGGAGGAGGATGGGGAGGTCCAAGGGCCACAATTTATGGCCAAGGGTCAGGATTTGGGGTCCCCAATGGAGATGTGGGGCCAAGAGTCGGGATTTGGGTCGGTGGTTGAGCTTTGCCCATCCCCATCTCCCCTTTTTCCCGCAGGGCTCCGGGCGGCCGTGACCCTGCTGGAGTCCGGGGGGGACCTCCAGCCCCCCGGGGGTTCCCTGCACCTCCTCTGCCGCGGATCTGGGTTCACCTTCGGGAGTTACGACATGGCCTGGGTCCGCCAGAGAAACGGGAAGGCGCTGGAATTCGTCGCGTGGATCACCAACACTGGTGGCAGCACCCACTACGCGTCGTCGGTCAAGGGCCGGTTCACGATCTCCAGGGACAACGGGCAGAGCTCGGTGACGCTGACCATGAACAGCCTCGGGGACGAGGATTCCGCCACCTATTTCTGCACCAAAGCTGCTGCTGATGGTTGGAATGCTGGTGCTCATTTTGGTGATACTGGACGTTGCCATGGCATTGGCCCTGCCCCCGTGGCCGCGTCCCCACCGGTCCCCAAACCCCAGGTCCTTGCCCCAAACCGCAGCCCCTGACCCCAAATCGGGACCCTTTTTCCCCCTCAGCTCAACCTTGGCCCTCAAATCTCAGCCATTTGCCCCCAGACTTGCCCCGTTCTGCCCCAAATTCCCACTGCTGGCCCCGAGTCACAGCCACTGACCCAAAGCTGCACCGCTGGCCCCAAATCTTCAGCGCGGAGCCCGATCGCTGCCGTTGGCCAAAATCTTGGGAATTGTGCTCCAATCGAGACTTTGGGGGCAAAGTTGGAAGGACAAAGCCCAGATTGGGGGTCGAGACTTGAGGATTGAAGTCAGCGCTGGAGATTTGGGGCTGAACCCGCTGAGTTTAGGGCAGAACCGGGGGAGGGCTTGGGGTCAGTGCTGAACACTGGAGGAGAGGGGCGAGATTTGGGGCAAAGGATCAAGAATTGGGGCAAAGGGGCCAAAACCACCGCGACGAGCAGAAGCACCAAAACCCCAACCGGCAACAGCCGGTCTGCCGCAGAAATAGGTGGCGGAATCCTCGTCCCTGAGGCTGTTCATGGTCAGCGTCACCGAGCTCTGCCCGTTGTCCCTGGAGATCCTGAATCGGTCCCTCACCGACGGCGCGTAGGTGGTGTATCCATCGCTGTCGATCCCTGCGACGTATTCCAGCCCCTGCCTGGGTCTCTGCCGCACCCAGTAGATGTGAAATTGGCTGAAGTCGAAGCCAGATCCACGGCAGAGGAGGCGCAGGGACCCCCCGGGGGGCTGGAGGTCCCCCCCGGACTCCAGCAGGGTCACGGCCGCCCGGAGCCCTGCGGGAAAAAGGGGAGATGGGGATGGGCAAAGCTCAACCACCGACCCAAATCCCGACTCTTGGCCCCACATCTCCATTGGGGACCCCAAATCCTGACTCCTGGCCCCAAATTGTGACCCTTGCACCTCCCCATCATCCTCCTCCTCCTCCTCGTGGCCCTCCCAGGTGGGTCCCGGCAGCCTCCGGAGCGCGACGCCCACCCCGGGACACGGCCGGATCCGGCGCCTCATCCCCATCTCCCCTTTTTCCCGCAGGGCTCCGGGCGGCCGTGACCCTGCTGGAGTCCGGGGGGGACCTCCAGCCCCCCGGGGGGTCCCTGAGCCTCGTCTGCCGTGGATCTGGGTTTGACTTCACCAAATTCGGGATGGGCTGGATGCGCCAGAAACCCGGGCAGGCGCTGGAATACGTCGCGACTATCAACAGCGATGGCAGCACCACCAGATACGCGCCGTCGGTGCAGGGCCGGTTCACAATCTCCAGGGACAACGGGCAGAGCTCGGTGACGCTGACCATGAACAGCCTCAGGGACGAGGATTCCGCCACCTATTTCTGCGCCAAACGTGCTGGTGCTGGTTATGTTGATGGTTATGGTACTGCTGGCAGGGTTGATGATACAGCTGAGGGCAGCGCCACGGCCCCATGAAGGGTCTTTAAAGTCCCCAAACCCCCAGATCCTTCCCCAAAATCTCAGCCCTTGCCCTCCAATCTCAGCCCTTTGCCCCAAACTCCCCCACTGCTGCCCCAACTTTCCGCTTCCTCCACACTTTTGACCTTTTGGCCCAAATCTTCGCCTCTCCCTCCAACTCGCACTCTTTGCCCAGAGCCACCATGGCAACCTCAGCCTTTCAGCCCAGATTTCCGCTCCCGGCCCTTGCGGCCCCAGAGTTCCCCGGGCTCGGCCCCACATCTCAGCCATGGCCACCGAACCTTCCCTCCCGGCAGCCGATCCCGAGGGTTTTCCACCCAAATCCGCGTGAGCGGTGAAGAGCTGGGGCCGAGAGGTGAGACCTGGGCTCACTGGCGGAGGTTTGGGGCAGAACCAGTCCAGAGCTGGGACACGAGGACAAGAAGCGGGTCAGGGGCTGGGGTTTGGGGCAAGGACCTGGGGTTTGGGGACCGGTGGGGACCCGGCCATGGGGGAGAGCCCAGAACCACCGCAAGCTCCGGAATGAACGCGATAAGCAGCCAAAGCAGCCCAACCAGCACCAGTACCACCCCAAGCACCAGAAGATTTGGCACAGAAATAGGTGGCGGAATCCTCGTCCCTGAGGCTGTTCATGGTCAGCGTCACCGAGCTCTGCCCGTTGTCCCTGGAGATCGTGAACCGGCCCTTGACCGATGGCGCGTAGTAGGTGCTGCTACCATCGCTGTTGATACTCGCGACGTATTCCAGCGCCTGCCTGGGTTTCTGGCGCATCCAGAACATCCCAAATTTGGTGAAGTCAAAGCCAGATCCGCGGCAGAGGAGGCGCAGGGACCCCTCGGGGGGCTGGAGGTCCCCCCTGGACTCCAGCAGGGTCACGGCCGCCCGGAGCCCTGCGGGAAAAAGGGGAGATGGGGATGAGGCGCCGGATCCGGCCGTGTCCCGGGGTGGGCGTCGCGCTCCGGAGGCGGCCGGGACCCACCTGGGAGGGCCTTGAACAAAGGGACCTTCCTGCTGGAGTCCAGGGGGACCTCGAGCCCCCCGGGGGGTCCCTGCGCCTCCTCTGCCGCGCCTCCGGCTTCAATTTTGGCGGGTTTGGAATGCACTGGGTGCGGCAGAGACCCGGGCAGGGGCTGGAATGGCTCGCAGGGATCAACAGCGACGGTTACACCGTGTACGCGCCGTCGGTGCAGGGCCGGTTCACGATCTCCAGGGACAACGGGCAGAGCTCGGTGACGCTGACCATGAACAGCCTCAGGGACGAGGATTCCGCCACCTATTTCTGTGTCAAGGATGTGGACGCCACGGGCGTGAATGCCGCGGGTGAAACTGACGCTGGTGCTCATGGGGGCTCTCACCCCGTGCCAGCACTGCGTCCCCACGTGCCCCTGAGCTACAAACCTCAGCCTTCGGGCCAAATCTCAGCCGTTTTCACCAAGACTTTACACAAAGATCAGGATCTGGGGCAACCGAGGACATTCAGGGAAAAACTGGCCGAGTTCCAGGGAAGAGGTGGAGTTTTAAGGATCGAGGTTGTGCCAAAACGCTCCCAGTTTGTGGCTAAAAATTGAGGTTTGGGCAAGGAGCGAAGATTTGGGGCGGAACCGCTGCCCTGGTCCTGTGGCCGCAGCACTGCTGGTGCCAGCACCACCCCAACCAGCCGAATCCCCTCGGCCAGCAGCCACAACAGCGGGCCAACCACCGCCACCAGCACTGGTAGATTTGGCGCAGAAATAGGTGGCGGAATCCTCGTCCCTGAGGCTGTTCATGGTCAGCGTCACCGAGCTCTGCCCGTTGTCCCTGGAGATCCTGAACCGGCCCTTGACGGACGTGGCGGGCAAGGCGGTGCCACCATCGCTGCTGATCCCAGCGACCAATTCCAGCGCCTGCCCGGGCCTCTGCCGCACCCACATCATGTTGAACTGCCCAAAGTCGAAGCCGGAGGCGCGGCAGAGGAGGCGCAGGGACCCCCCGGGGGGCTGGAGGTCCCCCCCGGACTCCAGCAGGGTCACGGCCGCCCGGAGCCCTGCGGGAAAAAGGGGAGATGGGGATGGGCAAAGCTCAACCACCGACCCAAATCCCAACTCTTGGCCCCAAATTTTGACCTTTGGACCTCACCATTCTCCTCCTCCTCCTCCTCCTCGTGGCCCTCCCAGGTGGGTCCCGGCCGGGTCCGGAGCGCGACGCCCACCCCGGGACACGGCCGGATCCGGCGCCTCATCCCCATCTCCCCTTTTTCCCGCAGGGCTCCGGGCGGCCGTGACCCTGCTGGAGTCCGGGGGGGACCTCCAGCCCCCCGGGGGGTCCCTGCACCTCCTCTGCCGCGGATCTGGGTTCACCTTCGGGAGTTACGACATGTACTGGATCCGCCAGAAACCTGGGCAGGGGCTGGAATGGGTCGCAGGGATCAGCTACGGTGGTGGCAGCACCGACTACGCGTCGTCAGTGCGGGGCCGGTTCACGATCTCCAGGGACAACGGGCAGAGCTCGGTGACGCTGACCATGAACAGCCTCAGGGACGAGGATTCCGCCACCTATTTCTGCGCCAAATGTTTTAACGATGGTTGTGGTGCTTATGATGCTTCTGCTTATGGTGACAATGTCGGCGGTGGCCCCCATTCCCATGAAATTGGGATGTCCAGAAAACATCCCAAATCCCCGCATCCTTCCCCCAAATCCTGACTGTCGCCCTCATGCCGCCACCGTTTCCCCCCAAACTCAACGCTCGACTTCCTCCAGACCTTCGAGCCTTTGACCCAAATCTCGAAGGTTCAGCCCCAAACTCTGAGCCTTTTTCCGGAGATTTCAACTGAGCGCTGCCCGCGAAGCTCCGCGGCCTCTGCCCCCGGAGTCGATTGGTTTGGTGCCAAATCTCAACCATCGTTCTCAAAACTTCCCTGTTGGCACCAGATCCTGATCTTTTTCCCCAAAAGCTTGTGCGGACGATGGAGGTTTGGGCCGATGGTCAAGACCTGGGGCCAAAAGTCAAGATCTGGGTCCAAAAGTCAAAATTTGGGGCCAAAAGTCAAGATTAGGGGCCAGCCCTGAGATCCTTCCCCACAACCTCAATTGTTGGCCCCAAATCGTGAAAATTTTCTCCAAATTGTGACGCCTTAACCCCGCCCGTTCCTGTTGCAGCCCGGACACCGAAATCCAGGGCTGCAGCTGGGGCTCCTTCCCTCTGCTTCGGCGCTCGAGAAATCCCCGCCGGAGCTTTCCCGGCGGGGTCGTGAACGCGCCGAAACTCGCCGGCGAAAACGGGGGCAAATTCAGGAACTGCGGCAGGAACTACCATCATTGTTGATCCTGGCAACGTATTCCAGCCCCTGCCCGGGTTTCTGGCGAATCCAGCCCATCCCAAATTTGCTGAAGTCAAACCCAGATGTGCGGCAGAGGAGGCGCAGGGACCCCCCGGGGGGCTGGAGGTCCCCCCCGGACTCCAGCAGGGTCACGGCCGCCCGGAGCCCTGCGGGAAAAAGGGGAGATGGGGATGGGCAAAGCTCAACCACCGACCCAAATCCCGACTCTTGGCCCCACATCTCCATTGGGACCCCAAATCCTGACTCCTGGCCCCAAATTGTGACCCTTGCACCTCCCCATCATCCTCCTCCTCCTCCTCGTGGCCCTCCCAGGTGGGTCCCGGCAGCCTCCGGAGCGCGACGCCCACCCCGGGACACGGCCGGATCCGGCGCCTCATCTCTGCCCGTTGTCCCTGGAGATCGTGAACCGGCCCTCGACCGATGGCGCATAGAAGGTACCGGTGCTGTCATCATGGATCCCTGCGACGAATTCCAGCCCCTGCCCGGGTTTCTGGCGGATCCAGAACATCCCGAATTGGCTGAAGTCGAAGCCAGAGGCGCGGCAGAGGAGGCGCAGGGACCCCCCGGGGGGCTGGAGGTCCCCCCCGGACTCCAGCAGGGTCAAGGCCGCCCGGAGCCCTGCGGGAAAAAGGGGAGATGGGGATGAGGCGCCGGATCCGGCCGTGTCCCGGGGTGGGCGTCGCGCTCCGGAGGCGGCCGGGACCCACCTGGGAGGGCCTTGAACGAAGGGACCTTCCTGGGGCTCAGAGGGACCTCGAGCCCCCCGGGGGGTCCCTGCGCCTCCTCTGCCGCACCTCCGGCTACGACTTTGGGAATGTCTACATGCTCTGGGCGCGGCAGAGACCCGGGCAGGCGCTGGAATACGTCGCGAGTATCAACAGCGATGGCAGCACCACCAACTACGCGCCGTCGGTGCAGGGCCGGTTCAGGATCTCCAGGGACAGCGGGCAGAGCTCGGTGACGCTGACCATGAACAGCCTCAGGGACGAGGATTCCGCCACCTATTTCTGTGCCAAACGTGCTGGCTCTAGTTGTAATTATGAAGTTCCTGCTAACGATGGTGGTTTGGGTCCTGCCCCCATCTCGGTGTCCCCACCTGCCCCCAAACCCCAGATCCTTCCCCCAAACCTCAACCCTTGGCCCCACTCTTGAAAAAGGGATTTCACCCCGGTATTTATTTGAAGGTCCCAGGTTGCGCCTGGCCCAGGTGGAACGCGCCGCAGTGCCCACCCCCGGCAGGTCTGGCACCTCATTATAGGCGTTACTAATTAGCACTTCCACCAGCGACTCCCCAGTGCGGGGCTCCAGCGACCGTTGGTGCCCTTTTGGGACGCAAGGCTGAGCTTTAGGGCCGAAAGCCGAGCTTTGGGCCACAAGCAGCCGAGGGTGTGGGGCGGATGCGCCAACGTCGGCACAAATGTGGGAGATGTGGGGCAAACGGGCCGAGGAACGGGTCCGGGGTGAGGTTTTGGGGACAGGACCTGGGCTTTGGGACATGTGGGCGAGCGGTGCGAGGGGCGGGGCCACCTCCAGCACTGTCACCATCGCCAGCACCGTAAATGTCGCCTGCGCCGCTCCAGCCGCTGGAGCCCTTGGCGCAGAAATAGGCGGCGGAATCCTCGTCCCTGAGGCTGCTCATGGTCAGCGTCACCGAGCTCTGCCCGTTGTCCCTGGAGATCCTGAACCGGCCCTGCACCGACGGCGCGTACACCATGTGTCCTCCCTTGTTGATGCCGGCCACGAACTCCAGCCCCTTCCCGGGGCCGTGGCGCACCCACATCAGGTCAAAACTCCCGAAGTCGAAGCCGGAGGCGCGGCAGAGGAGGCGCAGGGAGCCCCCGGGGGGCTGGAGGTCCCCCCCCGGACTCCAGCAGGGTCACGGCTGCATCCCCACATCTCGACCGCTTTTGGCCCAAACCCCACTGGTTTGGTCTCAGATCTCCGCCAGGCGCCCCCAACGCCCCCAAATCCTGCAATTAACCCAAACACAGTCGTTAATTAATTGGGCGCCTCAGCTGGACCCTGCTCTGTCGATTGCCCAATTTCCTGCGAGTTAAAAACTTGTAAAACCCCCTGGGACCCCGGACCTGGCACATCCCGGCCACGGACTTGAGCTCCCTCCTCCTCCTCCCCATCCTCCTCATCCTCCTCCTCCTGGTGGCCCTCCCAGGTGGGTCCCGGCCGGGTCCGGAGCGCGACGCCCACCCCGGGACACGGCCGGATCCGGTGCCTCATCCCCATCTCCCCTTTTTCCCGCAGGGCTCCGGGCGGCCGTGACCCTGCTGGAGTCCGGGGGGGACCTCCAGCCCCCCGGGGGGTCCCTGACCCTCGTCTGCCACGGATCTGGGTTTGACTTCAGTAAATTTGGGATGTACTGGATCCGCCAGAAACCCGGACAGGGGCTGGAATTCGTCGCGAGTATCAGGAGCAGTGACAGCGCCGTGTACGCGCCGTCGGTGCAGGGCCGGTTCAGGATCTCCAGGGACAACGGGCAGAGCTCGGTGACGCTGACCATGAACAGCCTCAGGGACGAGGATTCCGCCACCTATTTCTGCACCAAATCTGCTGATGCTGGTGCTGCTTTGGCAGATGATGTTGCCTTTCGCGGTTGTTCTGGGCTCTCCCCCTTGACTGGGTCCCCACCAGTCCCCAAACCCCAGGTCCTTGCCCCAAACCCCAGCCCCTGACCCGCTTCTTGTCCACGTGTCCCAGCTCTGCACTGGTTCTGCCCCAAACCTCCGCCCGTGAGCCCAGGTCTCACCTCTCGGCCCCAGCTCTTCAGCGCTCACGCGGATTTGGGTGGAAAACCCTCGGGATCGGCTGCCGGGAGGGAAGGTTCGGTGGCCATGGCTGAGATGTGGGGCCGAGCCCGGGGAACTCTGGGGCCGCAAGGGCCGGGAGCGGAAATCTGGGCTGAAAGGCTGAGGTTGCCATGGTGGCTCTGGGCAAAGAGTGCGAGTTGGAGGGAGAGGCGAAGATTTGGGCCAAAAGGTCAAAAGTGTGGAGGAAGCCGAAAGTTGGGGCAGCAGTGGGGGAGTTTGGGGCAAAGGGCTGAGATTGGAGGGCAAGGGCTGAGATTTTGGGGAAGGATCTGGGGGTTTGGGGACTTTTAAAGACCCTTCATGGGGGGTGTGGGGCCGCCTCAGGTGCATCACCATCACCACCAGCCTCAACATATTCAGCAGCATTCCAACCACCAGCAGCAGCAGATTTGGCACAGAAATAGGCGGCGGAATCCTCGTCCCTGAGGCTGTTCATGGTCAGCGTCACCGAGCTCTGCCCGCTGTCCCTGGAGATCCTGAACCGGCCCTTGACCGACGACGCGTAGTGGGTGCTGCCACCAGTGTTGGTGATCCCAGCGACGTATTCCAGCCCCTGCCCGGGTTTCTGGCGGACCCAGGCCATGTCGTAACTCCCGAAGGTGAACCCAGATGCACGGCAGAGGAGGCGCAGGGACCCCCCGGGGGGCTGGAGGTCCCCCCCGGACTCCAGCAGGGTCACGGCCGCCCGGAGCCCTGCGGGAAAAGGGGAGATGGGGATGAGGCGCCGGATCCGGCCGTGTCCCGGGGTGGGCGTCGCGCTCCGGACCTGGCCGGGACCCACCTGGGAGGGCCACGAGGACGAGGAGGAGGATGGGGAGGTCCACGGGTCACAATTTGGGGCCAGGAGTCAGGATTTGGGGTCCCCAATGGAGATGTGGGGCCAAGAGTCGGGATTTGGGTCGGTGGTTGAGCTTTGCCCATCCCCATCTCCCCTTTTTCCCGCAGGGCTCCGGGCGGCCGTGACCCTGCTGGAGTCCGGGGGGGACCTCCAGCCCCCCGGGGGGTCCCTGCGCCTCCTCTGCCGAGCCTCCGGCTTCGACTTCAGCAAAACTGGGATGATGTGGATCCGCCAGAGACCCGGGCAGGCGCTGGAACGGGTCGCGAGTATCAGCAACGATGGCAGCTGGACCGGCTACGCGCCATCGGTCAAGGGCCGGTTCACGATCTCCAGGGACAACGGGCAGAGCTCGGTGACGCTGACCATGAACAGCCTCAGGGACGAGGATTCCGCCACCTATTTCTGTGCCAAGGATTATCGTACGAGCGGTGCTGCTGGTGCTGGTGCCTTTGGCACGGGTCCGGTCTCTCTGTCCCCACACGTCGCCGCCACTGACCAATGTCTCAAGCACTGGCCCCAGATCTTGACCAGTTGAGCCAAACTGGAAGAACAACGTCATGATGTGGGGCCAGGACTGGAGGCTGGTTGAGAATTGAGTTGGAACCGGCCCAAGCCTGGCACAAATGGTCAAGAACAGGGACAATGCTTGGATGAGGTTTTGGGAAAGGATCTGGGGTTGGGGGACAGGTGGGGACCCGGACACAGGGGACAGCCCGAACCACCCCAAGCACCGGAAAGACCGTGATAAGCAGCAGGAAAACCATAACCAGCACCAGCAACAACCCAAGCAGCAGCATCCTTGGCACAGAAATAGGTGGCGGAATCCTCGTCCCTGAGGCTGTTCATGGTCAGCGTCACCGAGCTCTGCCTGTTGTCCCTGGAGATCGTGAACCGGCCCTGCACCGAAGACACGTAGCCGGTGCTGCTGCCACCGCTGCTGATAGCTGTGACGAATTCCAGCCCCTGCCCGGGTTTCTGGCGCATCCAGCTCATCCCGAATTGGCTGAAGTCGAAGCCGGAGGCGCGGCAGAGGAGGCGCAGGGACCCCCCGGGGGGCTGGAGGTCCCCCCCGGACTCCAGCAGGGTCACGGCCGCCCGGAGCCCTGCGGGAAAAAGGGGAGATGGGGATGAGGCGCCGGATCCGGCCGTGTCCCGGGGTGGGCGTCGCGCTCCGGAGGGAGCCGGGACCCACCTGGGAGGGCCACGAGGAGAAGGAGGCGGAGGAGGAGAATGGTGAGGTCCAAGAGTCAGGATTTTGGGCCAAGAGTCAGGATTTGGGGTCCCCAATGGAGATGTGGGGCCAAGAGTCGGGATTTGGGTTGGTGGTTGAGCTTTGCCCATCCCCATCTCCCCTTTTTCCCGCAGGGCTCCGGGCGGCCGTGACCCTGCTGGAGTCCGGGGGGGACCTCCAGCCCCCCGGGGGGTCCCTGCGCCTCCTCTGCCGCGCCTCCGGATTCGACTTCAGCCAATTCGGGATGGGCTGGTACCGCCAGAGACCCGGGCAGGGGCTGGAATGGCTCGCCAGTATCCACAAGGATGGCAGATACTGGCACGCGCCGTCGGTGCAGGGCCGGTTCACGATCTCCAGGGACAACGGGCAGAGCTCGGTGACGCTGACCATGAACAGCCTCAGGGACGAGGATTCCGCCACCTATTTCTGCGCCAAAGCTGCTGATGGTTATGGTGGTTGGAATGGTGCTGCTGTCAGTGTTGTTGACGCAGCTGAGAGTGGCTCTGCCCCCATGATGCGTCTTTAAATGTCCCCAAACCCCCAGATCCTTCCCCAAAATCTCAGCCCTTGCCCTCCAATCCCAGCCCTCTTCCCCAAACTCCCCCACTGCTGCCCCAACTCTTCAGTTTCTCCACAATTTTTGCCCCCTTGTCCCAAATCTCCGCCTTTCCCTCAGACTTGGACCATTGGCCCCAAACCTGGGCTCCTTCATCCCCCAAATCTCAGCCTTTCACCCCAGATTTCAGCCGTGGTCACCTCAAACCTCCGCTGGTTCTGTCGGGCTTTGGGGAACGGGTTGGGGTTTGGGCACAGGGAGTCGAGTTCTGGAGACAAAGGCCAAGATCTGGGGAATCAGCCAAGCTTCGGCCACGTGGTCGAGCTTTGGGGCCAAACCTTGAGTTGTGGGGTGAGCGGTCACCGCTGGCGTGAACGGGGCAGATTTGGGGCAAAGGGTGGAGAGTTGGGCGAGGAGTCGAAGCCTGAGGGAAGGATCTGGGCTCTGGGGACAGGCGGGGAAGGCGAGAAGGCGGTGGGGTCACGGCCGGCGGCGTCACCATAAGCAGGAGCGGGAGCACCGGCACCAGAACCCTTGGCACAGAAATAGGTGGCGGAATCCTCGTCCCTGAGGCTGTTCATGGTCAGCGTCACCAAGCTCTGCCCGTTGTCCCTGGAGATCGTGAACCGGACCTCGACCGATGGCGCGTATCTGGTGTAATCACCATCGTTGTTGATCCTGGCAATGTATTCCAGTCCCTGCCCGGGTTTCTGGCGCACCCAGAGCATCCCAAATTGGCTGAAGTCGAAGCCGGAGGCGCGGCAGAGGAGGCGCAGGGACCCCCCTGGGGGGCTGGAGGTCCCCCCCGGACTCCAGCAGGGTCACGGCCGCCCGGAGCCCTGCGGGAAAAAGGGGAGATGGGGATGGGCAAAGCTCAACCACCGACCCAAATCCCGACTCTTGGCCCCACATCTCCATTGGGGACCCCAAATCCTGACTCCTGGCCCCAAATTGTGACTCTTGGACCTCCCCATCCTCTTCATCCTCGTCTTCGTGGCCCTCCCAGGTGGGTCCCGGCCGCCTCCAGAGCGCGACGCCCACCCCGGGACACGCCTGGATCCGGCGCCTCATCCCCATCTCCCCTTTTTCCCGCAGGGCTCCGGGCGGCCGTGACCCTGCTGGAGTCTGGGGGGGACCTCCAGCCCCCCGGGGGGTCCCTGAGCCTCCTCTGCCGCGGATCTGGGTTTGACTTTGGAGACTTCAACATGTACTGGATCCGCCAGAAACCCGGGAAGGCGCTGGAATGGCTCGCTGAGATCACCAACACTGGTGGCACCACCTGGTACGCGTCATCGGTCAAGGGCCGGTTCAGGATCTCCAGGGACAACGGGCAGAGCTCGGTGACGCTGACCATGAACAGCCTCAGGGACGAGGATTCCGCCGCCTATTTCTGCGCCAAAGCCGACTATGCTGGTACCGGTTGTTGTTATGGTGGTGATCGTATTTGTGGCCCCGCCCCCGTCTCTAGGTCCCCAAATGTCCCCAAATCCCAGATCCTTGCCCCAAATCTCAAGCATTGGCCCAGGGTTTGACCGCTGACCCCACATCCGCAGCTCTGGGCCTGGCGTTGGCCTTCAGAGAAGGTTTCGAAGAACAAAGCTGAGATCCAGGGCCCGGTGCTGAGGTTCAGGGCCGAAGTCCCCAAAGGTTTGGGCAAAGGGTCAAGATCCGGATTGAGGGCTGAGGTTTGCAGAAAAGGTCCGGGGCTTTCAGGGCAGCCGGGCTGGGGACAGAACCAGCACCCGGATGAGTGGTACCGTAACCACTGTCACGTTTGGCGCAGAAATAGGCGGCGGAATCCTCATCCCTGAGGCTGTTCATGGTCAGCGTCACCGAGCTCTGCCCGTTGTCCCTGGAGATCATGAACCGGCCCCGCACCGACGGCGCGTACAAGGTGCTGCTGCCATCGCTGTTGATACTTGCAACGAATTCCAGCCCCTGCCCGGGTCTTTGGCGGATCCAGAACATGTCATAACTCCCGAAGGTGAACCCAGATCCGCGGCAGAGGAGGCGCAGGGACCCCCCGGGGGGCTGGAGGTCCCCCCCGGACTCCAGCAGGGTCACGGCCGCCCGGAGCCCTGCGGGAAAAAGGGGAGATGGGGATGGGCAAAGCTCAACCACCGACCCAAATCCCGACTCTTGGCCCCACATCTCCATTGGGGACCCCAAATCCTGACTCTTGGCCCCAAATTGTGACCCTTGGACCTCCCCATCCTCCTCCTCCTCGTCCTCGTGGCCCTCCCAGGTGGGTCCCGGCCGCCTCCGGAGCGCGACGCCCACCCCGGGACACGGCCGGATCCGGCGCCTCATCCCCATCTCCCCTTTTTCCTGCAGGGCTCCGGGCGGCCGTGACCCTGCTGGAGTCCGGGGGGGACCTCCAGCCCCCCGGGGGGTCCCTGAGCCTCCTCTGCCGCGCCTCCGGCTTCGACTTCAGCCAATTTGGGATGGGCTGGATCCGCCAGAAACCCGGGCAGGCGCTGGAATGGCTCGCGAGTATCAGGAGCAGTGGCAACACCTACTACGCGCCATCGGTCAAGGGCCGGTTCACGATCTCCAGGGACAACGGGCAGAGCTCGGTGACCCTGACCATGAACAGCCTCAGGGACGAGGATTCCGCCACCTATTTCTGCGCCAAAGCTGCTGGGGCTAGTCCTGATTATGATTTGGCTGGTGCCTATTGTAGTCATTCTGGAGCTTGGGGAGGGTTTGACCCTGCCCGCATGGCCGGGTCCCCACCGGTCCCCAAACCCCAGGTCCTTGCCCCAAACCCCAGCCCCTGACCCGCTTCTTGTCCACGTGTCCCAGCTCGGGACTGGTTCTGCCCCAAACCTCCGCCAGTGAGCCCAGGTCTCACCTCTCGGCCCCAGCTCTTCAGCGCTCACGCGGATTTGGGTGGAAAACCCTCGGGATCGGCTGCCGGGAGGGAAGGTTCGGTGGCCATGGCTGAGATGTGGGGCCGAGCCCGGGGAACTCTGGGGCCGCAAGGGCCGGGAGCGGAAATCTGGGCTGAAAGGCTGAGGTTGCCATGGTGGCTCTGGGCAAAGAGTGCGAGTTGGAGGGAGAGGCGAAGATTTGGGCCAAAAGGTCAAAAGTGTGGAGGAAGCGGAAAGTTGGGGCAGCAGTGGGGGAGTTTGGGGCAAAGGGCTGAGATTGGAGGGCAAGGGCTGAGATTTTGGGGAGGGATCTGGGGGTTTGGGGACTTTTAAAGACCCTTCATGTGGGGTGGGGCCGCCCTCAGCTGCGTCATCAACACTGCCCGCAGCAGCATCAGCAGCATAAGGAGCAGCACGTTTGGCGCAGAAATAGGCGGCGGAATCCTCGTCCCTGAGGCTGTTCATGGTCAGCGTCACCGAGCTCTGCCCGTTGTCCCTGGAGATCCTGAACCGGCCCTGCACCGATGGCGCGTACCAGGTGGTGCTGCCATCGTTGCTGACACTCGCAACGAATTCCAGCGCCTGCCCGGGTCTCTGGTGGTACCAGCCCATCCCGAATTGGCTGAAGTCAAACCCAGATCCGCGGCAGAGGAGGCGCAGGGACCCCCCGGGGGGCTGGAGGTCCCCCCCGGACTCCAGCAGGGTCACGGCCGCCCGGAGCCCTGCGGGAAAAGGGGAGATGGGGATGAGGCGCCGGATCCGGGCGTGTCCCGGGGTGGGCGTCACGCTCCGGAGGCGGCCGGGACCCACCTGGGAGGGCCTTGAACAAAGGGACCTTCCTGGGGCTCGGGGGGACCTCCAGCCCCCCGGGGGGTCCCTGCGCCTCCTCTGCCGCGCCTCCGGCTTCAATTTTGGCGGGTTCGGAATGCACTGGGTGCGACAGAGACCCGGGCAGGGGCTGGAATGGCTCGCAGGGATCAACAGCGATGGCAGCACCGAGTACTCTCCATCGGTCAAGGTCCGGTTCAGGATCTCCAGGGACAACGGGCAGAGCTCGGTGACGCTGACCATGAACAGCCTCAGGGACGAGGATTCCGCCACCTATTTCTGTGCCAAATGTGCTGGTGCTGCTGCTTATGCTGCTGGTGGTGATGATGTTGGCAGTGTTGATGATGCAGGTGAGAGTGGCCCCACGCCTCCCATGAAGGGCCTTTTAATGCCCCCAAACCCCCAGATCCCTCCCCAAAATCTCAGTCCTTGCCCTCCAATCTCAGCCCTTTGCCCCAAAATCCCCCCACTGCTGCCCCAAGTTTCGGCTTCCTCCGCACTTTTGACCTTTTGGCCCAAATCTTCGCCTCTCCCTCCAACTCGCACTCTTTGCCCAGAGCCACCACGGCAACCTCAGCCTTTCAGCCCAGATTTCCACTCCCGGCCCTTGCGGCCGACTATTTCTGCCCCAAGGATGCTGATGGTGCTGCTGGCGGTGCTGGTGCTTCCCCCGTCTCCATCGCTGGGGCCCCAAATGTCCCAGAGTCCCCAGATCCTTCCCCCAATCCCAGACATTGCCCCCATTCTTGACCTGATTCCCACAAACTCTTCCATTGCTGCCCCAACTCTCGACTTTCCCCTCAGGTTCATCCATTTCACCCCGTGAAGGTTTGGGGCCGGCGCTTGCGTTTGGGGCAGAACCATTCAGGGCTTTGGGTCAGCATTGGTTCAAACGGGGGCAGATTTGAGACAGAGAGTGAAGAGCTGGGTCAAGGGCTGAGGTTTGGGGCAAAGAGCTGGGGTTTGGGGTCTGGTGGGGACCAAGCCATGGGGGCAGGCCCAAAACGAAGACAACGTCCAGTATCACCAAAATGAGCACCAATATTCCAATCAGAACCAGCAGTTTTGGCACAGAAATAGGCGGCGGAATCCTCGTCCCTGAGGCTGTTCATGGTCAGCGTCACCGAGCTCTGCCCGTTGTCCCTGGAGATCCTGAACTGGCCCTGCACCGCGGGCGCGTATCTGGTGTAACCACCACTGTTGGTGATCCACGCAACGTATTCCAGCGCCTGCCCGGGTTTCTGGCGGATCCAGGCCATGCTGTAACTCCTGAAGGTGAATCCAGATCCGCGGCAGAGGAGGCGCAGGGACCCCCTGGGGGGCTGGAGGTCCCCCCCGGACTCCAGCAGGGTCACAGCCGCCCAGAGCCCTGCGGGAAAAAGGGGAGATGGGGATGGGCAAAGCTCAACCACCGACCCAAATCCCAACTCTTGGACCCCACATCTCCATTGGGGACCCCAAATCCTGACTCTTGGCCCAAAATTGTGACCCTTGCACCTCCCCATCCTCCTCCTCCTCCTCCTTCTCCTCGTGGCCCTCCCAGGTGGGTCCCGGCCAGGTCCGGAGCGCGACGCCCACCCCGGGACACGCCCGGATCCGGCGCCTCATCCCCATCTCCCCTTTTTCCCGCAGGGCTCTGGGCGGCCGTGACCCTGCTGGAGTCCGGGGGGGACCTCCAGCCCCCCGGGGGGTCCCTGAGCCTCCTCTGCCGCGCATCTGGGTTTGACTTCAGCAAATTTGGGATGAATTGGATCCGCCAGAAACCCGGGCAGGGGCTGGAATTCGTCGCGAGTATCACCAGCAGTGGTGGCAGCACCTACTACGCGCCGTCGGTGCAGGGCCGGTTCACGATCTCCAGGGACAACGGGCAGAGCTCGGTGACGCTGACCATGAACAGCCTCAGGGACGAGGATTCCGCCACCTATTTCTGTGCCAAGGATGCTGCTGCTTGGGTTGTTGCTGGTGCTGGTTATGGTTTTGCTGCTGCTTATCACGGTCTTTCCGGTGCTTGGGGTGGTTCTGGGCTGTCCCCTGTGTCCGGGTCCCCACCTGTCCCCACACCGCAGATCCTTTCCCAAAACCTCATCCAAGCATTGTCCCTGTTCTTGACCATTTGTGCCAGGCTTGGGCCGGTTCCAACTCAATTCTCAACCAGCCTCCAGTCCTGGCCCCACATCATGACGTTGTTCTTCCAGTTTGGCTCAACTGGTCAAGATCTGGGGCCAGTGCTTGAGACATTGGTCAGTGGCGGCGACGTGTGGGGACAGAGAGACCGGACCCGTGCCAAAGGCACCAGCACCAGCAGCACCGCTCGTACGATAATCCTTGGCACAGAAATAGGTGGCGGAATCCTCGTCCCTGAGGCTGTTCATGGTCAGCGTCACCGAGCTCTGCCCGTTGTCCCTGGAGATCGTGAACCGGTCCTTGACGGACGGCGCGTAGCCGGTCCAGCCACCATTGCTGCTGATACTCGCGACCCGTTCCAGCGCCTGCCCGGGTTTCTGGCGGATCCAATTTATCCCAAATTGGCTGAAGTCAAACCCAGATCCGCGGCAGAGGAGGCGCAGGGACCCCCCGGGGGGCTGGAGGTCCCCCCCGGACTCCAGCAGGGTCACGGCCGCCCGGAGCCCTGCGGGAAAAAGGGGAGATGGGGATGGGCAAAGCTCAACCACCAACCCAAATCCCGACTCTTGGACCCCACATCTCCATTGGGGACCTCAAATCCTGACTCTTGGCCCCAAATTGTCACCCTTGCACCTCCCCATCCTCCTCCTTGTCCTCGTGGCCCTCCCAGGTGGGTCCCGGCCGCCTCCGGAGCGTGACGCCCACCCCGGGACACGGCCGGATCCGGCGCCTCATCCCCATCTCCCCTTTTTCCCGCAGGGCTCCGGGCGGCCGTGACCCTGCTGGAGTCCGGGGGGGACCTCCAGCCCCCCGGGGGGTCCCTGACCCTCCTCTGCCGCGCATCTGGGTTCACCTTCAGCAAATTCGGGATGGTCTGGATCTGCCAGAAAAACGGGCAGGGGCTGGAATGGGTCGCAGGTATCAACAGCGATGGCAGCACCACCAACTACGCGCCGTCGGTGCAGGGCCGGTTCACGATCTCCAGGGACAACGGGCAGAGCTCGGTGACGCTGACCATGAACAGCCTCAGGGACGAGGATTCCGCCACCTATTTCTGTGCCAAACGTGCTTATGCTGCTGCTTATGCTGATGGTGCTGGTGATGTTGGCAGTGTTGATAATGCAGCTGAGGGCAGCGTCACGGCCCCCATGAAGGGTCTTTAAAATCTCCAAACCCCCAGATCCTTCCCCAAAATCTCAGCCCTTGCCCTCCAATCTCAGCCCTTTGCCCCAAACTCCCCCACTGCTGCCCCAACTTTCCGCTTCCTCCGCACTTTTGACCTTTTGGCCCAAATCTTCGCCTCTCCCTCCAACTCGCACTCTTTGCCCAGAGCCACCATGGCAACCTCAGCCTTTCAGCCCAGATTTCCGCTCCCGGCCCTTGCGGCCCCAGAGTTCCCCGGGCTCGGCCCCACATCTCAGCCATGGCCACCGAACCTTCCCTCCCGGCAGCCGATCCCGAGGGTTTTCCACCCAAATCCGCGCGAGCGGTGAAGAGCTGGGGCCAAGAGGTGAGACCTGGGCTCACGGGCGGAGGTTTGGGGCAGAACCAGTCCCGAGCTGGGACACGTGGACAAGAAGCGGGTCAGGGGCTGGGGTTTGGGGCAAGGACCTGGGGTTTGGGGAGCGGTGGGGACCCGGCCACGGGGGAGAGCCCAGAACCACCCCAAGCACCAGCATAAACACGATAAGCAGCCCAACCAGCCCAAGCAGATTTGGCGCAGAAATAGGTGGCGGAATCCTCGTCCCTGAGGCTGTTCATGGTCAGCGTCAGCGAGCTCTGCCCGTTGTCCCTGGAGATCGTGAACCGGCCCTGCACCGACGGCTCGTACACAGTGTAACTACCATCATCGTCGATCCCAGCAACGTATTCCAGCGCCTGCCCTGGTTTCTGGCGGATCCAGAGAAACCCGAACTGGCTGAAGTCAAACCCAGATCCGCGGCAGAGGAGGCGCAGGGACCCCCCGGGGGGCTGGAGGTTCCCCCCGGACTCCAGCAGGGTCACGGCCGCCCGGAGCCCTGCGGGAAAAAGGGGAGATGGGGATGAGGCGCCGGATCCGGCCGTGTCCCGGGGTGGGCGTCGCGCTCCGGAGGCGGCCGGGACCCACCTGGGAGGGCCACCAGGAGTAGGAGGAGGAGGATGGGGAGGTGCAAGGGCCACAATTTGGGGCCAAGAGTCAGGATTTGGGGTCCCCAATGGAGATGTGGGGCCAAGAGTCGGGATTTGGGTCGGTGGTTGAGCTTTGCCCATCCCCATCTCCCCTTTTTCCCGCAGGGCTCCGGGCGGCCGTGACCCTGCTGGAGTCCGGGGGGGACCTCCAGCCCCCCGGGGGGTCCCTGCGCCTCCTCTGCCGCGCCTCCGGCTTCGACTTCAGCCAATTTGCGATGTTCTGGATCCGCCAGAAACCCGGGCAGGCGCTGGAATACGTCGCAGGGATCAAAAGCGATGGCAGCACCGACTACGCGCCGTCGGTGCGGGGCCGGTTCGCGATCTCCAGGGACAACGGGCAGAGCTCGGTGACGCTGACCATGAACAGCCTCAGGGACGAGGATTCCGCCGCCTATTTCTGTGCCAAACGCTTTAACAGTGCTTGGGGTGCTGCTGCTCCTGCTGGTTTTGGTCGCCGTGCTCCTCCTGGCCCTGCCCCCCACGCTGGGTCCCCGCCTGTCCCCCGTGCCCAGATCCCGCCGGCTCACCATGCCCAGGGCTGGAAAAGCCCCTTGAGCCCCCCCAGCCCACCCCGAGCCCGGTCCCCAGAGGGTCCCAGCCCTGAGCACTCAGTGCCACCTCCAGGCCTGGGGACTCCAAACCTGCCCCGGCCGGAGCCCCCTTTCCATGGGGAAATTCCTCCCGATGTCCACCCCGGCACAGCCGGACCCGCCGTGTCCAGCTGCCCGTGCCGAGCCCTCCCCACTCCCACCCAGCCCCTCCCCCACCTCGGGAAATTCCCCCGGGGGCACTCGGGGCCCTCGCCCAGGGCGGGGACGGAGCCACGGAACAGCCCCGGGCCCGGCCCAGGGTGGGGACAGAGGGGCGAGGGCTGGGCCAGGGGAGGGATCTGGGGAGAGGGTCTGGGCTGTGGGGCCGGCTGGGGACAGCGGTGGGGCGGGGGGGTCAAAACCATGAACAGCAGCACCAGGCCAACCACCAGCACATCTGGTGCAGAAATAGGCGGCGGAATCCTCGTCCCTGAGGCTGTTCATGGTCAGCGTCACCGAGCTCTGCCCGTTGTCCCTGGAGATCGTGAACCGGCCCTGCACCGATGGCGCGTAGTTGGTGAAACTACCATCGTTGTTGATCCTGGCAACGTATTCCAGCCCCTGCCCGGGTTTCTGGCGCATCCAGCCCATCCCAAATTCGCTGAAGTCGAAGCCAGATCCACGGCAGCGGAGGCTCAGGGACCCCCCGGGGGGCTGGAGGTCCCCCCCGGACTCCAGCAGGGTCACGGCCGCCCGGAGCCCTGCAGGAAAAAGGGGAGATGGGGATGAGGCGCCGGATCCGGCCGTGTCCCGGGGTGGGCGTCGCGCTCCGGACCCGGCCGGGACCCACCTGGGAGGGCCACGAGGAGAAAGAGGACGAGGAGCGGGATGGAGCTCGAAGCCATGGCCAGGATTTGCCGGGTGTTTCCCCAAAACTTGAGTGGTTCAGCCCCAGAATCGGAATTGGCTCCAAAACTCAACCGATGGCCCCAAATCTGGACTTTGTTCCTCAAGAGTTTTCTCCGATTCTCAAGATTTGGGGCCAACGGTCAAGATTTGGGTCAATGGTTGTGATTTGGGGTCAGTGTTTGTGATTTGGGGTCAGTGGTTGAGATTTTGGATTCAATGTTTGAGATTTGGGGTCAACAGTCGAGATTTGGGGTCAATGGTTGTGATTTGGGGTCAGAGGTTGAGATTTTGGGGTCAGACGTTGAGATTTGGGGCCAACGGTTGAGATTTGGGTCAATGGTTTTGATTTGGGGTCAGAGGTTGAGATTTTGGGGTCAGACGTTGAGATTTGGGGTCAGTGGTTGAGATTTGGGGCCAACAGTTGAGATTTGGGGCTGAACCAGTCCAAGCTTGGGAGAAGGGTCAAGGGTTGAGGTTTGGGGGCATTTGCCCCGAATCTTGACCAGTTTTGACTCAAATTTCACCTTTAGTCCCAAATCTTGACCATTTAACCCCCAAATTTCAACTTTTTGCCCCAAATCTCCAACATTTCCCCTTCAAACTTTGTCACTGGTTAAAATTTGAGGCCGACAGATGAAATTTGGGGTAAAACCAGTTGAAATCTGTGGAAAAACGTTGACTTTTGGGGGAGGAACCTTCGAGGTCTGGGGTAAAAGGTCCAAATTTGGTGAAAAAGTGGAGGTTTGGGTCTGAAAATGGATTTTTAACCCCAAAGGAATTAATTGTTCGCATTAATTAAGGGTTTTTTGGGGTTAAATTGAGTTTGAACCCAAATATATTCAATTATTAGCCCTAATAAAGGTAATTATTACTACCCCCAATTAACAGATTGGGGCATAAACTTCAATATTAACCTGATTAGAGTTAATTATTAGCCCTGATAAAATTAATTACTCATATTAAATCAGGGTTTTTCGGCGGGGCTGAACCGCTTTTTAACCCTGATTGCCAGCCCTAGTAACCCTAATTAACCACCCCAATTACAGTCCTGCCCTTAACGAGCCCCCCGAGCAGGTGCCGAGAGCAGCAGCTGCACCGAAAGCGGCGAAAGCGAAACTCGGGGCCTAAATTTGGGGCCGAAAAAGGCCTTTTTGGGACTTTCCGGGGCGGTTTGGGGAAGTCCCCAAAGGGGCGTTTCTGGCCCCAAAATGGGGCGGCTCCGGCGGGGCCGGGAAAGAGAAAAGCCAGAGCTGGAGGGGGTTGGGGAAAGGCCGAGTTCGGGTTCATTTCGTCTTGATTTTATTAATTTTCTATCGATTTCAATTATTTTTATTGCTTTTCATGACTTTTAAAATGGGGTTTTATTCCATTTATGGGGTTTCGGCGATTTATTTATTTTAATTAATAGTTTTCATTGTTTTCGTTAGTTTTCCTTAATGTTTGGTGCATTTATTGTTTTATCGCTGTTTATTGATGTTATTGAATAATATTAATTATTATTATTGATGATTTTTATTTACAGGATTTTATTAATTTTCTTGCTCTCGCTTCTTATTTCCTTTATTTTTCAGTGATTTCTGTCCGTATTTATTAATTTCCCTTGATATTTATTAATTTAGATTGACATTTCTTAACTTTAATTACTTTATACGTTTCCCAATAATTTTTATTCTGATTAATTTCATTATTTTACCTCAGTTGATCAAATTAATTGCGCTCCGGGATTATTGATTCTCATTCTTATTATTTTTCACTCATTTCAGGTTACATTTATTAAGTTCATCATTTATAACTTAAAAATAATTTTATTAGGTTTAATTAATAGCTGTTATTTTTCTTTTTATCAACTTCATTGCCTCGAAAATAGCTTTTTCTCCTATTATTAACTGTATTTTCTTTTATTAATTTCATTTTCTATTTTTAATTGCATTTTATCCTTGATTTAATCCTGATCATGATTTTAGGGTAAATTAATTACTTGTCAATTGTGTGACTTTATCAATACCATTTTTGTAAGTTCCTATTATTATTAGTTTCCATTCAAATTTTCATTTAATTAACAATTAATTACTTTTATAATTAATACAAAAACTTTTGTTTAGTTGAGGTTAATTAATAACTTTAATTATTTTTATATTTCTGCTTTTATTTTGGTTTCGAATCTTCGTATTTTATCCTTCCAATGTTTTACCGGATTCTTTTATCATTAATGTTTATTAACATCTATTACAGTTAATTACATTTAATAGGCTTTATTAATTGTTATTAATAAATCCTCTGGTTTCAATAACGAAATAAATAATTTCGTTTTGCCCTTGGTTTTCTTTATTATTTTGATTTTTTTGCCTTTGGAATTGTTGGGAGATTTTTGTGATAAAGTGAAACAGAATTAAATGGAATTAAATGGAATTAAATAACTCGAATAAAACGGGAAAAATCGGAAAAAATTAAAATGATATAAAATAAAATGGAAAATGAGGTAAAATATTTGGATTTTATTTTATTTTGTTTTATTTTATTTATTTATTTTTGTTTCATCTTTAATAGGAATAAAAAAATGGATTAAAAATATTTAATTATATTAAAAATAAAAGGAAAATAAAATGATAAAATAATAAAATTATTTCATATAAATGACGCATAATTCACTTATATAAATGACATTACGTTTATTTAGATTATGTGTCTTACAAATTAACACACTAAAAGGAAATGGAATAAAAGAAAATAAATGGAATTAAGAGGAAAAGTTGAATAAATAAAATAAAAAACGAATAATAAAATTAATAATAAATAAAATTAAAATTAAAATAAACTTAAAATGCAATAAAATAATATAAATGGAAGAAAATAAAGGAAATAAAAGAAAAAAAGTGAAGAAATTAAATAAAAGTGAAATGAAATAAAAATAATGGGAAATAAAGGGAATAAATAAGAGAATAAGTGGAATTAATAATTGGAATAGAAGAAAAGGAAATGGATCAACAAAGGGAATAAAAGAAAATAAGTGGAAGGATTAAAATGGAATAAAAATCATTAAAAAAATAAAACAAATTAAAATAAAATAAAAATAACATAACATAAAATAAAATAAAATAAAATAAAATAAAATAAAATAAAATAAAATAAAATAAAATAAAATAAAATAAAATAAACAGAAAATAAACAGAAAATAGACAAAATAGAGAGAGGAAATCCGTGCAAATCGAAGATGAAATAAAAGAAATAAAAATAAATTAATGCAGAAAAATTTATTAAATCAAGGAAATAAATTAAAATAAATGGAATAAAGTAAAATGAGTTAAAGGAACTTGTTATACTCCATGAAATAAACTCCCAAAATTCTATAAAACCAAAGAAATACAGAAGAATTGCAAAAAAAAAAAAAGAAAAAAAAAAAAAAAAGAAAAAGAAATAAAATAAATAAAATTAAATTTATATTAATTGAAATTAAATTAATTACATTAAATAAATCTCAATTAGACTCAATAAAACATCAATAAACTTCAATTAAACAAACTAAAACCGGTGAAATAAAAGCCCGAACGCCGAGAAATCAACTCAATAAGGATAAAATATCAAATAAATTAATTGTAATTAAAAAATAATAAAAATACCCCTCCCCAAAAGGTCCCAAACGCTCCATTTTTGCCCTTCCCCCCCCCCTCAGCAACGGGCGCTGATTGGCCGAGAGGAGCGGGCGGGAACCAATCAGCGGCGTGCGCGGGAAGCGCGCGCTGCCGGCGCCTGATCTGCCCGGCAACGCGCTCTGATTGGCCCAGGGGCGCAGCCGGCAGCCAATCAGCGGGGTTGGCGGGAAGCGCAGCCTGGGGGGGTGGGGGGGGGGCAAATCCGCCCTGCGACGGCTTCTGATTGGCCCAGAGGCGCCGCGGGGGAACCAATCAGCGGCCGAGACCCCCCGAATCCCCGCCCCGGCTTCCTCTTTAGGGCCCCCCCCAGCCCCCTCAGAGACCCCAGAACTCCCAAATGCCCCCAAAATCGCCCCAAACCGCCTCCAACACCCCCAAACCCCCTCACAGACCCCAAAATCTCCCTCCAGGACCCCCCCACAGCCCCCTCAGAGACCCCAGAACTCCCAAATGCCCCCAAAATCCCCCCAAACCGCCTCCAACACCCCCAAAACCCCTCACAGACCCCAAAATCTCCCTCCAGGACCCCCCCACAGCCCCCTCAGAGACCCCAGAACTCCCAAATGCCCCCAAAATCCCCCCAAACCGCCTCCAACACCCCCAAACCCCCTCACAGACCCCAAAATCTCCCTCCAGGACCCCCCAAAACCCCTCAGAGACCCCAAAATCTCCCTCCAGGACCCCTCAAAACCCCTCAGAGACCCCAAATTCCCCTCAGAACCCCCCTCCAGAAACCCCCCAAAACTCCCAAATGCCCCCAAAATCCCCCCAAACGGCCTCCAAGACCCCCCAAACCCCTCACAGACCCCAAAATCTCCCTCCAGGACCCCCCCCAGCCCCCTCAGAGACCCCAAAACTCCCAAATGCCCCCAAAATCCCCCCAAACCGCCTCCAAGACCCCCAAAACCCCTCACGGACCCCAAAATCTCCCTCCAGGACCCCCCAAAACCCCTCAGAGACCCCAAAATCTCCCTCCAGGACCCCTCAAAACCCCTCAGAGACCCTCAATTCCCCTCAGAACCCCCCTCCAGAAACCCCCCAAAACCCTTAAAGGATCCCCCAAAACTCCCAAATGCCCCCAAAATCCCCCCAAACCCCCTCCAAGACCCCCCACACCCCTCAGAGACCCCAAATCCCCCCAAAATCCCCTCAGAGACCCCTCAAAACCCCCAAAATCCTCCCCAAAGCCCCTAAAGGACCCCCAAATTCCCTCAGAGACCCCCAAATTTCCCCCAAACCCCCTCCAGGAGCCCCCAAACCCCCCTAAATCCTCCCCAAAGCCTCTAAAGGACCCCCAAAATCCCCTCAGAGAGCCCCAAAATGCCCCCAAAATCCCCTCAACCCCCCCGAATCCTCCCCCAGCACCCTAAACTCCCCTAAATCCCCCCAAAACCCCTCAGAGCCACCAAATCCCCCCCCAAAACCCTCAGGGACCCCCCTCAAACCCACTCGACTCCCCTCAGATCCCCCCAAACCTCCTTCAGGATCCCCCAAACCCCCCCGAGAGACCCCAAAATCCCCCCCAAATCCCCTAAAACTCCGTTAAACAGCCAAATCCCCCAAGACTCCCCCCAGAAAACCCCAAATCCACCCAAAATCCCCCCAAAATCTCCCATAATCCCTCCCAAGGCACCCCAAAATCTCCCAAAATCCCTCCAAATCCCCTAAAACTCCCCCCAGAAAACCCCAAATCCACCCCAAATCCCCCCAAAGTCTCCCAAAATCCCTCCAAAGCCACCCCAAATCCCCCCAAAATCTCCCAAAATCCCTCCAAATCCCCCAAAACTCCCCCCAGAAAACCCCAAATCCACCCCAAATCCCCCCAAAATCTCCCAAAATCCCTCCAAATCCCCTAAAACTCCCCCCAGAAAACCCCAAATCCACCCCAAATCCCCCCAAAGTCTCCCAAAATCCCTCCAAACCCCCCCCCAAACCCTCCTGGGATCCCCCAAATCCTCCCCAAAATTCCCCTCAAGCCCCCCAAACCCCATCGAGGACCCCCAAACCTCCCCCAAAAGCCCCCAAATTCCTCAAAATCTCCCCAAAACCCTCCTGGGACCCCTCCAAAATCCCCCAAATTCCCCCCAAGCCCCCAAGTCCCCCTCCCCCCCCCCAGTCCCATTCAGGACCCCCAAATCCCCCCCAAAATACCCCAAATCCCCCCCCAAACCCCCCCAAATTCCGCCCCTCCCCTCGCGGTGACGTCACCCCTGTCGCGACAGGCGCCCCCTCCCCCCCGTGACGTCATTTCCCGACCCTCGGCCATGGCCGAGCCCGGAGGTGCGGAAAGGACCCGAAATCGCCGGGATTCGCCCCAAAAATCCCGGGATGGGAGGGGGAGAGGGGGACTGGGGGGAAAACCCGGGAATTTTGGGAGGGGGGAAACCGGGATTTTGGGGGGGAAACCCGGGATTTTGGGGGAGTTTGGGTGGGAAAAGAGGGTTTGGGGGAAAAAAGGGGGTTTGGGGGGAAAAAAGGGGATTTTGGGGGGGATCTGGTTGGGAAAAAGGGGTTTTGGGGGTAAAAAAGGCGGATTGGGGGGGGATTGAGGGGGAAAAGGGGATTTTTTGGGGGGGAGGAAAAGGGGATTTGGGGGCAAAAGTGGGATTTTTGGGGGCGTGGCAGGGGAAAAAGGGGGTTTGGGGGGAAAAAGGGGGATTTTGGGGGAGGAAAAAGGAGAATTTTTGGGGGCAAAAAGGGGAATTTGGAGGGGCTTGAGGGGAAAAATGGATTATTTTTAGGGGGGGAGGGGAAAGGGAGGTTTGAGGAGGATTTTTGGGGGAGAAAAAGGAGGATTTGGGCTGAAAAGGGGATTTTTTGTGGCGAAAAGGGATTTGGGGGGGGGGAAGGGGGATTTGGTTGGGGAAAAAAGGGGATTTTTGGGGATAAAAAGGGGGATTTGGGGTGTTTGAGGGGGGTTTGGAGGGAAAAGGGATTTTTTTGGGGAAAAGGGAAGTTTGGAAGGGGATTTAGGGGGGGAAATGGGGATTTTGGGGGGAGAATGGGGATTTTGGGGGGAAAATGGGGATTTTTGGAGAAAAAGGTATTTTGGGGAGGGGAAAGAAGGATTTGAGGGTGTTTGAGGGGATTTGGTTGAAAAAAAGGAGCTTTTGGGGGAATCATGGGGAATTCAGGGGGATAACAGTAATTTGGGGGGGATACTTGGCATATTTTGGGGAATATGCTTTTTTTGGGGGATTAATGTCATTTTTGGGGGGAAAAACGTAGCTTTAGGGGCCGGTTATGATTTTTGGATGGGAATTTTGGTGGCGTTCTGGAGGATAATGGGAATTCTGGGTGAAATGCGATAATTCTGGGGCAAACGACGACAGGTTTGGGGTAGTGACGACAAACTTGGGGTGAGAAATGCCAATTTTGGGGAGGGTAAACCCGATTCTGCGGGGAACAACAGCAATTTTGGGGTGAAAAGTGGTGATTTTGAGGCGAACGATGACGATTTGTGGCCGAAGCTTTTATTTTGGGGACAAATAACAGCAAGTTGTGGGTGAATAACCACGGTTTTGGGGCAGCAGTGGAAGTTTTGGGGTGAATTATGGTAACTTTTGATGGAAAAAAATGCTGATTGTGGACAAAACAACGGCGATTTCGGGCTGAAAAGCGTCGATTTTGAGGTTTCGCCACCCTAACCTCCCTCTCTCTCTCCCCCCCTCCCCCAGCCCCCGCCGCCCCCTCCCCGTCCTCCCCGCTGGCCCCCTCCCCTCCCCCGCCCATGGCGCCGCCCGCGCCGGCGCCGCCGGAGCTGCGGCTGATCCTGGAGGAGCTGCGGCAGCTGCACCAGCGCCAGCTGCTCCAGATGCAGCTGACCCAGGACATCTGCCGCCAGCTGCTGCTCCTGGGGGCGCTGGAGCCGCCGCGGCCGCCCCAGAAGCCCCCCCCGGGCCCCCACTTCCTGCTCTTCCCGCCTTTCCCCAAGCCGCAGCGCTCCGGCATCGCCGTGGCCTTGGCGTCCACGCTGGGCTCCATGACGTCGTTGGCGTCCACGTTGGGGTCGTCGTTGGGGTCGACGTCGTCGTTGGGCTCGGCGGCGGCGTTGGGGTCGGCGTTGGGTTCTTCGTCATCGTTGGGGTCTTCGTTGGGTTCGAGGTCAACGTTGGGTTCTTCGCCATCGTTGGGTTCAACGTTGGGTTCGAGGTCAACGTTGGGGTCAACGTTGGGTTCTTCGCCATCGTTGGGTTCAACGTTGGGTTCGAGGTCAACGTTGGGGTCAACGTTGGGTTCGTCGCCATCGTTGGGTTCAACGTTGGGTTCGAGGTCAACGTTGGGGTCAACGTTGGGTTCGTCGCCACCGTTGGGTTCAACATTGGGTTCGAGGTCAACGTTGGGGTCAACGTTGGGTTCGTCGCCACCGTTGGCCCCGGCGTTGCCGCCGTTGGGTTCCCCGTCGCCGCTGGCCCCGCGGCCGGCCCCGCCGCGCCCCCCGAGCGCCGCGGGGCCCCGGCACGGCTGCGGGTTCTGCGGGAAGCCGTTCGGCAGCGCCAGCGCGCGGCAGATCCACCTGCGCTCGCACACGGGCGAGCGGCCGTTCCGCTGCGACCTCTGCGGCGGCCGCTTCACCACCCGCGGCAACCTCAAGGTGCACCTGCGGCGGCACCGCGAGAGGGGCCCGGCGCCGCGCCGGGGGGACGGAGACGGCGGCGGGGGAGCGCCGAGGGCGGAGGTGAGGGGGCGAGCGGTCAGTGGGTCAGCACTGGGGGTCCGTGGGTTAAGGGAGGGGGACGATGGTCAAGGGCGGGGTTGTGGTTGAGGTGAGGGGTTGATGGGTCAGCGGGGGGTCAGTGGGGGGTCAGTGTTGGGGGCAGCGGGTCACGGTTAGGGCCGGTGGTCAGTGGGGACGGACAGGTCAAGGCCGGGTCAAGAGGTCGCCGCGGGTGAGGTTGGGCTCAGCGGGTCGGAGTTGGGGTCACTCTGGGTGGTCACTCTGGGTGGTCACTCTGGGTGGCCACAGGGTCAAGGCTGGGGTCACCTGCATCTCTCTGGTCACCCCTCAGGTCCCCCCGGAAGTGACCGACCCCCCCCAGCCTCCGGCCACGCCCCCCCTGCCCGGCCCGGGGGGTCAAGAGGTCAAACCAAGCCCCGCCCCCTTCCCCAAGCTCCTCCTCCTGCGCCCGCCCGGCCCCGCCCCCTCCGAGACCTCCAAGCTGCAGGAATTGGTGGAAAAATTGGAATTCCCGGAACTTCCGCCCTCCTGCCCCTCCCCCTCCTGCCAGGGGAGCTTCCGGAACATTCCCGGGGCGGTTTTGGGCGGGAATCCCGCGACTTCGGGTGGGAATCCCTCGGTTCTGGGCGGGAATCCCGCGATTTCGGGCGGGAATCCCTCGGTTCTGGGCGGGAACGCTCCGAATTTGGGCGGGAATCCCTCGGTTTTGGGCGGGAATCCCGCGATTTCGGGCGGGAATCCCTCGGTTCTGGGCGGGAACTCTCCGAATTTGGGCGGGAATCCCTCGGTTCTGGGCGGGAACGCTCCGAATTTGGGCGGGAATCCCTCGGTTTTGGGCGGGAATCCCGCGATTTCGGGCGGGAATCCCTCGGTTTTGGGCGGGAACTCTCCGAATTCGGGCGGGAATTGCCCAATCCTGGGCGGGAACCCCCCGATTTTGGGCAGGAATTCTCCGGCTTCGGGGCGTCCCCACCTGTGCCAGGTGTGCGGGCGCGGCCGGGCCCACGCCGGGGGGCACCGGGACCCCCAAAATCCGGGCGGGGCCCCAAATTTGGGGGGGCTGGGGGAGGTGCAGGAGGAAGAGGAGGATGAGGAAGAAGAAATGGAGGGGACAGACCCCCCCGAAATGCCGGGAGACCCCGAGGACCCGGATGGAGGAGGGGAGGTGAGCAGAGGGGGAGGGATCCCAAAATTCCTGAGGGACCCCAAAATTAGGGGGAAGCCAAAAACGAGGCGTTTTTTGGGGCCCCCCCAAGGCATTGACACCCCCCCCTTTTTTTCGCCCCTTTAGGTGCCCCCAAACCGGACCTCGACCCCCGCTGGCGAGAAGGGGGACCCCGAAACTTCGGGGGAGTAGATTAGGAATTGGGGGGGGGACCCCAAAATTCCCATCGGGACCCCCAAAATTTCCCTGCGACCCCCCAAATCTCCTCCCCCCCCTCCCCATGTAGAGGCCGATTAAAGCCCTTTGCTGACCCCCCCCCTCCCATGCCCCTGCTGTCTCCCGTGTGTGATTTGGGGGCGGGGGAAAGGAGAGGGATTTGGGGGAGCCGCCGGAAAAAAGCGAGACCCCAAAAATCAGAGGAATCCCCCCAAAAACGGGGTCAGAAAATGGCGCCGCCCTCAACAAAGATGGCGGCGCCCTCAGAGGGGCGGGGCCGGCGCGCAAAATGGCGGCGGTTGCCGTGGAAACGGAACGCGGGAAGTGCCCGGTGTGAAAATGGCGGCGGTTGCCATGGCAACTGCGTGGGGGGGGTCTTGCCCATACGCAAAATGGCGGCCGTTGCCACGGCGCCCTCAGAGGGGCGGGGCCGGCGCCGAAAATGGCGCGCGTTGCCGTGGTAACGGGACGCGGGAAATGCCCTGTTTAAAGATGGCGGCGGGGGGCCGCTGTGCCCTCACTGAGGCGCGGCCTGCGCTCGCAATGCCGCCGGTTTCTCTGGCAATAAAACGCCGGGAAAGGCCCGGTTTCGAAGTGCCGCCTACTCGGTTGCCGTGGAAACGGCACGCCGGGAATTTCCCGGTTTTAAAAAGCCTCCGGTTGTCATGGGAATTGTCGGGGAGGTTGCTGCCCGCACTCAAAATGGCGGCGGCCGCCGTGGAAACCAAGGAGCTGCCCACACTCAAGATGGCGGCGGCGGCTTCACGGCGCCCCCGGGAACTTCCGCTTCCGGCGGCGTGAGGCGGCGCGGGCCCGGCGCGGGAGCGGGAGGGTCGCGGCCGGTCCCTGTCGCGACAGGGTCGCGATCGGAGCCGGCGGGGCCATGTCGGACACGTGGAGCTCGATCCAGGCGCACAAGAAGCAGCTGGACTCGCTCCGCGAGCGGCTGCAGCGTCGCAGGAAGCAGGACCCGCTCGGAGGGACCGGTGAGAGCGCGGGGGGGGGCGGGCGGGGTTAATGAGGGGTCAAGGGTTAATTAGGGGGGTTAATGAGGGGGCGGGGGTGGCAGGAGTTGATAAGGGTTGGGGATTTATTGGGGTCTGCGGCTAATTGGGGGGGTTAATGAGGGGAGGGGGGGTGAGGGGTTGATTAAAGGTTGGGGGCTAACTGGGGGGGGTTGAGGTTAATTAGAGGCTAAGGATTAATTAGGGACTAAGGGTTAATGAGGGGTCAGGGGTTAATGAGGGGTCACTGATTAGAGACTAGGAATTAACGAAGAGATGGGGTTTAATGAGAGTTTGGAGACTAACTAGGGGCTTGCATGTAATTAGAAGCGGTGCGTTAATTAAGAGGGGGGGGTTAATTACGAGTTGGGGGGGCTAATTAATAATTCGGGGTTAATTAAGCTGCATTCCCCCCTCACAGACCCCCGCCATGACCTCTCCCTGGCCACGCCCCCCCGCACCTGCAGCCCCGCCCCCGCGGGCCCCGCCCCGCCAGGCCCCGCCTCCGGGGGCGCGTCCTCGCTCGGCCCCGCCCCCACGGGCGCCCCCTCCCCACCCGGGGGTCCCGAGGGGGTCCCGGGGGAGCCGTCGGAGCCGGACCCGGCGCTGGAGCGGCGGCTGCTGCTGCACCTGTCCGACCTGGCCCTGCCGCTGCCCACCGACGCCGGCGCCATCCGCGCCGCCATCGCCGGGGTAGGGGACGGCCGGGGACGCACCTGGGGCCGGGGGATGTGCTCACCTGGGGCTGGGGGACACACCTGGGGTTGGGGGATGAGCTCACCTGGGGCTGGGGGACACACCTGGGGCCGGGGGATGAGCTCACCTGGGGCTGGGGGCACACCTGGGGCAAGGGGATGTGCTCACCTGGGGCCGGGGACACACCTGGGGCTGGGGGATGAGCTCACCTGGGGCTGGGGGCACACCTGGGGCCGGGGGATGAGCTCACCTGGGGCTGGGGGCACACCTGGGGCCGGGGGATGAGCTCACCTGGGGTTGGGGGCACACCTGGGGCTGGGACACACCTGGGGCCGGGGGATGAGCTCACCTGGGGCTGGGGGCACACCTGGGGCTGGGGACACACCTGGGGCTGGGGGATGAGCTCACCTGGGGTTGGGGGCACACCTGGGGCAGGGGATGCGCTCACCTGGGGCTGGGGGCACACCTGGGGCCCGGGGCACGCTCACCTGGGGCAGGGGGACACACCTGGGGCTGGGGGCACACCTGGGGCTGGGGACATACCTGGGGCCGGAGGGACATGCTCACCTGGGGCTGGGGATGCACCTGGGGCTGGGGATGTGCTCACCTGGGGCTGGGGGACACACCTGGGGTTGGGGATGCGCTCACCTGGGGTTGGGGATGTGCTCACCTGGGGCTGGGGATGCACCTGGGGGCTGGGGACACACCTGGGGCTGGGGGATGAGCTCACCTGGGGCTGGGGACACACCTGGGGTTGGGGGATGAGCTCACCTGGGGCTGGGGATGCACCTGGGGCCGGGGGATGAGCTCACCTGGGGCCGGGGACACACCTGGGGTTGGGGGATGAGCTCACCTGGGGCTGAGGGCACACCTGGGGCTGGGACACACCTGGGGCTGGGGGATGAGCTCACCTGGGGCCGGGGACACACCTGGGGTTGGGGGATGAGCTCACCTGGGGCTGGGACACACCTGGGGCAAGGGGATGTGCTCACCTGGGGCTGGGGATGCACCTGGGGCAGGGGATGTGCTCACCTGGGGCTGGGGGCACACCTGGGGCTGGGACACACCTGGGGCCGGGGGATGAGCTCACCTGGGGCGGGGGGCACACCTGGGGCTGGGGATGTGCTCACCTGGGGCAGGGGACGCACCTGGGGCAGGGGACGCACCTGGGGCTGGGGGATGAGCTCACCTGGGGGCCGGGGACACGCTGACCTGGGGCCGGGGGCACGCTCACCTGGGGCAAGGGACACACCTGGGGTTGGGGATGTGCTCACCTGGGGCTGGGGATGCACCTGGGGCCGGGGGATGTGCTCACCTGGGGCTGGGGGCACACCTGGGGGCTGGGGGATGAGCTCACCTGGGGCTGGGGGCACACCTGGGGCTGGGGGCACACCTGGGGCTGGGGGCACACCTGGGGCTGGGGACATACCTGGGGCTGGGGACATACCTGGGGCCGGAGGGACGTGCTCACCTGGGGCTGGGGATGCACCTGGGGCTGGGGATGTGCTGACCTGGGGTTGAGGATGTGCTCACCTGGGGCTGGGGACACACCTGGGGTTGGGGATGTGCTCACCTGGGGCTGGGGATGTGCTCACCTGGGGCTGGGGACGCGCCCAGGCCACACCTGTGCACACCTGGGAGTGGGGACATGGGTGGCCCCCGCTCCAAATCCCCCCCAGGCCCCGCTCCCAGTTCCTCCCGGTCCTTCCAGGTGTGCCCAGGTGCCCACCCCGCTGTCCCCACCCTCCCGGATCTCAAAATCCACCCCAATGCCCCGAAATTCCCTCAGAAATCCCCCAAAACAATCCCAAAAGCGCTCAAATTCAGGCGCAGGGGAGAGGAAATGGGGTCGGGGGGGGGGGGTCCCCGAAATCTTGGAAAGGCGATCCCGGATTTTCCCGTAATTCCCTCCCGAACCGCACAAAACCCCGAAAGCCCAGGAGGAGCCCCCCAAAACGAGCGCCGACGCCCCGCAGGGCGACGCGCAGGTGACGCTGCGGGCCGTGGAGAGCCTCCTGCACAAGTTCGCGGCGCAGGAGCTGATCGAGGTGCGCCGGGGGCTGCTGCACGACGGCCCCACGCTGGTCACCTTCGCCGACCACTCCAAGCTCTCGGCCATGACCGGCGTGGTGGCGGCCGAGAAGAGGCAGGCGGAGCAGGACGGCGGCGCGGGGGGAGGGGCGGGGGGCGGCGGGGGCGGGGGAGGGGCGGGGGGGGGCGGCGGGGGAGGGGAAGGAGGCCAAGAAGTCGCGGCGGGCGGCGGCGTCGGACGTGGACCTGGAGATCGAGAGCCTGCTGAGCCAGCAGTCCACCAAGGAGCAGCAGAGCAAGAAGGTGGGCGGGGCTGGAGCGGGGGTGGGCGGGGCTAAGGTGGGTGGGGCCGAAGTTTGGGTGGGGCCTAAAGGTGGTGGGTGGGGCCTAAAAGCAGTGGGTGGGGTCTACATTGGGGGTGGGTGGGGCCTAAAAGAAGTGGGTGGGGTCTAAAGTGGGGGTGGGCGGAGCTTCATGGTGGTGGGTGGGGTTACAAGGTGGTGGGTGGAGCCTAAAGATGCAGGCGGGGCATTGAGATGGAATCTAAAGGCGGTGGGTGGAGCCTAAAGCTAAGAGCGGTCTAAAGATGGTGGGTGTGGCCTTGGGGTGGTAGGTGGAGTCTAAAGGTGGTGGGTGGAGTCTAAAGGTGGTGGGTGGAGTCTCAAGGTGGTGGGTGGAGCCTAAAGGTGGTGGGTGGAGTCTAAGGATGCTAAGAAGGGTCTAAAGATGGTGGGTGTGGCCTTGGGGTGGTGGGTGGAGCCTAAAGATGCAGGCGGGGCATTGAGATGGAGTCTAAAGGCGGTGGGTGGAGCCTGAAGGTGGTGGGTAGAGTCTCAAGGTGATGGGTGGAGCCTAAAGGTGGTGGGTGGAGTCTAAAGGTGGTGGGTGGAGTCTAGAAGTGGTGGGTGGAGCCTAAAGGTGGTGGGTGGAGTCTAAAGGTGGTGGGTGGAGTCTCAAGGTGATGGGTGGAGTCTAAAGGTGGTGGGTGGAGTCTAAAAGTGGTGGGTGGAGCCTAAAGGTGATGGGTGGAGTCTAAAGGTGGTGGGTGGAGTCTAAAAGTGGTGGGTGGAGTCTAGAAGTGGTGGGTGGAGCCTAAAGGTGGTGGGTGGAGTCTAAAGGTGGTGGGTGGAGTCTAAAGATGCTAAGAGGGGTCTAAAGATGGTGGGAGGGGTCTAAAGATGATGGGTGGAGTCTCATGATGGTGGGTGGAGCCTCAGGGAGGTGGGCGGAGCCTCAAGGGGATTGGTGGAGCTTCAAGGGGATTGGTGGAGCTTTAGGGAGGTGGCCGGAGCCTCAAGGGGATTGGTGGAGCCTTAAGGAGATGGGCGGAGCCTCACGATGGTGGGCGGAGCCTCAAGGGGATTGGTGGAATCTCACAGTGGTGGGTGGAGCCTCAAGGAGATTGGTGGAGCTTCAAGGGGATTGGTGGAGCTTTAGGCAGGTGGGCGGAGCCTCAAGGGGATTGGTGGAACCTCACAATGGTGGGCGGAGCCTCGGGGAGGTGGGCGGAGCCTCACGGCGGCTCCAAGCTGTCCGTCGTCGTCGCCGCCGCTCCCTCAGGTGAGCCAGGAGATCCTGGAGCTGCTGAACACCACGACGGCCAAGGAGCAATCCATCGTGGAGAAGTTCCGCTCGCGGGGCCGCGCGCAGGTGCAGGAGTTCTGCGACCACGGCACCAAGGAGGAGTGCGTGAAGGCCTCCGGCGCCGACCGGCCCTGCCGCAAGCTCCACTTCCGGTCAGTCGGCGCCGTTCCGGTCGGGATTTCGTGGGATTTAGCCGGGATTTTGGTGGGGGGGGGGGGGGGGGTTTATCCGGGATTTCGGGGGGTTTCGTTGCGCGGTTTTGTCGGGGTTACGCGTTCTGCTCTTCCATCCGCGATTTTTAGTCAGGGCCTTATCCAGGATTTTATAGATTTTATTTGTAATTTAGCGATTTTAATTTACCATGTCACGATGCCGTGATTTTCATCCACGGTTTTGTGGTTTTTACCCGTGGATTTACGGTCTCTACCCAGGATTTCACGGATTTTTTTTGTCTCAATTTTGTGATTTTTTTTTATTCCCGGCTTTTGAGATTTCACCCCGAATCTTTGAGAAACATGGAATTCCTCCAAAATCCCGCCCCGAATCTTCAAAAAAACATGGAATTCCTCCTAATTTCTCCCCAAATCTTCGAGAAAGATGGAATCCCCCCCCGAATCCCTGCCCCGAATCTTCGAGAAACATGGAATTTCTCCCGAACTTCAGCCCGAATTTTTGAGAAACGCGGAATTCCCCCCAAATCCCCGCCCCGAATCCTCGAAAAACATGGAATTTCTCCCGAATTTCACCCCCCAATCTTCGAGAAAGATGGAATTCCCCCCAAATCCCTGCCCTGAATGTTCGAGAAAACATGGAATTTCTCCCGAATTTCACCCCAAATCTTTGAGAAAGATGGAATCCCCCCCAAATCCCCGCCCTGAATCCTCAAAAAACAGGGAATTTCTCCCGAATTTCACCCCCAAATCTTTGAGAAACGTGGAATTCCCCCTAAATTCCCACCCCAAATCTTCGAAAAACATGGAATTTCTCCCCAAATCTTCGAGAAACATAGAACTCCCCCCAAATCCCCCCCCCGAACCTTCAAAAAACATGGAATTCCTCCTAATTTCTCCCCAAATCTTCGAGAAAGATGGAATTCCCCCCAAATCCCCGCCCCGAATCCTCGAAAACCATGGAATTTCTCCCGAATTTCACCCCCCAATCTTCGAGAAACGTGGAATTCCCCCCAAATCTTCGAGAAACACGGAATTTCTCCCCAAATCTTTGAGAAACGTGGAATTCCCCCCAAATCCCCGCCCCGAATCCTCGAAAAACACGGAATTTCTCCCCAAATCTTTGAGAAATGTGGAATCCCCCCCAAATCCCCGCCCCGAATCTTCGAAAAACACGGAATTTCTCCCCAAATCTTTGAGAAACGTGGAATCCCCCCCCCAAATCCCCGCCCTGGACCTTCAAAAAACCCGGAATTTCTCCCGAATTCCCCCTTTTTCTGCCCCGCTTCCCCCCCCCGCCAGGCGCATCATCAACAAGCACACGGACGAGTCGCTGGGCGACTGCTCCTTCCTCAACACCTGCTTCCACATGGACACCTGCAAGTACGTCCACTACGAGATCGACGCCTGCGCCGTCACTCCCCCGCGCAGCCCCACCCGGGCGCGGCCGCGCGACCGCTCCCCGCCCCCGGACCTGCCCCGGGGGCCGCCGCCGGACGCCGGCGCCGACCGCCTCTTCCCGCCCCAGGTAACGTCCCTTTACCGGAGGAATTCCGGAGGGGGAAAAAAACCGCGGGAGTTTGTTGGTGGCGTTCCCTTGTTTTCCCTCGCGTTCGGGATCCGTTCGTTTCTCGCCGTTTTTTGGGGGCGGTTCCTTTATTTCCCTACTTTCCCCTGAGGGGATTTCCTGCTTTACGCCGTTTTTTTTTTTTTTTTTTCCTGACGGCTCTGCTTTTTTGAAGCAGTTTATTTATTTACTGTTTTATGTGCCAATTCTGGCATTTCTCAGTGTTTTCTGAGGCAATTCCCCCGTTTCCCACCTTTTTTGAGGTGGTTGTGCCGCTTTGTCAGGCACTTCTCCCACTTCCCACCATTTCTAGAGGCGATTCCCTCGTTCCCCCCCACTTCCTGAGGTGATCCCCTCGTTTCTCACCGTTTTTGAGGTATTTCCCACCAGTTTTGAGGCGATGCTGCTGATTTCTGAGGTTACTTCAGCACTTTTTGACGCAATTCTCTCGTTTCCCACCGTTTCCTGAGGCGATTCCGTTTCCCGCCGTTTTCTGAGGCGTTTCCCGCCATTTTCTGAGGCGATTCCGTTTCCCGCCATTTCCTGAGGCGTTTCCCGCCATTTTCTGAGGCGATTCCGTTTCCCGCCATTTCCTGAGGCGTTTCCCGCTATTTCCTGAGGCGATTCTGTTTCCCGCCGTTTTCTGAGGCGGTTCTGCCATTTCCTGAGGCGATTCTGTTTCCCGCCGTTTTCTGAGGCGTTTCCCGCCATTTCCTGAGGCGATTCCATTTCCCGCCATTTTCTGAGGCGTTTCCCACCATTTCCTGAGGCGGTTCCGCTATTTCCTTAGGCGATTCCGTTTCCCACTGTTTCCTGAGGCGATTCCGTTTCCCACTGTTTCCTGAGGCGGTTCCGCCATTTCCTGAGGCGATTCCGTTTCCCGCTGTTTCCTGAGGCGTTTCCCGCTGTTTCCTGAGGCGATTCCGTTTCCCGCCATTTCCTGAGGCGTTTCCCGCCATTTCCTGAGGCGATTCTGTTTCCCGCCATTTCCTGAGGCGGTTCCGCCATTTTCTGAGGCGATTTTACCATTTTTGACCGGATTCCCCCCCGTTTCTCCCCGTTTTTTCCCCCGTTTCCCAGTGGATCTGCTGCGACATCCGCTACCTGGACGTGTCCATCCTGGGCAAGTTCGCCGTGGTCATGGCGGACCCGCCCTGGGACATCCACATGGAGCTGCCCTACGGGACCCTGACGGACGACGAAATGCGGCGCCTCAACATCCCCGTGCTGCAGGACGAGGGCTTCCTCTTCCTCTGGGTCACCGGCAGGTGAGGGGGGACCCCAGATCCATCGGGACTCACCCCCAAATCCTTGGGGATTCACCCCAAACCCGTCGGGATTCACCCCAAACCCATCGTGACCCCAAAACCCACCGTGGTCCTCCCCAAATCCATTAGGATTCACCCCAAATCAATCGGGAGCTCCCTCAAATCCATCGGGGCCCGCCCCAAATCCCAATTTCCCCCTCAAAATCCCAGTTTTGCCCCCTAATTCCCCCATTTTGCCCCCATTCCAGGGCCATGGAGCTGGGCCGCGAATGCCTCAACCTCTGGGGGTGAGTTTTGGGGGAACTCCCGACCCCTTAAAACCCCCACAAAACCCCCTCAAATCCCCCCGAGACCCCCCCAAATCCCCGCCCCATCCAGGTACGAGCGCGTGGACGAGATAATTTGGGTGAAAACCAACCAATTACAGCGAATTATCCGGACGGGGCGCACGGGGCACTGGCTGAACCACGGCAAGGAGCACTGCCTGGTACGGGGCCACCCCAAACCTGGGGCGTCCCCAAAAACCCTCCCGGGACCCCGGGGACGGGGAACAGGGGGAGTTTGGGGGGTGGGGAGGAGGATAAATGGGATTTTTGGGATGGCGGGAGAGGAAAAAAAGGGGATTTTGGGGTGGTGGTAGGGTCCTGAAGGGGATTTTGGGGGTCTTGTGGTGTATTTGGGGCCTGAGGGCTCCAATAGAGGGGGATTTTGGGGTGCTGGGGTGGGTTTAGGGCATTTTGGGGGTCTTGGGGCGGGTTTTGGGAATTTTGGGGGGGTTGTTGTGTGGGTTTTGAGGGTCCTGGAATGGGTTTTGGGTGTCTTGGGGGCAGGTTTAGGGGATTTTGGGGGGTCTTTGGGGTGGATTTTGAGGTTCCAGGACCTTCCCCCCCCTCCCCAAATGTGCCCCTCTCACAGGTGGGGGTGAAGGGGAACCCCCAAGGCTTCAACCGGGGCCTGGATTGTGACGTCATCGTGGCCGAGGTGAGAGACCCCCAAATCCCGGGGATTTCAACCCAAAATCCCCCCAGAGAAAAATCAACCCCAAAATCCAGGGGAGTTCAATCCAAAATCTGGGGATTCGATCCCAAAACCCAGGGGGGTTAAACCCTAAATCTGCAGGGCCCCCTGTGGGCCTGAAGAACAATAAAATGAAGGGATTGTGGGGAAAAAAATGGGGAAAAATGAGGGAATGGTGAGAAAACAGAGAAAAAAGAAGGAATTTTGTTCAGGAAATTGAATAAGTGAAAGGGTTTTCTACAAAAATCGGGGTGAAATGTGAGCATGGCCTCAGAAAATAGGGAAAGTGAGGGAATCACCTCAAAAAAGGGCAGGAAATGAGAGAATCAGTGAAGAAAATGGGGAAAAATGAGGGAATCACCTCAGAAAAGGGCGGGAAAAGAGGAAGTTACCTCAGAAAATGGGGAAAAATGAGGGAATCACCTCAGAAAAAGGCAGAAAAAGAGGAAGTTACCTCAGAAAATGGGGAAAAATGAGGGAATCACCTCAGAAAAGGGCAGTAAATGAGAAAATCAGTGCAGAAAATGAGAAAAAATTAGGGAATTACCTCAGAAAAGGGCAAAAAATGAGAAAATTGCCTCAGAAAATAAGAAAAAATGAGGGAATTACCTCATAAAAGAGCGGGAAATGAGAAAATCAGCGCAGAAAATGGGGAAAAATGAGGGAATCACCTCAGAAAAGGGCAGAAAAAGAGGAAGTTACCTCATAAAATGGGGAAAAATGAGGGAATCACCTCAGAAAAGGGCGGGAAAAGAGGAAGTTACCTCAGAAAATGGGGAAAAATGAGGGAATCACCTCAGAAAATAGGAAAAAACGGAAAAAATACCTCAAAAAATGGCAAGAAATGAGAAAGCCGTTTCAGAAAACGGTGGGAAATGGAAGAATCGCCTCACAAACCACAGGAAAACGGGCAAATCTCTTCCCAAAACGGTGAAAAGCGACGGAACCGCCTCAGGGAAAGGCGAAAAACGCCGGATTTCCCCCCAAAATCGCCGCTTTCGCCCCCAGGTTCGCTCCACCAGCCACAAACCCGACGAGATCTACGGGATGATCGAGCGGCTCTCGCCGGGCACGCGGAAAATCGAACTCTTCGGCCGCCCCCACAACGTCCAGCCCAACTGGTACCAAAATCCCGCTTTTTTTGGGGCTCCTTTTCCAGGCGGGTTCGGGGTTTTTGGAGGTTTGATGCGGATTTTTGGGGTTTTTCAGGATCACTCTGGGGAACCAGCTGGACGGGATTCACCTCCTGGACCCCGACGTGGTGGCGCAGTTCAAGCAGCACTACCCCGACGGCATCATCTCCAAGCCCAAAAATATGTAATTTTGGGGGGGTTTTGGTTTTTTTTTTTTTTTTTTTTTTAGGAGTTTTTTGGGGTTTGGAGTGGGGTGGAAATAAAGAATTCAGTGTTGGCGCTGGAGGAAAAACCTGGAGCGTTTTGTGGGGGCAAAAAGGTGGGAAATGGGTTTCAAGGTTGAAAAAAAGGAGGAAAAAACAGCGCAGATTTATGGTTTATCTGATTTTTGGGGTTTAAGAAGATATTTGAGGTTCTGAAGGGTATAAAGTTAGATTTTGGGGGTTAAAAAGCAATTTTCGGTGCTCAAATGGGATTTTTTGCAGGGATTTTTGGGGTAAAGAAATTATTTTTACCATTTCAAGGAGGTTTTTGGGGTAAAAAGATGGATTTTTGGGGATCAAAGGGGATTTTGAGGGGTTCAAAGGAGATTTGGAGGGATATTTTGGGGGAACTTTAAGGTGTAGAGGTAATTTTTGAGGTTCAAGGGGTATTTTGGGAGTTAAATGGGAAGTTTTGGGGTATGAAGGTGATTCCCTGAATTCAAATGGGGTTCTTTGGGTTCAAAGTGGATTTTTGGGGCTTAAAAGGGATTTTTATTGAGGTATAAAGACCAATTTTTTGGGATTCCAACGCAACTTCTGAGATTCAGCTGGGGTGTTTTGGGTTCCAAAAGAGCATTTTTTTTGAGACGGAAATAAGATTTTTGGAAACACCCATCATTCACACGCCGTTTTTGGGGCAAAACTCCTCAAAAAAAAAAAAAAAACCAAAACCACACCAAACCAAACTCCTCCACCGCCCCTTTAATACCAACCGTCCCCAATTCCGGCGGGGGGGACCCCCAAAACTCATCCCAAACTCCCCCAATTTTTGGGGGCGCCTCACTTGACGAAGACCACGCTGTTGCCGGCGTTGCGGGCGGCGAGCCAGGCCAGGAAAACGTCCCTAAAGCCGCGAGAAAACGGGGGATTTCGGTAAAAAAAAAAAAAAAAAAAAAAAAAGGACTCCCGACTTCCCGCTGGGAATCCCGAAATCGGGCGGAATCGCCCCAAAAATCTCACCGGCAGTGGCGGACCAGGCACTCGCTGCTGCAGAACTCCTCGTCCCAGTCGCCGCTGGCCACCGGGGGGTTCTCGCAGCCGGCGCGGACGCAGCGGCTCCGGGGCGACTCGGCCGCCACCGGGGACTCGGCCACCAGCTCCACCTGCGGGGGGGACTCCACCTTGGGGAGAAAAACGGCGCTTTTGGGGTTTTTGGGGGAACGGGGAGTTCGAGGAACCTCTGTGGTTTTGGAAGTCGGGGCGGGAATTTGGGTAAAATGTCTGGGAATTTGAGGTATTTTGAAGTTACAGTTAGTAGAAAGAAGCTGAGATTTTTGGGTTTTGGACTTAAAACGATTAAAAACCGGAATTTTTATGTGTTTTGAACACAAAACCTATAAAAAATAAACGGAGTTTCCGGTATTCGGGATTTAAACCCACCCCGTGCCCCTCTCCAAATCTCCCCAAATCCTCTCAGGACCCCCCAAACCCACCTGGGTCCCTCCCAGAACCTCCCCCAATTCCCCTTTTATCCCCTCCCAGACCCTCCAAACCCCCTCAGCTCCCCCCCAAATTCTCCTCGGTCGCCCCCAGACCCCCTCCCATCCCCCCCAAACCCCTTTTTGTCACCTCCAGGACCCCCCAGACCCCCTCTTATCCCCCCCAAACCCCCTTTTTGTCACCTCCAGGACCCCCCAGACCCCCTCCTATCACCCCCAAACCCCTTTTTGTCACCTCCAGGACCCCCCAGACCCCCTCCTATCCCCCCCAAACCCCTTTTTGTCACCTCCAGGACCCCCCAGATCCCCTCCCATCCCCCCCAAACCCCTTTTTGTCACCTCCAGCACCCCCCAGACCCCCTCCTATCCCCCCAAACCCCTTTTTATCACCTCCAGGACCCCCCAGACCCCCTCTAATCCCCCCCAACCCCCTTTTTGTCACCTCCAGGACCCCCCAGACCCCCTCCTATCCCCCCCAAACCCCTTTTTATCACCTCCAGGACCCCCCAGACCCCTCCTATCCCCCCCAAACCCCTTTTTGTCACCTCCAGGACCCCCCAGACCCCTCCTATCCCCCCCAAACCCCTTTTTGTCACCTCCAGGACCCCCCAGACCCCCTCCTATCCCCCCCAGACCCCCTCCTATCCCCCCCAAACCCCTTTTTGTCACCTCCAGGACCCCCCAGACCCCCTCCTATCCCCCCCAAACCCCTTTTTATCACCTCCAGGACCCCCCAGACCCCCCCTATCCCCCCCAAACCCCTTTTTGTCACCTCCAGGACCCCCCAGACCCCCCCTATCCCCCCCAAACCCCTTTTTGTCACCTCCAGGACCCCCCAGACCCCCCCTATCCCCCCCCAAACCCCTTTTTATCACCTCCAGGACCCCCCAGACCCCCTCCTATCCCCCCCAAACCCCTTTTTGTCACCTCCAGCACCCCCCAAATCCCTCCCAGCCCCTCCCCCCACCCCTCACCTCGGGCACCACGTCCCCCCCGATCATCTCCACGTCCTCCTGGCTCTGGGGGGTCCCCGGGACGCCCCCCGGGACCCCCCCGCTGGCAGCGGGGGAGGGATTTGGGGTGGGGGTCTGGTTTTGGGGCTGCGGCAGGGGCTGCGGGGGGGCGGGGGGCAGGATGTGCAGGGGGGGCAGGATCTTGATGTGCAGCGGGGGCGGGTTGCGGATTTTGGGGGGGGCCTGCATGGCCTGGAGCGGGGGAGGGGGCGGGGGCGGGTGCAGCACCGCGATTTGGGGCGGGGGGTTCGGCGGGGCCGCGCCCCCGGGGTTCTGGGGGGGCATCTGCTGCAGGGGCGGGGGCTGCAGGCGGGGCAGGGCGGCGGCCGCGGCGGCCAGCACCGACCGGGGACCCGCGGCCGGAGCGCCCGGCCTGGGGGAGGCCACCACGGCCGCCGGGATGACCGTGACCACGCCGCCGCCGCCGCCGCCGCCGGCCCCCGCCGGCCCCCCGGCGGTGCCCCCCAAATTCGGGGGCAGCATCTGCTTGGGGATGAGGATTTTGGTGATGGCCGGAGGGGGCGGGGCCGGGGCGGGCTGGGGGGGGGTGGGCGCCGAGGGGGGCGAGGGCGTGGGGGGGGGAGGGGAGGTGGAGGGAGGGGCGGCGGCGGGGGGAGGGGTGGGGGAGGGGTCGGGCTCCGGGGTGTCCGTGGAGGTCTGGAAAAATTGGGGAAAAAAAAAAAAGAGAGGAAAAACAACAACAAAAAAAGGTAATTTAGGGCGATTTCCCCCGGTTTTGGGTCCGCCGTTTTTGTGGAGTCAACACCCCCTTGGTTTTAAGGATACCAAATCTTGAGATTTTTGGGGTCACCCAATTAAAAAAAAATCCCTTAATCTGAGAATCACCCAATTTTAGAATTGCAAGGTTTTGGGGTCCCATCCGTTTTTGGGGTCCCACCCATTTTTGGGGTCCCACCCGTTTTTGGGGTCCCACCCGTTTTTGGGGTCCCACCCATTTTTGGGGTCCCACCCGTTTTTGGGGTCCCACCCGTTTTTGGGGTCCCACCCGTTTTTGGGGTCACCCCCCCCCCCGATTTTAGGGCCCCTCCCCCATTCCTGCCCCCATCCCCCCCCAGGATTTTGGGGTACCAGGGTCGCCTTGTAGGCCGTGAGCGCTTTCAGATATTCCTTCTTGGCCGCCTCCGTCTTGCGCTTGTAGACCTGGAGAAACGGGGCAAAGGACGGGAATTTTTGGGGCTGTCCCGAACCCCTCAAAATTTGGGATGCCCCAAGTCCGTGCCTTCCGTTTCCAGGCAGTTTTGGGGTCATCCAGCCCCATTCGGGGGTCTCCAAGCTCTTTGTTGATGCTCCTCAACGTTGATGTTCCTCAAACTCCACCAAACCCTCCAGTTTTGGGGGGAAACCCCAAAATCTCACGGTCTCGCCCCATTTCGAGACCGTTTTCCTCCACATCTTCAATTCTGGGTGGGTTTTGGGCTCTTCCACCCAATTTTGGGGTCTCCAAACCCTTCGTTCCTTGACGTTCAACGTTGGCGCTCCTCAGCGTCGACGTTCCTCCACCTCCACCACCAAACCCCCCAATTTTGGGGTCTTTCCCCCAGTTCTAAGATCCTTTTTGTCCGTATTTTTAATTTTCCATGGATTTTGGGCTCTTCCAGCTCAGTTTGGGTTCTCCACCCTCCTTGACCTCCACCCTTGACATTCCTCCACCTCAACCGCCCCGATTTTGGTATCCTCAGCCCCAAATTTCCGGGTTCCCTCCCCAGTTCTTAAATCCCCTGCCTAATTTTGAGTTCCCTCCCCAATTTTTGCCTTTTCCCACCCAAACTTTCAGCATCGCTCCCAATTTTTGACCTTCCCCACCCAAATTTTCACGTTCCCTCCCAAATTCGCCTTCTCCCACCCCAATTTTGGCTTCCCTCCCTAATTTTTGGCTTCCCTCTTCACTTTCACCTTCTCCCACCCCAATTTTCGACTTCTCCCACCCAAATCTTCGTTTTTTCTCCTCAACTTTCCCCTTCCCTCCCCATCTTTTGCCTTCTCCCACCCAAATTTTCGTTTTTTCTCCTCAATTTTCCCCTTCCCTCCCTATCTTTCGCCTTCTCCCACCCAAATCTTCCTTCTCCCACCCAAATTTTCTGCTTCCCTCCCAAATTCGTCTTCTCCCGCCCCAATTTCCGCCTTCTCCCACCCCAATTTTGGCTTCCCCCCCCCCAATTCTTGGCTTCCCTCTTCCCTTTCACCTTCTCCCACCCCAATTTTGGCTTCCCACCCCAATTTTTGACTTCTCCCACCCAAATTTTCGGTTTTTCTCCTCAATTTTCCTCTTCCCTCCCTATCTTTCGCCTTCTCCCACCCAAATCTTCGTTCTTCCACCCAAATTTTCCGCTTCCCTCCCAAATTCGCCTTCTCCCACCCCAATTTTTGACTTCTCCCACCCAAATCTTCATTTTTTTCCTCAATTTTCCCCTTCCCTCCCCATCTTTCGCATTCTCCCACCCAAATTTTCCGCTTCCCTCCCAAATTCGTCTTCTCCCGCCCCAATTTCCGCCTTCTCCCACCCCAATTTTGGCTTCCTCCCCCCAATTCTTGGCTTCCCTCTTCGTTTTCACCTTCTCCCACCCCAATTTTCGACTGCTCCCACCCAAATCTTCCTTCTCCCACCCAAATTTTCACGTTCCCTCCCAAATTCGCCTTCTCCCACCCCAATTTTGGCTTCCCTCCCCAATTTTGGCTTCTCTTCCCAATTCTTGGTTTCCTTCTTCATTTTCACCTTCTCTCACCCCAATTTTCGACTTCTCCCACCCAAATTTTCGTTTTTTCTCCTCAACTTTCCCCTTCCCTCCCCACCTTTCTCCTTCTCCCACCCAAATCTTTGTTCTCCCCCCCCAAATTTCCCGCTTCCCTCCCAAATTCGTCTTCTCCCGCCCCAATTTCCGACTTCTCCCCCCCAAATCTTCCTCCTCCCCCCCCCCAAATTTCCCGCTTCCCTCCCCGACCTTTCAGCTCCCCCCTCCACCTCCGGCCCCTCCCACCCCGCCCGTTGTCTCCTGCCCCAAACCTGCCGCTTTTGGCCCCGTTCTCGTCCCCCCCACCTGCTTCTGCTCCTCGCCCAGCGAGTCCCACATGGAGGCCACGATCTTGGAGACCTCTCCGAAGGTGGCGTTGGGGTTCTGGCCCTTGATGGCGGCCTGGGTGTCGCGGAAGAAGAGCGCGTAGGCCGACACCGGCTTCTGCGGCTCGTTGGGGTCCTTCTTCTTCTTGGCCTTCTTGGGCGGCTTCGGCCGGCGCGGCGCCTCGGCCGCCGGGGCGGCCACCACGGGGGGCACCGGGGCCACCGGGGCCGGCGGGGACGGAGCGGCCGCGGGCGGCTGGAGAGGGGGGAGGAGTGCGAAAAAAATTGGGGAGTTTTCAGGTTTTCGGGGGGAGTTTTGGAAGGGAAATTTAGGGTTTGGGGAAGTTTTAACGCAGGAGTTTAAGATTTAGAAAAGCCTCGGAAATACATTTCAAAATTTAAACAGGTTTGTGGAGTAAATTTTAAGATTAAGAATTACTTCAGCGCAAAACGTGAAGATTTTGAAAAAACCCACAAAAATTAAAACCTCAGGGCAAAATTTTAAGGTCTGGGAGGATTTTGAGAGAGAACTTTAGAATTTGAGAAGGATCTAAGAAAATGTTTCAAAGTTAGGAAAAACTTCACAGCAAAGTTACAACATTTGGGAACGTTTTGGGAGAAAAAAAATTGTAAACCAAGAAAACTCCAAACTGAAAAAGCCTGAAATTTTAAAAAAAAAAAAAAAGGGAATTTCAGGAAAAACAAGAAAAAGTTGAGGAAATACCAAGCAGGAAAGGTGTAACTGACGGAAGAATGTTGTATCAACGTAAAACCAAGGAAAAACAAATAGAGAAATGAAGAAAAATAAGAGAATCAAACAGATTTTAACCAAAACAAAAATTAAAAACACCAAGAAAAATTATTTAAATTCTGGGGACACTCCCGGGTTTTTCGGGGGGGATTCTCTCAGCTCACCCTGCGGAAGTCGTCGAGCTCCTCGTCCTGCAGAGAGCCGGCGGGGGAGGGGGCCGGGGACAGCCCCCGCTCGGGGCTGGGCGGGGCCGGGGCGGGGCCGGGGGCGGGGCCGGGGGGCGTGGCCGCGGCCCCGCCCAGCCCCAGCCCCAGCTGCGAGCTCAGCTCGGACTGGTCGATGGTGGTCAGCGCCCCGGCCGGGCCCAGCAGCGCCCCCGGGCTCAGCGCCCCCAGGGGGACCTCGATGGTCACCGGGGCCGCGGGGCCGAACTGCGACCCCATGGGCGGCTCCAGCTCCTGCGGGGACAGCCCCAAAACCCAGGGGTTGCACCCCAAAATCCCAGCGACTGCACCCCAGAATCCCAGGGACTGCACCCCAAAAACCGTCATTTATTATCCCATAAAAATCCCAGTGATTAGCCCCAGAATCGCAGCGATTGCACCCCAAAATCGCAGGGACTGCACCCCAAAATCCCAGGCATTGCACCCCAAAATCCCAGGGACTGCACCCCAAAATCGCAGCGATTGCACCCCAAAATCCCAGGGACTGGCCCCAAAAATCCCAGTTATTGGCCCCAAAAATCCCAGGGGCTGCACCCGAAAATCCCAGGGATTGCACCCCAGAATCCCAGGGACTGCACCCCAAAACCCATCATTTATTATCCCATAAAAATCCCAGTGATTAGCCCCAAAATCACAGCGATTGCACCCCAAAATCGCAGGGACTGCACCCCAAAATCCCAAGGACTGCACCCCAAAATCCCAGGGACTGCACCCCAGAATCCCAGGGATTGCACCCCAGAATCCCAGGGACTGCACCCCAAAACCCGTCATTTATTATCCCATAAAAATCCCAGTGATTAGCCCCAAAATCGCAGCGATTGCACCCCGGAATCCCAGGGACTGCACCCCAAAATCCCAAGGACTGCATCCCAAAATCCCAGGGACTGCACCCCAAAATCCCAAGGACTGCACCCCAAAATCCCAGGGACTGCACCCCAAAACCCATCATTTATTATCCCATAAAAATCCCAGTGATTAGCCCCAAAATCGCAGCGATTGCACCCCGGAATCCCAGGGACTGCACCCCAAAATCCCAAGGACTGCATCCCAAAATCCCAGGGACTGCACCCCAGAATCCCAGGGATTGCACCCCAAAACTGACATTTATTATCCCAGATTGGCCTCAAAAATCCCAGTGATTTGGCCCAAAATCCCAGGGGCTGCACCCCAAAATCCCAGGGACTGCACCCCAAAACCATCATTTATTATCCCACAAAAACCCCAGTGATTGGCCCCAAAAACCCCAGTGACTGGCCCCAGAATCCCAGTGAGTGGCCTCCAAAATCCCAGTGACTGGCCCCAAAAATCCCAGGGACTGCACCCCAAAACCGTCATTTATTATTCCAGAAAAATCCCAGTGACTGGCCCCAAAACCCTAGTGACTGCACCCCAAAAATCCCAGTGATTGGCCCCAAAACCCCCATTTATTTTCCTCCAAAACCCCATTTACCGCCCCTACAAAAACCCGCAGTTACTCTCCCCAAAAAACCCCATTTATTGCCCTCAAAATCCCATTTACTGCCCCCAAAACCCCCTTTGTTAGCCCCAAAAAAAACCCATTTACCGCTCCCGGCACAAATTCCCTTTATTCCCCCCATTTTGGGGCCATTCCCGCCCATTTCAGGGCCGTTCCCTCCCATTTCGGGGCCGTTCCCCACCATTTTGGGGCCGTTCCCCCCCATTTTGGGGCCGTTCCCCACCATTTTAAGGCCATTCCCTGCCATTTTGGGGCTGTTCCCCATTTTGGGGCCATTCCCCCCCATTTTAGGGCCATTCCCCCCCATTTTGGGGCCATTCCCTGCCATTCTCGGACCGTTCCCCGCGATTTTAAGGCCATTCTCCCCCATTTCGGAGCCATTCCCGCCCATTTTAAGGCCATTCCCTGCCATTTTGGGACCATTCCCCCCCATTTTGGGGCCACTCCCCATTTCGGGGCTGTTCCCCCCCATTTTAGGGCCGTTCCCCCTCATTTTAGGGCCATTCCCCCCCATTTTGGGGCCATTCCCCCCCATTTCGGGGCCATTCCCGCCCATTTTAGGGCCATTCCCCCCCATTTTAAGGCCATTCTCCCCCATTTTGGGACCGTTCCCTCCCATTTTGGGGCCACTCTCCATTTTGGGGCCGTTCTCCCCCATTTTAGGGCCATTCCCCCCCATTTTGAGGCCGTTCCCCCCCATTCTTGGGCCGGTCCCCACCATTTTAGGGCCGTCCCCCCCATTCTGGAGCCATTCTCCCCCATTTTAGGGCCGCTCTCCCCCATTTTAGGGCCGTCCCCCCCATTCTGGGGCCATTCCCCCCCATTCTGGGGCCATTCCCCCCCATTTCGGGGCCATTCCCCCCCATTTTAAGACCATTCCCCCCCATTTCAGGGCCGTTTCCCCCCCATTTTGGGGCCGTTCCCTGTGATTTCGGGGCCGTCCCCCCCATTTTGGGGCCGTTCCCCGTGATTTCGGGGCCGTTCCCCTCACCATGTTGAGCAGCCCCCCTCCTTGCTCCATGATGCCCGGGGGGAGCCCCACGGGCAGCTCCAGGCCGGCCACGCCGTAGGGGGGAGGGGCGAAGGGGGGCTCCGGGGGCCCCCCGGGGTCCGGCAGGTCCTCGAAGTGTCCGACCACGGCCAGCGAGGGGTCGGAGTCCAGCGGGATGGGCGGGATCTCGAACTCCTCGTCGCCCAGGCTGGGCGTGTGGAACGTCTGGGGAGGGGGGAGAAAACATCCAAAATCAGCCTCTTTCGCCCCAAAAACGGGGGGGGGGGACACACCTGGAATTTCACCGTTTGACCCCCAAAACCGGCTCTTTTGACCCCAAAAAATAGGAATTCCATCACTTGACCCCCAAAATCAGCTCATTTGACCCCCAAAAGAGACGGAGCACCTGGAATTTCACCATTTGACCCCCCAAAACCAGCTCTTTTGACCCCAAAAATAGGGGAAACACCCGGAATTCCATCACTTGACCCCCCAAAACCGGCTCTTTTGACCCCAAAAATAGGGGGAACACCTGGAATTTCGCCATTTGACCCCCCAAAACCGGCTCTTTTGACCCCAAAAATAGGAGGAACACCTGGAATTTCGCCATTTGCCCCCCAAAAACCGGCTTTTTTGACCCCAAAATTAGGAATTCCATCACTTGACCCTCAAAACCGGCTCTTTTGACCCCAAAAATAGGAATTCCATCAGTTGACCCCCAAAAACCGGCTCTTTTCACCCCAAAAAGAGGAATTCCATCACTTGACCCCCAAAAAACGTCTCTTTTGACCCCAAAAATAGGGAAAAGACCTCAAACTGGGTTGTTTCATCCCAAAAATTTGCTCTTTTGGACACCAAATATCGGACTCTTTGACCCCAAAAATGGGGGAAAAAGCCCAAATGGGCGCATTTCAACCCCAAAACAGAAGGGAAGCATCCAAAGCTGGCTTCTTTCACCCCAAAAAAAGGGGGAAACACCCAAATTCAGCTTTTCTCGCCCCAAAATCGGCTACTCAGAACCGTTTTTGTGTGTTCTGGGCTATCCTACTGCCGCTTCTATTTATTTTCAAGCGTTCCAGCACCGTTTTTATCTAAAACCGCGCATTTCAGCGCCGTTTTTTCCCACTTTGGGACAGTTTTGCGCTACTTTTATCTGCTCTAGAACAACCCGCACTCGCTGTTGCCTCTTCCGTGGATTTCCAGCAGAGCTTTTTTGCTATTTTATGCAATTTCACCTCGTTTTTCCCTCGTTTTGAAGAATTTTTCCCTCAGTTTTCCTCCACCCCGCAGCACTTCACCTCTTTTTTTTCCTCTTTATTTTCTCCGCCACCTCCCCTCCTATTTTCCTCAGCTTTTACCGACTCCGGCCGCAACACCCCCCCTAATTCCACCCAACTTCCCCCAAATTTTCGGACCTCCCCCGTAATCTTTCGAGCTCCCCAGGCGGGATTTTCCCGTTTTCTCCCCGTTTTTTGCCCCGCCCGGGGCTCTCACCTCGGCCCCGCTCAGGAAGGGGTGCGAGGCGCCGGTGATGGCCAGGTAGTTGTCGCTGCCTCCCGGGAACTGCGGGGATTTTGGAAATCAGACCCAAATCCCTCCACCCCACACCCTCCTTCTTTCCCCTTTTCCATCGATTTTTTTTCACTTTTCCCCCTCTTTTTTCTCCTCTTCTCCCCTTTCTCTTCCTTTCACTGTTCCTCACTTTTCTCACCTTCCCCCACCTTTTCATTTTTCTCCTTTTTTCCTTCTTTCTCCACTTCTCTTTTTCCGCCCAGTCCCCTTTTCTCCCTCTTTTCTTCCTTTTCCCACCTTTATCCCCACTTCCCCCCCTTTTTCCCTCACACCAAAGCTCCCCCAACCCCTTTTTTTTCTCAATTCCCCCCATTTTCGCCCCCTTTTCCCCTCACACCAAAACCCCCAGACCCCTTTTTTTCCCTTTTCCCCCTCACACTCGCCCCTCTCCCCCCAAAGTCCCACAAACTCCTTTCCCCGCCCTCCTTTCCCCCTTTCCCCCATTTTTTCCCCTCACACTCCCCCCTCACCCCAAAGCCCCCCAGAGACCCCTTTTTCCCCCCTCTTCCCCCCCCTTTTCCCCTCACATTTGCCCCTCCTCCCCCGAAGCTTCCCCAGACTCCATTTTTTCCGCCTCAAACTCGCCCCCCTCACCGCAACCCACACCCAGACCCGTTTTTTCCCGCTTTTCCCTCATTTTTCCCCTCTTTTTCCCTCACGCTCGCCCCCCCCCTCACCTCCATCGCGCCGCCGCTGCCCCCCCCACCGGGCGCCGCGCGCCGAACCGGAAGCCCCGCCCCTCCCTCATGCCGCCACTTCCGCTGCTGCGACCATAGAGACGAAAGCTTCGGGGGTGGTTTAGGGAGAACGGAGTCACCGCGACCCCCTAGCGGGGGGGCAGGAGGGACATTTTGGGGTGCCTGGAGGAATTTTGATGCGTTTTGAGTCGAGAACGTGGGCGTGAGCAGCGCCAAGAGGCGTTGGAGGACCGAGCTAGAGCGCCACCGGAAGTGGAAGGGAGGAGCCCATAGAGAGGATATGGGGAGGCACCATAGAGAGGGGGCGGAGCGCCGCCGGAAGGGGCGGGGCGCCAGCGGCGGCCGCGCGGCGCGGGCGGTGCGTCATCGGCGGCGACGGGCGGGGGGGGCGGGGCGGGGGGGCGAGGGGGGAAGGGGGGGGCCATGAGGGGGGGAGGGGGGGGAGGGGTTCGGGGGAGATTTGGGGGCGATCGGGGGGGATTTGGGGCGGTTTGGGGGAGGGACGCGGGGCGGGGGGGGCCGGGAGGGTGCGCGGGGGTGTCGGAGGGGTGGGGGATGCGGGGGGGGGGGGGGGGTGGAATCTGAGGGGACTTGGGGATGGGGGTGGGATTGTGAGGGGGAAAGGGGGGATTTGGGGGGTACAGAGGGGGATTTGGGGGGGGTTGGGGGGTACAGAGGGGGGAACGAGGGGGAATGGGGGGGATATGGGGGAGGAACGAGGGGGGGTGGGGAGGATTTGAGGGTCTGGGGGGGGTTATGGGGGGCAACGTGAGGGGAGGTGGGGGCGTAAATAGGAGGGTGTGAGGGGGTTTGGGGGATTTGGAGGGGAAATGGGGGGATACGGAGAGGTTTCGGGGGGGTTTGGAGAGGTTTTGGGGGGACGTGGAGGGGGTTTGGGAGGATTTCGGGAAGTTTTGGGGAGATACGGGGAGGTTTTGGGGGGGTTTGGAGGGGTTTTGGGGGGATCTGGGGCACAAATAGGAGGGTTGGGGGGGGCTGGGGGGTTATGAGGGGTCTGAGGTGGGAATAGGGGGGGATTTGGGGGACAGCGGGAGGTTCGGGGGCTCTGGGGGGGGATTTGGGGGGAAATGAGGAGGTTTTGGGGGAAAATCAGGAGGTTTTGGGGGGAAATCAGGAGGTTTTGGGGGGAAATGAGGAGGTTTTGGGGGAAAATCAGGAGGTTTTGGGGGGAATCAGGAGCGTTTGGGGCGAAATCGGGAGATTTTGGGGGGAAATGAGGAGATTTTGGGGCGAAATCAGGAGGTTTTGGGGGAAATCAGGAGGTTTTGGGGGGAAATGAGATTTTGGGGCGAAATCAGGAGGTTTTGGGGGAAATCAGGAGGTTTTGGGGCGAAATCGGGAGGTTTTGGGGGGAATCAGGAGCGTTTGGGGCGAAATCGGGAGGTTTTGGGGGGAAATGAGGAGGTTTTGGGGGAAAATCAGGAGGTTTTGGGGGGAAATGAGGAGATTTTGGGGGGAAATCAGGAGGTTTTGGGGGAAATCAGGAGGTTTTGGGGGAAATCAGGAGATTTTGGGGGGAATCAGGAGGTTTTGGGGGAAATCAGGAGATTTTGGGGGAAATCAGGAGGTTTTGGGGGGAAATCAGGAGATTTTGGGGGGAAATCGGGAGGTTTTGGGGCGAAATCAGGACGTTTTGGGAAATCAGGAGGTTTTGGGGGGAAATCGGGAGGTTTTGGGGGGAAATGAGGAGATTTTTGGGGGGAAATGAGGAGGTTTTGGGGGAAAATCAGGAGGTTTTGGGGGAAATGAGGTTTTGGGGGAAAATGAGGTTTTGGGGAGAAATCGGGAGGTTTTGGGGGGAAATCAGGAGGTTTTGGGGGGAAATTGGGAGGTTTTGGGGGGAAAATCAGGACGTTTTGGGGTAAATCAGGAGGTTTTGGGGCGAAATCAGGAGGTTTTGGGGCGAAATCAGGAGATTTGGGGGCGAAATCAGGAGGTTTTGGGGGGAAATGAGGTTTTGGGGGGAAATGAGGAGGTTTTGGGGGTCACTGAGGAAGCCCCGCCCCCAATTCACGAAGCCCCGCCTCCTTCCAGGACCCAGCGCTCCCCATTGGCCCGAGGTCGGTGACGTCATCGCGGGCGGCGCCAATCAGAGGTGAGGCGCGGGGCCAAGATGGCGGCGGGGGCCTTGGGCTCCCCAAATTCCGCTCTTGGCTCCCCAAGTTTTGTCTTTTCCCGCCCAAATTCCGGGGCCCGTTCCCGAATTTCAGCGTTCCGGCGCCAAAATTTGGCTTCTGTTCCATCGAATTCCGTTTTTTTTGGCCCAAATTCCGGCGTTTTCGCCCCGAATTCGCGCTCTTCGCCCAAAATCTCATGGGTTTTCCGTGTTTTCGGCCCAAATTCCGGGCTTGGATCCCAAATTCCCGCGCTTCGGCCCTCAGAATCCCGCTTCTCATCCCAAATTTCAGCTTTTTGACCCCAAAACTCTACCCCAAACTCCAGATGTTGACCCGATTTCCTGCTTTTTTGCCCCAAAAATCCACACCTTGGACCCCAAATTCAGCGTTTTTCCACCCCAAATGCCAACTTTTGGCCCCAAGTTTTGATGGTTTTGCTCCGTTTTGGGCCTAATTTTGCTCCACGTTGAAGTGATTTTGAGGTGAAGTCACGATTTTTTGGTAAACTTTTAATTTATTTCAATCAAGTTTAATTTGTACGGCTTAGCTATAATTGGTTTTAATTAGTAATTATCAATTTCAATTCAATCTTTGAAAATTTTAATTAAATTTAGTTGGATGCCTTTTACTTCGCTCTCTAAGTCATTGCTTCAATTTAATCCCTTTTGAATTGAGGAGATTCGAGGTGGTTTTGGTAACTTTGTGAAAAATTCCCCAAAAACGCCGATTTGGGAGGTTTCCTGCCCTTTTTGGAGCGCTGAAATTCGATTTTTTTTGGGGGCGTTTCGCTCCCAAATTGGAGCCGAATTTCCTCTGAAATGGGAAATTCAGATTTTTTTCCCAACTTTTTTATCGCAAAAACGAAACATTTCGGGGGGATTCCGGTGCGTTTTGGGGTTAAAACCTGAATTTTGAGGGGATCGACCCAGAATTTGGAGCTGAGATTTCTTAAAAATGTGGAATTTGGAGTTTTTTCCTCTCGTTGGCAAAAAATGCCATAAATTTAAGGGGATTTGGGGTTGTTTTGGGACCAATTGCTGTCGTTTTGGAGCATTTTGGGGTTATTTTTATCCGTTCCGGGGCATTTAAGGGCCATTTTGGGGCTACTTTTATGACGTTTGGGGCATTTAGTGCAATTTTGGGGGCTCTTAGTGCCATTTTTAACAGTTTTGGGGCAATTTGGAGCTATTCTAGGCCCTTTCACTGCCGCTTTGGGACCGTATTTACCCATTTTGGGGTCTTTTTGTGCCGTTTTTATCCTCTTTGGGACCATTTTAACCCATTTCGGGACCATTTTGTCAATTTTTGGGATTTTAGTGCCATTTTTTGGGCTTTTTAGTGCCATTTTTAGCCGTTTAGGAGCGTTTAAATTCCATTTTGGTGCTTTCTAAGGTCACTTTGAGCCCCTTCCGATCCAAACCCCCATTTCTGAGGGACTTTTGGGCCATTTAGTGCAAATTCGGGATCTTTTAACATCACTTGCAGCCCTTTTGGTCCCAAACCCCGATTTCTCAGGGACTTTTACCCTCACCCTGCCCGATTTTGACCCCAAACCGCCTCATTTTGAGCCACTTTGCCGGATTTTGACTCAATTTCGGGGCTCGCACCAATTCCGGCCTCGATTTTGGCGACGCCGGCGCTCACTCCGCAGCCGGGGGGCGGGCGATGCGCGGTGAGACGAGGCCAATCCAGGCAAATCCCGGCAATTCCAAGCGCCCGCGGCGCTTTTTTTTTTTTTTTTTTTTTTTTTGGATCAAATCCGGCGGATTTGGGCTTTTTAATTTTTTTTTTTTTTTTTTTTTTTTTTTTCTTTTCCCCTCCCTCTGAGGGCGAAGGACCCCGCGGCCCTCCTCAGCGAGACAAGATGGCGGCGGCGGCGCGCCTGCCCTCGCCGCTCGCCTGCGCCGCGCGGCCCGGCAGCGCCGCGGCCACCCCTGACCAAAGGACCCCGCGCCCCCCCCCTCTCTCTGAGGGGAAAAAAGGGGGGGGGCGCTTCCGGGTGGGCGGGCGCAACGCACCTCGCTGGTTGCCCGCTCCAGCCAATCAGCGCGCGGCTCTCGCGGGGTCGGGCCAATGGGGAGCGCGGCGGAGGGGCGTGGCGGGGGGGGCGGGGCCGGCGCGCGCGCGCGGCGGTGCGGGGCGGGGGGGGGGGGGGGGGGGGGTTGCGTTGCGCCGCAGCCGCTGTGAGGGCGCCCCGGCGGCGGCGCGAGGGCGACGCGGCCTCGGCGCGCGCGCGCGGGGGGGGCCACGAGCGGCGCCTCCCCCCCGCGCCCCTCCCCCACACCCCCCCCTCTTCCCTCAGGGGAGACCCCCCCATCCCCCCCCCCCCCGCCCCCCTTTTCGGTCTCAAATTTCACCTAAAAAAAAAAAAAATTCCTGAGGGAACCCCCCGCCACCCCCCCCAAAAAAAAATATTCCGGTAAAATCGAGGGGGTTTCGCGCGTTCATTCTCCTCCCCACCCCCCTCCCCTTCCCTCACGGCGGGACAGGTAAGGCGGGAAAAAGGGGGGGGGGCCCTCAGGGGGCCGCGGGGTCGTGAGGGGCGGAGTGAGGGGAGGGGAGCGGAGGGGGGCGGAGAGCGGCCCTCACGGGGGTCCCGGGTACTTCCTTGTTGGGGTTCCTTCGGTTTCATACTGGGATCCCAGTTTTTCCGCGTTCGGCGTCGGGATTACCCCCACGCTGGGGTCTGAGTGATCCCGTATCGGGGTCCCAGTTTGTGCCGTGCCGGGGTCTCAGTTACCCCCATATCGGGGTCTCAGTGACTTCATTTGGGGTCCCAGTGACTTCATTTGGGGTCCCAGTCATTTCTTTACTGGGGCGCCGGCGATTCCGTGCTGGGGTCCCGTTGGTGCCTTACTGGGACCCCAGTTGCCCTTTTTTTGGGGTCCTAGTGGGCTCGCTTATCTCGTACTGGGGTTCCTGTACCCGGTCCCAGTTACCCCATACTGGGCTCCCAGTTAGCCTTTATTGGGGTCTCAGTTCCCCCTTACTGGGGTTCCCAGTTCCCTCCTTACTGGGACCCGCAGTTCTTCCCAGTTCCCCCAGTTTTGCGGTTTTTTCTTTCCGCCAATGGAGTTCGGGGCTTCCTTTTGGTGGGGGACCCCAAAATTTGGGGGGTGGCCATTTCGGGAAGGGTCAGTTTTGGGGTCTGGGGTCAGGTTTGGGGTCTGGGGGTCACTTCGGGGTCCCCCTCACCCTCCCTTTTTCTCTCCCCACAGCCTGGAGCTCCGGAGCACCCCCAGCCTGAGGAGAGACCTGCAAAAAACCCCCCCAGGACCCCCCAAATCCCCCCTAGGACACCCAAAAAACCCAGGGACCCCCCCAACCCCCCCCATTTTGGGGTTGGGGACCCCCCCAGCCCACCGGACCCCCTAAATTCTCCTTTTTTGGGGTGGGGACCCCCTGAGCCACTCCAGCCTCCCTTAACCCCCCCAGGGCTCCCCAAATTTCTCTCAGGACCCCCCAAATCCCCCTTTCTTAGCGTTGGGGACCTCCAGATCCCCCCCAAACCCGCAGATCTCCCCCTCAAAGTCCCCCCCAGACCCCCCAAATTCCCCTGCTTTGGGGTTGGGGCCCCCTAGCCCCCCCAGGACCCCTTAAACCCCCCCCAGCACCCACCAAATTCCCTTTTTCAGGGGTTGGGGACCCCCAAACCTCCCTCAGGACCCCCCGAGGTTCCCCTTTTTTAGGGTTGGGGCCCCCCAGACCCCCCCATTTTTGGGGTTTGGGGCCCCCTGCCCATCATGGCCGACCCCATCATGGACCTCTTTGACGACCCCAACCTGTTCGGGCTGGACCCCCTCCCCGAGGACCTGGTGACCCCCCCGAACCCCCCCCCCAGCGACCCCCTGGCCGAAGCTTTGGGGCTTTCGGGGGCTCTGGACCCTCCCCCAGCCCCGGAGCCCCCTCAGGACCCCCCCCAGAACGCCCCGAACCCCCCCCAGCCCCCCCCGGACCCCGAAGTGCTGAGTCAGGGCAACCCCTTCATGGGGGTCTCCGCCCCTCCTCCTCCCCCCCCCCAGGCCGCGGGGGGGCCCCCCAAAATCGTCATCCTCAAAGCCCCTCCCCCCGGCGGCCCCGCCCCGGCCGCGCCCAACGGGGGCAAAGTCACCTTGGCCAAAGTTTTGGGGGGGACCCCGCCCCAAATCCGGCCGGGGGTCCCGGTGGCGGGGGTGGGCGGTGGTCCCAAGGGGGGCGGGGCCTCGGGGGGCTCGGCCGCGCCCCCCGCCCGGGCCCTGCTGCAGTCGGGGCGCCCGGTGAAGCAGCTGGTGCTGCAGCCCCTCAAGGCCGGCGCGGGGGCCACCCCCGGGACCCCCCTGAAACCCGGCCTGAGCCTCGGCCCCGCGCAGGTGGGCGGGGAGGGGTCTGGGGGGGGGTCTGGGGGGGATTGGGGGGATCCTGAGAGGGGTTTGGGGCTGCTGAGGGGGTTTGGGGGGTGCTGGGGGGGGTCTGGGAGGGGTCCTGGGGGGGATTGGGGCGATTCTGAGAGGGGTTTGGGGCTGCTGAGGGGGTTTGGGGGGTCCTGGGGTGATTCTGAGAGGGGTTTGGGGTTGTTGAGTGGGTTTGGGGTGCCCTGGGGGGGTCTGGGAGGGGTCCTGGGGGGGATTGGGGGGATCCTGAGAGGGGTTTGGGGCTGCTGAGGGGGTTTGGGGGGTCCTGGGGGGGATTTGGCGCGCCCCGGGGGGCGTTGAAGGGCTTTTGTGGGTCTGGGGGGATTTGGGGCGCTCCGGGGGGTCCAGGTGGGGTTCAGGTGGGTCCAGGGGGGTGATTTGTGGGTTCCAGGTGGGGGTTGCAGCGTCCGGCTGAGGTTTGGGGTCCCGCGTCGGCGTCCGGCTGACCCCGCGCCGGCCGCTCCGTCCGCAGGGCGAGTCCAAGCGCATCACGCTGGTCCTGCAGCAGCCGGGGGCCGGCGCCGCGCCCGGCCAGCGCCACGTGGTCCTGGGCACGCTGCCCGGCAAGCTGCTGGTGCAGGGCGGCGGCGCCGCCGCGGCCGCGCCCGGCCCCGCCAAGGCCGCGCCCGGCGCTCCGGCCAAGGTGGTGACCATCCAGCTGCAGGTGCAGCCGCCGGCCGCGCCCGGCCAGCCCGGCCAGCCCCAGAAGATCCAGCTGATCCAGCAGCCCGGGGCGGGGCCCGTGGGCGTGGCCTCGGTGCCGCAGGTGGTGGGCGGCGCCGGACAGCGGCTGACCGTGCCGCTGAAGGTCGTGCTGCAGCCGCAGGTGAGCGCGGGCCGCCGCGGCGGTGGTGGTCACTCGGGCCGCCGCGGTGGCGGTCGCTCCGGTCGCGGCAGTCGGTCAGTGAGGGCGGTGGCGGTCACCCAACTTGGGGTTTAGCGGTCGCTCGGGGGTGGCGGTGGTGGTCAGTCAAGGTTGGATGTGGTGGTCACTCAAGGTCGGTCTTGATGGTTGCTCGTGGGGGATTGGTGGTCGTGTAATGTTGACCTTAATGGTCAGCCAACCGCAGCCTTGGTGGTCACTCAGCCGTGGTGGCCACCTAACCACGACCTTGGTGGTCACCCAGCTGCGATCTTGGCGGTCACCCAGCCGTGGTGGCCATGTAACCATGACCTTGGTGGTCGCCTAGCTGCGATCTTGGTGGTGACCCAGTCATGGTGGCCACCTAACCATGGCCTTGGTGGTCACCTAGCTGCGATCTTGATGGTCACCCAGCCGTGGTGGCCATTCAGCCATGACCTTGACGGTCACTGTGATGGCCATGCAATTCTGCCTCTGATGGCCACCCAACCGTGGTGGCCACCCACCCCTGCTCTGACTGGTCACTCACCCCCTTCCCTTTCCCCAGGCCGGCTCCTCGGCGGGCGGCTCCTCAGCCGGCCTCTCGGTGGTCAAGGTGCTGAGCGGCGCCGAGGTGGCCGCGCCGGCCGCGCGGGGGCCGTCGGACGAGAGCCGCAAGCTGGAGCACCAGAAGAAGCAGGAGAAGGCCAACCGCATCGTGGCCGAGGCCATCGCCCGCGCCCGCGCCCGCGGCGAGCAGAACATCCCCCGCGTCCTCAACGAGGACGAGCTGCCCAGCGTCCGGCCCGAGGACGAGGGCGAGCGCAAGCGGCGCCGCAAGGGCCCCGGCGAGCGCGGCACGGCCAAGGAGGAGCGGCCACGGCGCGGGAAGGGCCAGGGCGGCAGCAAGAGCAAAGGGCGCGGCAAGGCCAGGTGAGGGGGCGCGGTCAGCGGCGTGGGCTTGGCGGTCACTCGGCTTCGGCGTCCGTCGTGGTCAGGTGGGGTCTTGGTGGTCAGCATCGCTCGGTCGTGAGGGTCACCCAGCCTTGGTCTTGGTGGTCACGTAACCACGGTGGTCATCTAACCACGGCCTTGGTGGTCACCCAATCGCAGCAGTCACCTGACAGGAGTGGTCACCCGGTCTTGGCCTCGGTGGTCAGCCAACCACAGCGGTCACCTAAGCACAGTGGTCACTTGGCCTTGGTCTTGGTGGTCACCTAATCGTGGTCTTGGTGGTTGCTCAGCCTTGGTGGTCATTCATCATTAGCCTTGATGGTCACCCAACTGTGGTCGCGGTGGTCACCAAACCATGGCCTAGGGGGTCACTAAACCTTGTCCCTAACGGTCATCCGGGCTCTTTTTTATGGCTGTGGTGGCCCCCTGACCACGGTGGCCACGCAGCCCTGACTCTGGCGGTCACCAGTCCCCGGCGGTCACTCCGGTCACTCTCCCGCAGCACCATCACGCCGGTGGTGGGCAAGAAGCGCAAGCGCAACGCGTCCTCCGACAACTCCGACTCTGAGGTGCTGCCGGCGCCGTCCCCGCGCCACGACGACGACAGCAGCGTCCAGGTGTCCACCCGGGGGCGGGAGTGGTCACCCAGGGGCGGGAGTGGTCACCCGGGCGTGGCTGACCCGCGCTTGTCCCCCGCAGAAGCGCCGCTCGAACCGGCAGGTGAAGCGCAAGAAGTACACGGAGGACCTGGACATCAAGATCACGGACGACGAGGAGGACGAGGAGCTGGACGTGACGGGGCCGGCGCGGCCGGAGCAGCCCCCGGCGCCGCCGCCGCCCGAGCACGACGGCGACGCGCTGCCCTCCATGCAGTTCTTCGTGGTGGGTGCCCTTCCTCCTCACCCTCGTCGTGTCCATCTTCGTCATCTTCGTTTTCATTTCTGTCGTCTTCACCATCTTCGTCTTTATCGACTCTGTCTTCATCATCTTCGTTGTCTTTGTCTTCATCATCTCCATGTTCGGGCTCTTCGTGTTTTTCATTTCTGTCTACTTCGCTTTTTGCCAAGCTCATCATCTTCGGCTTCATCATCTTTATCATCTCCGTCATCTTTTCCCGGCGCCGTCGTGTTCATCGTCTTCATCCCTGTCATCTCCATCACTTCCATCTTTATCATTTCCACGTTCATCATTTTCATCTTCGTTATTTTCATCTTCGTCATCTCCATCTTCATTGCGTCCATCATCTTCATCATCTCTGTTTTCAGCATCTCTATCTTCATCTCCATCTTTATCATGTCCATTTCTATGATCTCCACCTTCATCATCTCTATATTCGTCATTTTCATCTTCGTTGTCTCCTTGTTCCTTATTTCCATTTCCATCGTCTCCATCTTCATCATCTCCATCTCAATCATCTCCATCTTCGTCATCTCCGTCTTCATCATTTCCATCTTCATCATCTCCACCTTCATCATTTCCATTTTTATCATCTCCATCATCTCCATTTCTCTCATCTCCATCTTCATCATTTCCATCTTCACCACCTCTATCTTCATCGCCTTCTCCCAACTCCCATCATTGCCTTCATCACCTTCCTCACCTCTTCATCCCCAGCGTCTTCCTCATCATCGTCTTCATCCCGTCCTCCATCCCCATCATCTTCCTGGTCTCCTCCATCCTCTGCCCCTTCATGGTGTTCTCCATCCTTATCATCTTCACGGTGTCCATCTTCCTTATCTTCATCACCTTCCTCACCTTCTCCACCCGCATCATCTTCATCACCGCCTTCCTCACCACTGTCACCTTCTCCATCATCTTCATCACCTTCTCCATTTCTGTGACCTTCATCCCCATCCCCACCTCACTCACGTTCCTCACCTTCTCCGCGTCCATCATCTTCCTCACCTTCTCCATCCCTGTTGTCTCCATCATCTTCCTCACCTTCTCCGTCCCCGTGATCTCCATCACCTTCCTCACCTTCTCCATCCCCGTGATCTCCATCATCTTCCTCACCTTCTCCATCCCCGTGATCTCCATCACCTTCCTCACCTTCCTCCTCCTCGTCCCCAGGAGAACCCGAGCGAGGAAGACGCCGCCATCGTGGACAAGGTCCTGTCCATGCGCGTGGTCAAGAAGGAGGTGAGGCCGGCGGCCACTGCGGCGGTCACCGGGGTGGCCCGAGGTGACCCCCAGGGCCTCCTCCTGACCTTCCTCCCGCCCTCCTCCTCCTCCTCCTCCTCAGCTGCCGTCGGGACAATTGGTGGAGTCCGAGGAGTTCTTCGTCAAGTACAAAAATTAGTAGGTGGCCGTGGGAGGTCCTGGGAGGTCCACGGGGTGGGGAGAGGTCACTCGTGGTCACTCGTGGTCACTCGTGGTCATTCCTGGTCGTTTAAGGTCGTTCGTGGTCATTTCGGGGTCATTTAAGGTCGTTTTGGGGTTGGTTTTGGGGGTTTTGGGAGGTGGTGTGGAGTCCAGGAGGTGCCTCACCCCAGGTGACCTCACCTGGCCACACCTGGGGTCATCCGTGGTCATTTGGGGTCATCCCTGGTCATTGGGGGTCATCCCTGGTCATTTTGGGTCATCCCTGGTCATTTTGGGGGTCGTTTTTGGTCATTTTGGGCTTTTTTTGGATCATTTTGGGTCATTCTGGGTCATTTTGGGGTCATTTTTGAGCATTTTTGGGGTCGTTTTTGAGCAGTTTTTGGGGTAGTTTTTGAGCATTTTCGGGCTCGTTTTTGAGTGGTTTTGGGGTCGTTTTTTAGCATTTTTGGGGTCATTTTTGAGCGTTTTTGGGGTCGCTTTTGAGCATTTTTGGGGTCGTTTTTGAGCATTTTTGGGCTCTTTTTAGCATTTTCGGGGTCATTTTTTAGTATTTTTGGGGTCATTTTTGAGCATTTTTGGGGTCATTTTTGAGCGTTTTTGGGGTCGTTTTTTAGCATTTTTGGGTTATAAGCATTTTTGGGCTCATTTTTGAGTGGTTTTAGGGTCATTTTTGAGCATTTTTGGGGTCGTTTTTTGAGTATTTTTGGGCTCTTTTTTGAGCATTTTCGGGGTCGTTTTTTACCATTTTTGGGCTCATTTTTGAGCGGTTTTGGGGTCATTTTTTGAGCGTTTTTGGGGTCGTTTTTTGAGCGTTTTTGGGGCCGTTTTTTACGATTTTTGGGGTCGTTTTTGAGCATTTTTGGGGCCGTTTTTGAGCGTTTTCGGGGTCCGGGGCTCCCCGGGGTGGGCGGGGCCCTCACCTGCGCCCAGGTGTGACCCCGGCCCCGCCCCCAGCTCGTACCTGCACTGCGAGTGGGCGACGATCGCGCAGCTGGAGAAGGACAAGAGGATCCACCAGAAGCTCAAGCGCTTCAAGACCAAGATGAACCAAATGCGCCACTTCTTCCACGAGGTTCGGGGCGATTTCCGGGGTTTTTGGGAAAATTCGGGGCGTTCTGAGGGGGAAAATGGGGTTTTGGGGGGAAAAAAAAAAACGGGTTTTTTGGGAGGGGGAATTCGGGGTTTTGGGGGAAAAAGTGGGGGTGGGGGGATGATGAGGGTTTTGGGGGAAAGTGGGAATTTTTGGGGGAAAAAATGGGGATTTTGGGGGGAAAAAGCAAGGGTTTGGGAGGGAGAAATGGGGAAGTGGGAAAATGAGGAATTGAGAAAAAAAACACTTTGTTTTTTGGAAAATATGAAATGGGTCAAAGTCTGGGGGTTTTGGGAAAAAACTGAAATTTGCGGAGGAAAAATGGGTATTTTGGGGGAAAAAACAGGGATCTGGGGTAAAAATGAATTTTGGGGAGAAAACCTGGGATTTTTGGGGTTTTTTTCCCCAGGATGAAGAGCCCTTCAACCCCGACTACGTGGAGGTCGATCGGATCCTGGACGAGTCCCACAGCGTGGACAAGGACAACGGCGAGGTCGGGGGGCCCCAAAATTGGGAATTTTTGTGGGTTTAGAGGTGCTAGAACCCCAAAATGGGGATTTTTTGTGGATTTAGGGGTGGAAGAACCCCAAATTGGGGATTTTTTGTGGGTTTAGAGGTGTTAGAATCCCAAAATTGAGATTTTTCATGGATTCAGGGGTGGAAGAACCCCAAAACTGGGGATTTTTAGTGGGTTTAGGGGTGGAAGAACCCCAAAATGGGGATTTTTAAGGGATTTAGGGGTGGAAGAACCCGAAAATGGGGATTTTTAGTGGATTTAGGGGTGGAAGAACCCCAAAATTGGGAATTTTTGTGGGTTTAGAGGTGTCAGAACCCCAAAATGGAGATTTTTCCTGGATTTAGGGGTGAAAGAACCCCAGAACTGGGAATTTTTAGTGGGTTTAGGGGTGGAAGAACCCAAAATTGAGAATTTTTGTGGGTTTAGGGGTGTCAGAACCCCAAAATGGGGATTTTTTTTGGATTTAGAGGTGGAAAAAACGCAAAATTGGGAATTTTTGTGGGTTCAGAGGTGTCAGAACCCCAAAATAGGGATTTTTAGTGGATTTAGGGGTGGGAGAACCCCAAAATGGGGATTTTTGATGGGCTCGGCACTGGTGGAACCCAAAGCCGAGGTTTTTTTCCATGGATTTCGTGGTGGTAGAACCCCAAAATTTCGGTTTTTTAGGGTTCGGTGGTGGCAGAACCCCAAAATTGAGGTTCTAGGGCGCGGTCAATGCCCCCAAATTTTGGTCCCCCAAGGTCAGGGTGTGGTCAGCACCCCCAGACCACGGTCCCAGGTGACCAAAGGACGGTCAGCACCCCAAACTGTGGTGCCAGGTGACCAGAGCAGGGTCACCACCCCAAACCACGGTCCCAGGTGACCAGAGCAGGGTCACCACCCCAGCCCACGGTCCCAGGTGACCAAAGCAGGGTCACCACCCCAAACCATGGTCCCAGGTGACCAAAGCAGGGTCAGCACCCCCAGACCACGGTCCCAGGTGACCAGAGCAGGGTCACCACCCCAGCCCGCGGTCCCAGGTGACCAGAGCAGGGTCACCACCCCAAACCACGGTCCCAGGTGACCAAAGCAGGGTCACCACCCCAAACCATGGTCCCAGGTGACCAGAGCAGGGTCAGCACCCCAGACCACGGTCCCAGGTGACCAGAGCAGGGTCAGCACCCCAGACCACGGTCCCAGGTGACCAGAGCAGGGTCACCACCCCCAGCCCGCGGTCCCGGCTGACCGGTGCCGTGGTCACTCTGCCCGCAGCCCGTGGTTTACTACCTGGTCAAGTGGTGCTCGCTGCCCTACGAGGACAGCACCTGGGAGCTGCAGGAGGACGTGGACGAGGCCAAAATCGCCGAGTTCCGGCGCATCCAGGCCCGGCACCCCGAGCTGAAGCGCCAGGTGAGCCCCGGCCGCGCCCGCGGTCATCCCCGCGCCCTCCGGGGTCACTCGGGGTCACTTCTGAACGTTTCCGGTCGGTTTTTAACGTTTTTGGTTGGTTTTTAAACGTTTCTGGTCGGTTCTTAACGTTTTTGGTCGTTTTGGGGTGATTTGGGGTCGTTTTGGGGTCAGTTTCGGGCTGGGTTTGTGGTCACTCTTGGTCATTTTGAGGTAATTTTTGATCTTTTTGGGGTGATTTTTTTCCCGTTTTTGATGTCATTCCTGGTCAATTTTGGGGCTATTTCTGGATGTTTTGGGCTCATTTTGGGTTCATTTTGGGGTCATTTTTGTTCTTTTTGGGGTAATTTTTTTCCCATTTTTGATACCATTCCTGGTTAATTTTGGGGCCATTTCTGGACGTTTTGGGGTCAGTTTCTGGTCATTTTGGGCTCATTCCTGGTTCATTTTGGGGTCATTTTTGATGTTTTTAGAGTAGTTTTTTCCCATTTTTGATACCATTCCTGGTCAATTTTGGGTCATTTCTGGACCTTTTGGGGTCAGGTTCTGGTCATTTTGGGCTCATTCCTGGTCATTTTGGGGTCATTTTTGATCTTTTTGGGGTCATTTTCCCCCATTTTTTGACATCATTCCTGGTCAATTTTGGGGCCGTTTCTGGACGTTTTGGGCTTGTTCCTGGTTTGTTTTGGGGTTATTTTTGATGTTTCTGGAGTAATTTTTTCCCATTTTTGATGTCATTGCTCGTCAATTTTGGGGCCATTTCTGGATGTTTTGGGGTCAGTTTTGGGGTCAGTTTCTGGTCATTGTGGGCTCATTTCTGGTCATTTTGGGGTCATTTTTGATCTTTTTGGGGTCATTTTTCCCATTTTTTATTGTCTTTCCTGGTCAATTTTGGGACCATTTCTGGACGTTTTGGGGTCAGTTTTGGGGCCAGTTTCTGGTCATTTTGGGCTCATTTTGGGCTCATTCCTGGTTATTTTGGGGTCATTTTTTCTCATTTTTGACATCAATCTTGGTCAATTTTGGGACCATTTCTGGACGTTTTGGGGTCAGTTTTTGGTCATTCCGGGCTCATTCCGGGCTCATTCCTGGTCATTTTGGGCTCGTTTTTGATCCTTTTGGGCTCATTTTTTGGACCTCTCGGGCTCTTCTGTTAACATTTTGGGCTCGTTTGTTGGCGTTTCTGGGGTCGCCGCCGGTCAGGCCTCCCTGACCGCTGTCCCTTCCCCGTCCCCCCTGTCCCCCCGTCCCCGCCCAGCCACGCCCCCAGGCCGGGGCCTGGAAGAAGCTGGAGGCGTCGCACGAGTACAAGAACCACAACCAGCTGCGGGAGTACCAACTGGAAGGGGTCAACTGGCTGCTCTTCAACTGGTACAACAGGTGAGGCCTCCTGGTCAGCCCGGTCAGCGCGTCCTGGTGGCCAGCTCCGCCCCTGGGGTCACTTCGGCCTCGTGGCCGTAGCGTTGCGCTGTTGGTGTTGTCCTCGTGGTCATCTTCTCTTCGTGGTTGCCTTGTTCTCGTTGTGGTCGCTCTGTCGTCGCGGTCAGTTTGTCCTCGTGGTCACCTTGTTCTTCTGTTTGCTTTGGGCTCGTGGTCATCTCGTGCTGATGGTCACCTTCTTCTGGTCACCTTGTTCTACTTGTGGTCACTCTGTCTTGCTCTGTTTGTCCTCTTTGGGGTCATGTTCTTCTGGTCACCTCGTTTTCCTTGGGGTCACCTTCTTCTGGTCGCTTTCTCCTCCTTGTGGTCGCTTTCTGCTGGTCACCTTGTTGTTCTTGTGGTCATTTTCTCCTCCTTGTGGTCACTTTTTCTTGGTCACTCTCTCTTTCCTGTGGTTACGTTTTCTTGGTCACCTTGTCCTTGTGGTCATCTTCTCTTCCTTGTGGTCACCTTCTCCTCCTTGTGGTCACTTTCTCCTGGTCACTTTGTCCTCCTTGTGGTCGCGTTTTCTTGGTCACCTTGTCTTTGTGGTCACTTTCTCCTCGTTGTGGTCACCTTTTTCTGGTCACCTTCTCCTCCTTGTGGCCACTTTCTCTTCCTTGTGGTCACTTTTTCCTGGTCACTTTCTCCTCCTCGTGGTCCCTTTCTCCTCCTTGTGGTCACCTCTTCCTGGTCGCCTTCTCCTCCTCGTGGTCACTTTCACTTCCTTGTGGTCACTTTCTCTTCCTTGTGGTCATTTTCTCCTCCTTGTGGTCACCTTTTCTCGGTCACCTTCTCCTCCTTGTGGTCACCTTTTCCTGGTCACCTTCTCCTCTTTGTGGTCACTTTCTCCTCCTTGTGGTCACCTTTTCCTGGTCACCTTCTCCTCCTTGTGGTCACCTTCTCCTCCTTGTGGTCACCTTTTCTTGATCACCTTCTCCTCCTTGTGGTCACTTTCTCTTCCTTGTGGCCACTTTCTCCTCCTTGTGGTCACTTTCTCCTCCTTGTGGTCACCTTTTCCTGGTCACCTTCTCCTCCTTGTGGTCACTTTCTCCTCCTTGTGGTCACCTTCTCCTCCTTGTGGTCACCTTTTCTTGATCACCTTCTCCTCCTTGTGGTCACTTTCTCTTCCTTGTGGCCACTTTCTCCTCCTTGTGGTCACTTTCTCCTCCTTGGGGTCACTTTTTCTTGGTCACCTTCTCCTCCTTGTGGTCACTTTCTCGTCCTCGTGGTCACTTTCTCCTCCTTGTGGTCACCTTTTCTTGATCACCTTCTCCTCCTTGTGGTCACTTTCTCTTCCTTGTGGCCACTTTCTCCTCCTTGTGGTCACCTTTTCCTGGTCACTTTCTCATCCTCGTGGTCACTTTTTTGCGGGTCGCTCCTCCTGCTGCTCCTGTTCTCTTCCTGGTCCACGTCTGCTCCTCCTATTCCCCTTGTCCCGTCCCTGTCCAGGCTTCTCACCTGTCCCAGGTGTGTCCCAGGTGTGTCCCTCCCCTGTCCCTCGGGCAGAGCTGCATCCTGCAGGACGAGACGGGTCAGGGCAGGGCTGTCCCTTGTCCCCCCCCGTCACTGCTGTCCCTCACCTGTCCCAGGTGCGTCCCTCACCTGTCCCTCACCTGTCGCTCACCTGTCCCTCAGGCAGAACTGCATCCTGGCCGACGAGATGGGGCTGGGCAAGACCATCCAGTCGATCGCCTTCCTGCAGGAGGTGCACGGCGCCGGCGTCCGGGGGCCCTTCCTGGTCATCGCGCCGCTGTCCACCATCACCAACTGGGAGCGCGAGTTCGGCACCTGGACCGGCCTCAACACCATCGTCTACCACGGCAGCCTGGCGTCGCGGCAGATGATCCAGCAGTACGAGATGTACTGCAAGGACACCAAGGTGAGCTCGGTTACCTGCGTGGCACACCTGGGCACACCTGTATGGTATCACTGACACACCTGGGCACACCTGTATGGTATCACTGACACACCTGTGACACACCTGGCACACCTGTATGGTATCACTGACACACCTGGGCACACCTGTATGGCATCACTGACACACCTGGGCACACCTGGGCACACCTGTATGGTATCAGTGACACACCTGGGCACACCTGTGACACACCTGGGCACACCTGGGCATACCTGGGCATACCTGCATGGTATCACTGACACACCTGGGCACACCTGGGCACACCTGGGCATACCTGTACGGTATCACTGACACACCTGGGCACACCTGGGCACACCTGGGCATACCTGCATGGTATCACTGACACACCTGGGCACACCTGGGCACACCTGGGTCACACCTCATTCATTCCCAGCAGTCTTTTCCCAGTTGTTTCCCAAGTTTTGGGGGCTTCCTGCGCCTTTTTCCCCGCGCGTTCCCCGACTTTGGGGACTTCTCCGAGCTCCGAGGGTTTTTGTTTTCTCCGCTTTCTCCTGGCACTCAAGGACGTTTTTTCCCGCTTGCTCCCGAATTTGAGGAGTCTCTTCCTAAAATTTGAGGGATTTTTCCTGGTTTTTTTCTGAAATTTGAAGAACTTCTGTCAAGTTTAGAGGATTTTTTTTTTCTGTTTTCTCTTGAAATCCAAGGAATCTTTTCCACATTTTCTCAAAGATGCGAGGAACCTTTTTCACGCTTTTTAGAAATTTTTTTTTTCTCATTTTTCCCGAATTTTGAGGAGCCTTTTTGCAAGTTTTGAGGTGTTTTTTTCCCTGTTTTGTCCTGAAATTTTAGGAGCTTTTCTCTAAAATTTGATGGATTTTTTTTCTTTTTTTTTCCTAAATTTTGAGGGCGTTTTTCCCACTTCCTCCCAAACCTTGAGGAATTTTGTCCCAATTTCCATCCCCACATTTTCTCCGCTTTCTCCCAAATTTTGAGGGATTTTTATCTCCGTTTTGTGCTGAAATTTTAGCACCTTTCCCCTAAAATTTGAGGGTGTTTTCCCTCTCGTTTTCCCTAAAACCTGAGCGCTTTTTATCCCCGTTTCCTCTCAACCTTTGAGGAGTTTTTTCCCGCATTTTGCCGAATTTTCCACCCCTTTTTTTTTTCCCAAAACCCGAGGAATTCCCTTTAGGATTTCAAGGCCCTTCCCAAAACTCCAGCAACGCTCTCCGAACTCCCACCGGGGATTCTTCCCCCCCCTTGGTTTTCACCCAAACTTTGAGGAGTTTTCTGCTGATTTCCATCTCCGCTTTTTTTCTGCTTTCTCCCAAATTTTGAGGGATTTTTTTCTCAGTCTTGTGCTGAAATTTTAGCACCTTTCCCTTAAAATTTGAGAGTGTTTTCCCTCTCGTTTTCCTTAAAATCTGAGCGCTTTTTATCCCCGATTTTTGTCAATTTTGGAGGAGCTTTTTCCCAGCTTTCTCCCGCATTTCAATGAATTTTCCATCCCTTTTTTTTTTTCCCAAAACCCGAGGAATTCCCTTTAGAATTTCAAGGCCCTTCCCAAATCTCCAGCAGCGCTCTCCGAACTCCCACCGGGATTTTTTTCCCCCCCTTGGTTTCCACCCAAACTTTGAGGAGTTTTCTGCTGATTTCCATCCCCGCTTTTTTTCTGCTTTCTCCCAAATTTTGAGGGATTTTTTTCTCCGTTTTGTGCTGAAATTTTAGCACCTTTCCCTTAAAATTTGAGAGTGTTTTCCCTCTCGTTTTCCCTAAAATCTGAGCGCTTTTTATCCCCGATTTTTGTCAATTTTGGAGGAGCTTTTTCCCACCTTCCTCCCGCGTTTCGATGAATTTTTCACCCCTTTTTTTTTTTTTCCCAAAACCCAAGGAATTCCCTTTAGAATTTCAAGGCCCTTCCCAAATCTCCAGCAGCGCTCTCCGAACTCCCACCGGGATTTTTTTCCCCCCCTTGGTTTTCACCCAAACTTTGAGGAGTTTTCTGCTGATTTCCATGCCCGCTTTTTTTCTGCTTTCTCCCAAATTTTGAGGGATTTTTTTCTCCGTTTTTGCAGTGATTTTAGCATCTTTTCCCTAAAATTTGAGAGTGTTTTCCCTCTCGTTTTCCTTAAAATCTGAGCGCTTTTTATCCCCGATTTTTGTCAATTTTGGAGGAGCTTTTTCCCAGCTTTCTCCCGCATTTCAATGAATTTTCCATCCCTTTTTTTTTTTTCCCAAAACCCGAGGAATTCCCTTTAGAACTTCAAGGCCCTTCCCAAATCTCCAGCAGCGCTCTCCGAACTCCCACCGGGATTTTTTTCCCCCCCTTGGTTTCCACCCAAACTTTGAGGAGTTTTCTGCTGATTTCCATCCCCGCTTTTTTTTCTGCTTTCTCCCAAATTTTGAGGGATTTTTTTCTCCGTTTTTGCAGTGATTTTAGCATCTTTTCCCTAAAATTTGAGAGTGTTTTCCCTCTCGTTTTCCTTAAAATCTGAGCGCTTTTTATCCCCGATTTTTGTCAATTTTGGAGGAGCTTTTTCCCACCTTCCTCCCGCGTTTTGATGAATTTTTCACCCTTTTTTTTTTTTTTCCCAAAACCCGAGGAATTCCCTTTAGAACTTCAAGGCCCTTCCCAAAACTCCAGCAACGCTCTCCGAACTCCCACCGGGATTTTTTTCCCCCCCTTGGTTTCCACCCAAACTTTGAGGAGTTTTCTGCTGATTTCCATGCCCGCTTTTTTTCTGCTTTCTCCCAAATTTTGAGGGATTTTTTCCTCCGTTTTTGCTGTGATTTTAGCATCTTTCCCCTAAAATTTGAGAGTGTTTTGTCTCTCGTTTTCCCTAAAATCTTGAGAGATTTTTATCCCTGATTTTTGTCAATTTTGGAGGAGCTTTCTCCCGGCTTCTTCCTGCATTTTGATGAATTTTCCATCCCTTTTTTTTTTCCCAAAACCCGAGGATTTTCCTTTAGAACTTCAGCGCCCTTCCCAAATCTCCAGCAGCGCTCTCCGAACTCCCACCGGGGATTTTTCCCCCCCCCCTTGGTTTTCACCCAAACTTTGAGGAGTTTTCTGCTGATTTCCATGCCCGCTTTTTTTCTGCTTTCTCCCAAATTTTGAGGGATTTTTTTCTCTGTTTTGTGCTGAAATTTTAGCACCTTTCCCCTAAAATTTGGGAGTGTTTTCCCTCTCGTTTTCCCTAAAACCTGAGTGCTTTTTATCCCCGTTTCCTCTCAACCTTCGAGGAGTTTTTTCCCGCGTTTTGCCGAATTTTTCACCCCTTTTTTTTTTCCCAAAACCCGAGGAATTCCCTTTAGGATTTCAAGGCCCTTCCCAAATCTCCAGCAGCGCTCTCCGAACTCCCACCGGGGATTCTTCCCCCACCTTGGTTTTCACCCAAACTTTGAGGAGTTTTCTGCTGATTTCCATCCCCGCTTTTTTTTCTGCTTTCTCCCAAATTTTGAGGGATTTTTTTCTCCGTTTTTGCTGTGATTTTAGCATCTTTCCCCTAAAATTTGAGAGTGTTTTGTCTCTCGTTTTCCCTAAAATCTTGAGAGATTTTTATCCCTGATTTTTGTCAATTTTGGAGGAGCTTTCTCCCGGCTTCTTCCTGCATTTTGATGAATTTTCCATCCCTTTTTTTTTTCCCAAAACCCGAGGATTTCCCTTTAGAACTTCAGCGCCCTTCCCAAATCTCCAGCAGCGCTCTCCGAACTCCCGCCGGGATTTTTCCCCCCTGTTTCCACCCGAACTTGGAGGAGCCTTCCCCAGAGCCCCGCGGGGACCCGCCCGCGCTCACCCGCGGCCCTGCCCTGTCCCCGCTCCAGGGCCGGCTGATCCCGGGCGCCTACAAGTTCGACGCGCTCATCACCACCTTCGAGATGATCCTGTCCGACTGCCCGGAGCTGCGCGAGATCGAGTGGCGCTGCGTGGTCATCGACGAGGCGCACCGCCTCAAGAACCGCCACTGCAAGCTGCTGGACAGCCTCAAGCACATGGACCTGGTCAGCGCCGGGGGAGGGGGGCTCGGGGCCGTCCTGGGGGTGTCCGGAGGGGGTCGGGGGTCATCCTGAGCTCCGGGGGAGGTCAGCTGGGCGCAGCTGGAAAGGTTTGGGGTCGTTCTGAGGGTTCTGTGGACATCTGGAGGTGTTTGGGGTTGTTTTGGAGCTCACCTGGGCACACCTGGAAAGGTTTGGGAGAGGCTTGGGGTCATTCCAAGGTCCAAGGGAGGGTTCTGTGGGCACCTGGAGGTGTTTGGGGTTGTCCTGGGGTTGTTTGGGAGGTCACCTGGGCACACCTGGAAAGGTTTGGGGTCATTCTGAGGTGCAAGGGAGGGTTTTGTGGGGTACCTGGAGGTGTTTGTGGTTGTCCTGGTGTTGTTTTGGAGGTCACCTGGGAGGGTTTGGGATCAGTGGGGTGGAGCTGGGGGCACCTGGAGGTGACTGGGAGAGGTTTGGGGTCCAGGGCATGGATCTGGAGCTCACCTGGGCACACCTGGAAAGGTTTGGGGTCGTTCTGAGGGTTCTGGGGGCACCTGGAGGTGTTTGGGGTTGTTTGGGAGCTCACCTGGGCACACCTGGAAAGGTTTGGGAGAGGCTTGGAGTCATTCCAAGGTGCAAGGGAAGGTTCTGGGGGCACCTGGAGGTGTTTGGGGTCATCCTGGGGTTGTTTGGGAGGTCACCTGGGCACACCTGGAAAAGTTTGGGGTCGTTCTGAGGTGCAAGGGAGGGTTTTGTGGGGTACCTGGAGATGTTTGTGGTTGTCCTGGTGTTGTTTTGGAGGTCACCTGGGAGGGTTTGGGAGGAGTTTGGGATCAGTGGGGTGGAGCTGGGGGCACCTGGAGGTGACTGGGAGAGGTTTGGGGTCCAGGGCATGGACCTGGAGCTCACCTGGGCACACCTGGAAAGGTTTGGGAGAGGCTTGGGGTCATTCCAAGGTCCAAGGGAAGGTTCTGGGGGCAGCTGGAGGTGTTTGGGGTTGTGTGGGAGCTCACCTGGGAACACCTGGGAGGGATTTGGGAGGAGTTTGGGATCAATGGGGTGGAGCTGGGGGTATCTGGAGGTGATTGGGAGAGGTTTGGGGTCCAGGGCATGGACCTGGAGCTCACCTGGGCACACCTGGAAAGGTTTGGGGTCGTTCCGAGGTGCAAGGGAGGGTTTTGTGGGCACCTGGAGGTGTTTGGGGTTGTTTTGGAGGTCACCTGGGAGGGTTTTGGGAGGAGTTTGGGATCAGTGGGGTGGAGCTGGGGGCATCTGGAGGTGACTGGGAGAGGTTTGGGGTCCAGGGCATGGATCTGGAGCTCACCTGGGGGCACCTGAAAAGGTTTGGGGTCATTCCGAGGTGCAAGGGAGGGTTCTGGGGGCACCTAGAGGTGTATGGGGTTGTTTTGGAGCTCACCTGGGCACACCTGGAAAGGTTTGGGGTCATTCTGAGGTGCAAGGGAGGGTTTTGTGGGGTACCTGGAGATGTTTGTGGTTGTCCTGGTGTTGTTTTGGAGGTCACCTGGGAGGGTTTGGGAGGAGTTTGGGATCAGTGGGGTGGAGCTGGGGGCACCTGGAGGTGACTGGGAGAGGTTTGGGGTCCAGGGCATGGACCTGGAGCTCACCTGGGCACACCTGGAAAGGTTTGGGAGAGGCTTGGGGTCATTCCAAGGTCCAAGGGAAGGTTCTGGGGGCAGCTGGAGGTGTTTGGGGTTGTCCTGGGGTTATTTGGGAGGTAACCTGGGAACACCTGGGAGGGATTTGGGAGGAGTTTGGGATCAATGGGGTGGAGCTGGGGGTATCTGGAGGTAATTGGGAGAGGTTTGGGGTCCAGGACATGGATCTGGAGCTCACCTGGGCACACCTGGAAAGGTTTGGGGTCATTCCAAGGTCCAGGGGAAGGTTCTGTGGGCACCTGGAGGTGTTTGGGGTTGTTTGGGAGCTCACCTGGGCACACCTGGAAAGGTTTGGGAGAGGCTTGGGGTCATTCCAAGGTGCAAGGGAAGGTTCTGGGGGCACCTGGAGGTGTTTGGGGTTGTTTGGGAGGTCACCTGGGAACACCTGGGAGGGATTTGGGAGGAGTTTGGGATCAATGGGGTGGAGCTGGGGGCACCTGGAGGTGACTGGGAGAGGTTTGGGGTCCAGGACATGGATCTGGAGCTCACCTGGGCACACCTGGAAAGGTTTGGGGTCGTTCTGAGGTGCAAGGGAGGGTTCTGTGGGTACCTGGAGGTGTTTGTGGTTGTTTGGGAGGTCACCTGGGCACACCTGGGAGGGTTTTGGGAGGAGTTTGGGATCAGTGGGGTGGAGCTGGGGGCATCTGGAGGTGACTGGGAGAGGTTTGGGGTCCAGGGCATGGATCTGGAGCTCACCTGGGGGCACCTGAAAAGGTTTGGGGTCATTCCGAGGTGCAAGGGAGGGTTTTGTGGGCACCTGGAGGTGTTTGGGGTTGTTTTGGAGCTCACCTGGGCACACCTGGAAAGGTTTGGGAGGGGCTTGGGGTCATTCCAAGGTCCAAGGGAGGGTTCTGTGGGCACCTGGAGGTGTTTGGGGTCATCCTGGGGTTGTTTGGGAGGTCACCTGGGCACACCTGGAAAAGTTTGGGGTCATTCTGAGGTGCAAGGGAGGGTTTTGTGGGGTACCTGGAGATGTTTGTGGTTGTCCTGGTGTTGTTTTGGAGGTCACCTGGGAGGGTTTGGGAGGAGTTTGGGATCAGTGGGGTGGAGCTGGGGGCACCTGGAGGTGACTGGGAGAGGTTTGGGGTCCAGGGCATGGACCTGGAGCTCACCTGGGCACACCTGGAAAGGTTTGGGAGAGGCTTGGGGTCATTCCAAGGTCCAAGGGAAGGTTCTGTGGGCATCTGGAGGTGTTTGGGGTTGTCCGGGGGTTATTTGGGAGGTAACCTGGGAACACCTGGGAGGGATTTGGGAGGAGTTTGGGATCAATGGGGTGGAGCTGGGGGTATCTGGAGGTGATTGGGAGAGGTTTGGGGTCCAGGACATGGATCTGGAGCTCACCTGGGCACACCTGGAAAGGTTTGGGGTCATTCCAAGGTCCAGGGGAAGGTTCTGTGGGCACCTGGAGGTGTTTGGGGTTGTTTGGGAGCTCACCTGGGCACACCTGGGAGGGTTTTGGGAGGAATTTGGGATCAGTGGGGTGGAGCTGGGGGCACCTGGAGGTGACTGGGAGAGGTGTGGAGACCATGGCATGGACCTGGAGCTCACCTGGGCACACCTGGGCTGATGCACGGGATGCTCCTGATGACTCTTGGTCACCCCTGGGAGGTCCCAGGTGACCTCCTGCAGGTCCGTGGCCGTTTTTGGTGTCCCCGGGTGTGCTCACCTGTGCTCACCTGTGCTCACCTGTGCTCACCTGTCCTCACCTGTGCTCACCTGTGCCCACCTGTCCTCACCTGTGCTCACCTGTGCCCACCTGTCCTCCCGTGCCGCCCTGCAGGAGCACAAGGTGCTGCTGACGGGGACGCCGCTGCAGAACACGGTGGAGGAGCTCTTCAGCCTCCTGCACTTCCTGGAGCCCACCCAGTTCCCCTCCGAGGCCGAGTTCCTCAAGGACTTCGGGGACCTCAAAACCGAGGAGCAGGTGAGGGGGACACCTGGGCACACCTGGGAGGGGTTTTGGAGTCACCTGGGCACACCTGGGAGGGGTTTTGGAGTCACCTGGGCACACCTAGGAGGGGTTTCGGGGTCACCTGGGCAGCGTTGGGAGGTGGCGAGTGGGCCAGGAGCATTCAGGTCTTTGAGGTTGGGGGACTCAGTGGTCACCTGGGGGGCGTGGGGGTCACCTGGGGGGTGTGGGGATCATTTGGGGGTTGTGGGGGTCACCTGCAGAAGGCTTTGGAGGCTGTGCTGGTCGCCCAGAGGTCTTGGCCATCGCCTTGTGGTCACTCGTAGAGCTCCGTGGTCACCTGGAGCTCACCTGGAGCTCACCTGGAGCACTCCCCACCATCCTCACTGCCCTCACAGAGTCCCCAAATTCCCTTCTGACACCTCCCAGGTGTCTCCAGGTGCCCCCAGATGTCCCCAGCTCCCCCCAGGTGCCCCCAGGAGTACTGAGCTGTCCCCAGGTGTGACCAGCTGTCCCCAAACCTCCTTGGAGCTATCCTGAGGTGCCCCCAGCTCCCTTCAGGTGTCCCCAGGTGTCCCCAGCTGCCCCCAGGTGTCCTCAGGTGCCCCCAGCTCCCCCCAGCTCCCCCCAGGTGCCCCCAGGTGTCCCCAGGTGCCCCCAGCTCCCCCCAGGTGCCCCCAGCTCCCCCCAGGTGTCCCCAGGTGCCCCCAGCTCCCCCCAGGTGTCCCCAGGTGCCCCCAGGTGCCCCCAGGTGTCCCCAGCTCCTCCCAGGTGTCCCCAGCTCCCCCCAGGTGTCCCCAGCTCCTCCCAGTTCCCCCCAGGTGCCCCCAGCTCCCCCCAGCTCCCCCCAGGTGCCCCCAGGTGCCCCCAGTTGCCCCCAGCTCCTCCCAGGAGCCCCCAGCTCCTCCCAGTTCCCCCCAGGTGCCCCCAGCTCCCCCCAGCTCCCCCCAGGTGCCCCCAGGTGCCCCCAGTTGCCCCCAGCTCCTCCCAGGAGCCCCCAGCTCCCCCCAGGTGCCCCCAGGTGTCCCCAGCTCCTCCCAGCTCCCCCCAGGTGCCCCCAGTTGCCCCCAGCTCCTCCCAGGAGCCCCCAGCTCCCCCCAGGTGCCCCCAGATGTCCCCAGCTCCTCCCAGCTCCCCCCAGGTGCCCCCAGGTGCCCCCAGGTGAGCCCCGTTGCGCTGGGCCCGCAGGTGCAGAAGCTGCAGGCGCTGCTGAAGCCGATGATGCTGCGGCGGCTGAAGGAGGACGTGGAGAAGAACCTGGCGCCCAAGCAGGAGACCATCATCGAGGTGGAGCTGACCAACGCCCAGAAGCGCCTGTACCGCGCCATCCTGGAGCGCAACTTCGCCTACCTGGCGCGGGGCGCGGGGCACGGCAACGTGCCCAACCTGCTCAACACCATGATGGAGCTGCGCAAGTGCTGCAACCACCCCTACCTCATCAACGGTGAGCGCGGGGCTCACCTGGGGGGACGCACCTGGGGGGACACCTGGAGGCACCTGGGACACACCTGGGGGGACACACCTGGGGGGACACCTGGAGGCACCTGGGACACACCTGGGGGGACACACCTGGGGGGACACCTGGGGGGACACACCTGGGGGGACACCTGGGACACACCTGGGGGGACACACCTGGGACACACCTGGGGGGACATCTGGGACACACCTGGGGGGATGCACCTCGGGGGACACACCTGGACAGACACCTGGGACACACTTGGGGGGACACACCTGGACAGACACCTGGGACACACTTGGGGGGACACAGCTGGGACACACCTGGGGGGACATCTGGGACGCACCTGGGGGGACACCTGGGGGGATGCACCTGGGACACAATTGGGGGGACACCTGGGACACACCTGGGGGGACACACCTGGGGGGACAGCTGGGGGGACACCTGGGCTGACACACCTGGGGGGACACACCTGGGACACACCTGGGGGGACACCTGAGACACACCTGGGGGGACACACCTGGGACACACCTGGGGGGACACACCTGGGACACACCTGGGGGGACACCTGGGCCAGCTGGAGGCACATGTGGGACAGCTGGGGGCACCCGGGGACACGCCTGGGACAGCTGGGGGCACACCTGAGGACACCTGGGGGCACACTTGGGACAGGTGGGGGTACCTGGGGATACACCTGGGACAGCTGAGATACTTGGGAATACACCTGGGGGCACCTGGGGACAGACCTTGGATACCTGGGGACACACCTGGGACACCTGAGGGCACACCTGGGACACCTGAGGGCACACCTGGGCCAGCTGGGGGCACCTGGGGACAGCTGGGGACACTTGGGCACACCTGGGGACACACCTGGGATGGCTGGGGGCACACCTGGGACAGGTGGGGGCACCTGGGGACACACCTGGGGCACTTCAGGGCACCTGGGGGCACACCTGGGGGGAACTGAGGGCACCTGGGGACACCTGGGTGGTGCTGCAACCACCCCCATCTCATCAGTGGTGAGCGGGACGTGCCTGGTGGTCACTGGTGGTCACTGGTGGTCACTGGTGGTCACTGGTGGAAGCTGCTGTAGGCCATGGGGGTCACCTGGGGAGCTCAGTGATCGTTTGGAGGAACTGTTGGTGGTCACCTGGTGGTCACGCAGGTCACTTGAGGGTCACCTGAGGGTCTTGGTGGTCACCTGGAGAGGGCCTTGGAGGCCCCAGGGAGGCCACAGTGGTCACTCAGAGCAGCTGTTGATGGTCACGGTGGCTACCTAATGGTCACTCGGTGGTCATGGCGGTCACCTGGATTTTAGTGGTCACTTGGGGGAAGTGCTGGTGGTCACTTGATGGTCCCTGGTGGTCGGCGGCCACAGCGCTTCCCTGAAGGCTGCAGTGGTCACCTGGAGATCTCAGTGGTCCCTTGGAGGATCTGCTGCGGACCGCGAGCGGTCACCGGTGGTCACCTAGAGATCACCTAGTGGTCACCCAGTGGTCACCTGCCGCTCCCTGGTCCCGCAGGCGCGGAGGAGCAGATCGTGGCCGAGCTGCGGGAGTCGCTGCCCACGCCGGCGCCGCCGGACCTGGCGCTCCAGGCCCTGGTGCGCTCGGCCGGGAAGCTCGTGCTGCTGGACAAGCTCCTGCCGCGGCTGCGCGCCGGCGGCCACAAGGTGCTGGTGTTCTCCCAGATGGTGCGGTGCCTGGACATCCTGGAGGACTACCTCATCCAGAAACGGTGGGGGTTTGGGGCGAAAAACGGGGGTTTTGGGAAAAAAAAACGGGGGAAAATGGGGATTTTTGGTGTTTCGGGAAGGAAAGCGGGGAGAAAACGAGGGTTTGGGGAGAAAATAGAGGGTTTGGGGTGTGGGAAGTGGGAATGGTGTTTTGGAGGACTTTGTCGTCCAGAAGAAAAGGGATTTCGGGGAAAAAATTAGGGATTTGAGGGAAAATGAGTAAGCTGGGTGGAAAACGTGGGATTTGGGGGGGAAAAAAAGGATTTTTGGGGTTGTGGGATGTTGGGAGTGGGGTTTTGGGATGTCTAGGGTGTTGAGGAGCTCCATGGAGGTGGTTTAGGGATCTCGGGGACCTCAATGTCCGCCCCCCAATGGGAAGGAGGTTCTGGGGACCATCAGGACCTTGAAGAGCACCATGAAGGTCTTGGGGGACTTTGGGGACCTCGGTGTCCCCCACAGGAGCGTTTGGGGACCTCCTCAAAGGCAATTCTGGGTTCTCAACATTCCCCATGAACCTCTTTGAGGACCTCCACGTTCCCAGTTGCGGTTCCTGACGTTGTTATGGACCTCGGGGTCCTCAACGTTCTCCGTGAACCTCTTTGAGGCCTTGGGCGACCCCGACGGCGGCTCCCGGCGTCATTACGGACCTCAGGAGCCCGGCGGTGGCCGTGGCCCGGCCCTGACCGCCCCCGCGTCCCCCCCAGGTACCCGTACGAGCGCATCGACGGCCGCGTCCGCGGGAACCTGCGGCAGGCGGCCATCGACCGCTTCAGCCGGCCCGACTCGGACCGCTTCGTGTTCCTGCTGTGCACCCGCGCCGGCGGCCTCGGCATCAACCTGACGGCCGCCGACACCTGCATCATCTTCGACTCCGACTGGAACCCCCAGAACGACCTCCAGGTGCGGGATGAGGCCTTGGGGTGGGGTCTACCAAGGGTTGGAGGCCGTGGGATGGGGTTGGGGGTTGCGGGATGGGTTGTCTAAGGGTTGAGGACCACGGAGCAGGTTCTACCAAGCTTTGGGGGTCACAGGATGAGGCTGGAGGTCATGGGATGGATCTTCCAAGGTTTGGGGGTCACAGGGTGAGGTTGGAGGTCATGAGATGGATCTACCAAGGTTTGGGGGTCACGGGGTGAGGTTGGAGGTCATGGGATGGATCTACCAAGGTTTGGGGGTCACGGGGTGAGGTTGGAGGTCATGGGATGGATCTACCAAGGTTTGGGGATCCTGGGATGAGGTTCTCCAGGATTTGAAGGTCATGGGATGGGATCTTCCAAGAGCTGGAGACCGTGGGACTCATTGGTGCTCGTGGGATGGGCTCGGACGGTCGCGGCCGCCTCCACGGCCACCCCGCGGTCCCCCGGGTGACGTCGCCGCGTCCCCGCAGGCGCAGGCGCGGTGCCACCGCATCGGGCAGAGCAAGGCGGTGAAGGTCTATCGGCTCATCACCCGCAACTCCTACGAGCGCGAGATGTTCGACAAGGCCAGCCTGAAACTCGGCCTGGACAAGGCCGTGCTGCAGTCCATGAGCGGCCGCGAGGGCAACATCACCGGGGTCAGCGGTCATCCCGGCTCAGGGGTGGTCGTGGGTGGGCTCTACCAAGGGTTGGACGCTGCGAAGTTGAGGTTCTCCACAGTGAGGTTCTCCCAAGTTCTGAAGACCGCGAAGTGGAGGTTCTTCAAGTTGGATGCGGTTTCCCAAGGAATTTGGGGTTTGTGGATGCCAAAGTTGAGGTTGTCCCAGTTGAGGTTGTCCCAGCTGAGTTTCTCGCATTTGAGGTTCTTCCAGTTGAGGTTCTCCCAGTTGAGGTTCTGCCAGTTGAGGTTCTCCCAGTTAAGGTTCTCCCAGTTGAGGTTCTCCTAGTTGAGATTCTCCCACTTGAGGTTGTCCAGTTGAGGTTCTCCCATTTGAGGTTCTCCCGGTTGGATTTTCCGAGGAAGTTTGGGGTTTCCCAAGGAACTCCCCCATCTCCCAGATCCAGCAGTTCTCCAAGAAGGAGATCGAGGACCTGCTGCGCAAGGGCGCCTACGCCGCCATCATGGACGAGGACGACGAGGGCGCCAAGTTCTGCGAGGAGGACATCGACCAGATCCTGCTGCGCCGCACCACCACCATCACCATCGAGAGCGAGGGCAAGGGCTCCACCTTCGCCAAGGTGCGCCTGCGGGCGGGGCCGGGCGGCCGTGGAGAAGGGTGGGGGGTGCAGGTGCTCTTGGGTGGCCACCATGGAGGTTCTCGGGGCACGTAGAGACCCTGAGTCCAGGTCCACGTGCGTTTGGGTGGCCACCACGGAGGTTCTTGAAGCCCAAATGGAGGTCCGGGTGACCTTTGGTGGCCCTGGAGAAGGTCCAGGCGTGCCCCGGTGTCCCCACCCCAGCCCAGCTGACCGCTCCCCTCCCCCAGGCCAGCTTCGTGGCCTCGGAGAACCGCACGGACATCGCGCTGGACGACCCCAACTTCTGGCAGAAGTGGGCCAAGAAGGCCGACCTGGACCTGGACCTGCTCAACAGCAAGGTGGGGTCACCCGGAGGGGTCCCCGGGGCTGGGGTGGGGTCAGCCGGGGGTCGCTGACCGCCGCCCGCCCGCCCGCCCGCAGAACACGCTGGTCATCGACACGCCGCGCGTGCGGAAGCAGACGCGCCACTTCAGCACGCTGCGCGACGACGACCTGGTGGAGTTCTCGGACCTGGACAGCGACGACGACCTGGACAGGCTGGACAGGGCCACGAGGTCGCGGCGGGGTCACCACGGCGGCGGTCACCACCACGGTCACCACCACCACGCCCCGCCGGCCGCGCCGGCCGCGCCGCAGCCGTTCGGGAGGAGTGACTGCTTCCGCGTGGAGAAACACCTGATGATCTATGGGTGGGTGGGGGCGCCCGGGCGGGGCCGCGGTGGCCGTGGGGTGGGGGTTGACCTCTCGTTGACCCCGCGTTGGGCCGATGTCTTTGCTTGACCGCTCGGTGACGCGCGGTCGGCGCCGTCGGTCGTGCGTTGATTCGGCGTTCGCCCCGTTGACCCCGCTGACCCTTGATGACGTCAGCGCGCCCCCGTTGACCCCATTGACCCCCCATTGATTCCCCATTGACTCAGCGTTGACCCTTGTCGACCCCGTGTCCTTCACTGATGCCCCGTTGATCCCAACATCCCCCACTGACCCCCTTATTGGCCCTATTGATCTCCCATTGACCCCATTGATCTTTTCTTGACCCTACTGATGTCCCATTGATCCCATTGGCCCCCCATTGACCCCATTGGCCCCCTATTGATCCTATTGGCCTTCCATTAACCCTATTGATCTCCCATTGGCCACCCATTGACCTCATTGACCTGCCATTGACCTTCCATTGACACTATTGGCCCCCTGTTGACCCCATTGGCCTTCCATTGGCCCCCCATTGACCCCATTGCTCTCCTATTGACCCAATTGACCTCCCATTGACCCTATTGGCCCTCCATTGTCCCCATTGACCCCATTGCCATCCTATTGACCCCAGTGACCTTCCATTGGCCCCATTGATCTCCCATTGGCTCCCTGTTGACCCCATTGACCTTCCATTGGCCCCACTGACCTCCATTGGCCCCCCACTGTCTCTCCATTGACCCTATTGTTCTCTTGTTGACCCCATTGACCTTCCCTTGGCCCCATTGCCCTCCTGTTGACCCCAGTGACCTTCCATTGGCCCCATTGACCTGCCATTGGTCCCCCGTTGACCCCGTTGACCTTCCATTGGTCCCGTTGATCTCCATTGGCTCCTCATTGTCCTTCCATTGACCCCATTGGCCCCCCATTGACCCCATTGACCTTCCATTGGCCCCATTGACCTTCCATTGGCCCCATTCACCTCCATTGGCTCCCCATTGTCCTTCCATTGGCCCCATTCACCTCCTGTTGACCCCATCGACCTTCCATTGGCCCCATTCACCTCCTGTTGACCCCATTGACCTTCCCTTGGCCCCATTGACCTTCCATTGGCCCCACTGACCTCCCATTGATCCCCCGTTGACCCCATTGACCTTCCCTTGGCCCCATTGACCTTCCATTGGCCCCGTTGACCTCCCATTGGTCCCCCACTGACCCCGTTGACCTCCCGCTGCCCCCGCTGACCGCTCGCTGACCGCTCAGGTGGGGCCGCTGGCGGGAGCTGGCGGCGCAGGGCCGGTTCAAGCGGCGCCTGTCGGAGCGCGACGTGGAGGGGCTGAGCCGCGCCATCGTCCTCTTCTGCCTGCTGCACTTCCGCGGCGACGACGGCGTCCGCGCCTTCGCCTGGGCCCTGCTGGCCCCGCCCGAGAACGGCCGCGCCCGCCCCGCGCTCGGCCACCCCGGTGAGGGGCACCGCGGCGGGGGGATCGGGGGGTTCGGCGTCATCCCGGGGCTCTTTGGGGTCAGCCGAGGATGGGTTTCGGGGTCTTCGAGGCGTTCGGGGTCTTCCGCGGGAGGTTCTGGGGATCGTGGAGGTCGTCGGGATCACCCAAGGGAGGTTTTGGAGATCCTTGGGGTCGTCCTGGGGTGGTTTTGGGGTTTTTTGGGGTTTTTGGGGTCATCCGGGGGAGGTCTGGGATCACCCCAGGGAAGTCTTGGGAGTCCTTGGGGCCTCGGGGGGGTTTTGGGGTCATCCAGGGGAGGACTTGGGGGTCTCTGGGGCCACCTAATGAAGGTTTTGGGTGGGTTTGGAGCCTTTGGGGTCATTCTGGGGTGGTTTTGGGGTTTTTAGGGTCATTCTGGGGTGGTTTTAGGGCCCTTGGGGTCATTCTGGGGTGGTTTTGGGGTCATTCTGGGGTCATTCATTCGGCAATTTCCGTGCCCATCCCACCCCATTCCCTGCCCATTCCACCCCATTCCCTGCCCATCCCACCCCACTCCGTGCCCATCCCACCCCATTTTTTCCCCATCCCACCCCATTCCCTGCCCATCCCACCCCACTCCGTGCCCATCCCACCCCATTCCGTGCCCATCCCACCCCATTTTTTCCCCATCCCACCCCATTCCTTGCCCATCCCACCCCATCCCATGCCCATCCCACTCCATTCCGTGCCCATCCCACCCCATCCCGTGCCCATCCCACCCCATTCCCTGCTCCTCCCACCCCACTTTGTGCCCATCCCACCCCACCCCGTGCCCGTCCCGCCCCTTTCGGGGCCGCTGGGGCTTCTCCGGCCGCGCTCGGTGCCCGCTGACCGCCGGCCCCGTGTCCCGCCAGGCGCGGCCGCGCCGCCGCCGCCGCCGCCCCGTGGCCGCAAGGGCAAGAAGGCGCCCAAGGGCGCGGAGCCCGGCGGGGCCGAGTGGCTGCGGCGCCACGAGCCCGAGGCGCTGCTGCAGGACGAGGGCTACCGCAAGCACCTGCGCCACCAGAGCAGCAAGTGCGGCCCGCGGCGGGGCTCGGGGGCTTGGGGGGGGTTTGGGGTTTTTTTGGGGGGTTTTGGGGTTTTTGGGGTTTTTTGGGGGGTTTTGGGGTTTTTTTGGGGGGTTTTGGGGGGTTTTTGATGGGGTCTCAGGGGGTTTTTGTGGGGTTTTGGGAGGTTTTTGTGGGGTTTTGGGGGTTTTTGTAGGGGTTTTGGGAGGGAGTTGTGGGGGGTTTTGGGGGGTTTTTGTGGGGTTTTGGGGGTTTTTTTGTGGGATTTTGGGGTTTTTGTGGGGTTCGGGGGTTTTTGTGGCATTTTGGGGGTTTTTGTGGGGTTTTGGGGGTTTTTTTGTGGGATTTTGGGGTTTTTGTGGGGTTCGGGGGTTTTTGTGGCATTTTGGGGGGTTTTGTGGGGTTTTGGGGGCTTTTGGTGTTTTTTTGTGGGGTTTTGGGGCATTTTTGATGGGGTCTCAGGGGGTTTTTGTGGGGTTTTGGGAGGGGGTTGTAGGGGGTTTTTGGGGGGTTTTGTGGGGGGTTTTGGGAGGGAGTTGTGGGGGGTTGTGGGCGGTTTTGTGGGGTTTTGGGGTTTTTTTTGTGGGGTTTTTATGGGGTTTCAGGGTTTTTGTGGGATTTCAGGGGGTTTTTGTGGGGTTTTGGGGTTTTTTTGGTGGGGTTTTGGGAGGGGGTTGTAGGGGGTTTTTGGGGGGTTTTGGGGTTTTTTGGGGGGGTTTTGGGGGGTTTCAGGGGTTTTGTGGGGTTTTGGGGTTTTTTGGGGGGCTTTTGGGGGTTTTTGTCAGGTTTTGGGCGGGGGTTGTGGGAGGTTTTTGGGGGGGGTTGTGGGGGGTTTTGTGGGATTTTGGGGGTTTTTGTGGGGTTTTGGGAGGCGGTTATGGGGGGTTGTGGGGGGTTTTTGTGGGGTTTTGGCGTTTTTTGGGGGGTTTTGGGGGTATTTTTGGGGTTTTTTTGGGGGTTTTGAGGGGTTTCTGGGGGGGAGGTTTTCAGGGGGTTTCAAGTTTTGTGGGGCTTTGGGGTTTTTGTGGGGCTTTGGGGTTTTTTTGTGGGATTTTGGGTGTTTTTGTGGAGTTTTCATTTGTTTGTGGGATTTCAGGGTTTTTTTTGTAGGATTTTGGGGTTTTTTTGGGGGATTTTGCGGGGTTTTTGTGGGGCTTTGGGGTTTTTTTGTGGAATGTCAGGTGTTTTTGTGGGATTTGGGTTTTTTTTTGTGGGATTTTGGGTTTTTTTTCTGGGATTTTGGGGGGGTTTTGTAGTTTTTGTGAGCCTTTGGGGTTTTTTTATGGGATTTCGGGTTTTTGTGGGGTTTTGAGTTTTTAGTGGGATTTCGGTTTTTTTTTGTGGGGTTTTGTTGGGGTTTTGTGGCGTTTTGGGGTTTTTGTGGGGTTTCGAGTTTTTTGTGGGATTTCAGGGGTTTTTTTGTGGGATTTTGGGGGGTTTTGTGGGATTTTGGGAGGTTTTTGTGAGCCTTTGGGGTTTTTTTTTGTCAGGCTTTGAGATTTTTTTATGGGATTTGAGGTTTTTGGTGAGTGTCGGGGTTCTGGTGCTGGGGTTTTTTTTGGGGGGGCTTTGCCCAAACCCCGCTGTTTTCAGGGTGCTGCTGAGGGTCCGGATGCTCTACTTCCTGCGCCACGAGGTCATCGGCGACCAGGCCGAGAAGGTCCTGGCAGGGGCGAGCGCCAGGTGAGGCTTTTTGGGGCTTTTTCATGGGGTTTTGGGCTTTCCTGAGGGGTTTTTTTTTGGGGGGGGGGGGTTCGGACCCGTTTTGGGGTGGTTTGAGGAGGTTTATTGGGGGGGGGGGGGTTTGGAGATATCTGGGGGATTTATGGGGGTTTTTTTGGGCAGTTTGGGGGATTTTGGGAGGGGTTTGGGGGATTTTGGGAGGGGTTTGGGGGATTCTGAGAGGGATTTGGGGGATTTTGGGAGGGGTTTGGGGGATTTTTGGAGGGGTTTGGGGGATTTTGGGAGGGGTTTGGGGGATTTTGGGAAGGGTTTGGGGGATTTTGGGAGGGATTTGGGGGATTTTGGGAGGGGTTTGGGGGATTTTGGGAGGGGTTTGGGGGATTTTGGGAGGATTTTGGGAGGGATTTGGGGGATTTTGGGAGGGGTTTGGGGGATTTTTGGAGGGGTTTGGGGGATTTTGGGAGGATTTTGGGGGATTTTTGGAGGGGTTTGGGGGATTTTGGGAAGGGTTTGGGGGATTTTGGGAGGGATTTGGGGGATTTTGGGAGGGGTTTGGGGGATTTTGGGAGGGGTTTGGGGGGTTTTGGGAGGATTTTGGGAGGGATTTGGGGGATTTTGGGAGGGGTTTGGGGGATTTTTGGAGGGGTTTGGGGGATTTTGGGAGGGGTTTGGGGGATTTTGGGAGGGATTTGGGGGATTTTGGGAGGGGTTTGGGGGATTTTGGGAGGGGTTTGGGGGATTTTGGGAGGGGTTTGAGGGTTTTGGGAGGGGTTTGGGGGATTTTGGGAGAATTCAGGGGCGTTTTGGGGTGGTTTGAGCGTCTTTGGGGCAGCTCTGGCGTGGTTTTGGGGGTTTTTTTTTTATGGGGGATTTCGGGGGGGATCTGGGGCTTTCCAGCCCCGTTTTTGGGTTGGTTTCAGTCCATTCCGCCCCGTTTCGGTGGCCTGACCCCGTTTTCTGCTGTTCCCGCCCCGTTTTTGGGGTCCCCGCCCCGTTTTTGGGGTCCCCAGCGATGTCCACATCTGGTTCCCGCTGCTGGAGCAGCTGGAGGTGCCCACGGCCTGGTGGGACCCCGAGGCCGACAAGTCCCTGCTCATCGGGGTCTTCAAGCACGGTACCGGGGCCGGTTCCGGGCCTTTTGGGGTTTCGGGGGGGGTCTCGGGGGGGATTTGAGGGGTCTCGAGACGTTTTTGGGGTGGTTTGGGCGGTTTTGGGGTGTCTGGAGGGGGATTGAGGAGGTTGGGGGGGGAGGATTTTGGGGTGGTTTCCGTGCGTTCCGGGGGGGGTTTTGTGGGTTTTTTTCTCGTTGTTTTGGGGTCGTTTCGGGGCCGTTGTGGTGGCGGATTTGGGGTATTTAGGGTTGTTTTTACGGGTTTTGCCGTTTTTGCGACGTTTTGGGTGATTTTGGGGTGGTTTTGGGGTTTTTAGGGTACGAGCGGCCCCACACGATGAGGGCAGGCCCCGCCCTGCGTTTTGGGGTTATTTTGGGTGCGTTTGGGGCTGTTTCGATGGGGTTTTTTTGCTGTTTTTGGCCACTCGAGTGCGTTTTGGGGCGGTTTTGGGGTTTTTAGGGTACGAGAGGTACCACACCATGCGGGCAGACCCCGCCCTGTGTTTCCTGGCCAAGGCCGGCGGTCCCGATGCCACGGCCGTGGCGGCCGAGCAGCGCCTGGAGGGGCCCGAGGGGTGAGCGGGGGGAAAGGCCCCAAAATTGGGGGGGTTTGGGGGAATTTGGGGGGGGTTTGGGATGGTTTTGGGGAGGTTTGGGGGAATTTGGGGGGGTTTGGGATGGTTTGGGGGTGGTTTGGGGGAATTTGGGTGAGGTTTGGGATGGTTTTGGGGAAGTTTGGGATGGTTTGGGGGAGGTTTGGGATGAATTTGGGGAGGTTTTGGGGAGGTTTGGGGGAATTTGGGGGAGGTTTGGGAGGGTTTTGGGGGAGTTTGGGGGAATTTGGGGTGGTTTTGGGGAGATTTGGGGGAATTTGGGGAGGTTTGGGGGAATTTGGGTGAGGTTTGGGGTGGTTTTGGGGAGGTTTGGGATGGTTTTGGGGTGGTTTTGGGGAGGTTTGGGGGGATTTCGGGGAGGTTTGGGATGAATTTGGGGAGGTTTGGGGAGGTTTTGGGGAGGTTTGGGTTGGTTTGGGGGTGGTTTGGGGGAATTTAGGGTGGTTTTGGGAGGTTTGGGGGAATTTGGAGTGGTTTGGGATGGTTTTGGGGAGGTTTGGGATGGTTTTGGGGAGGTTTTGGGTGGTTTTGGGTGTATTTGAGGTGGTTTTGGGGGGATTTTTGGGGAATTTGGGGTCGTTTTGGGTGAATTTCGAGCTGGTTTTGGGGTGGTTTGAGGAATTGTGGGTTTGGAGCCGTCCTGGGATCCCCAAACGCCCCAAATTGGGGGATTTCCCCCCAAAGCGAGGTGCCCCTGATGACCCAGCCATGCTAATACCGACCGGCCCCGGGCCGGGCTGAGTTCAGCTCCGGGGCTGAGGCACCCCCGGCGTTCCGGGCCGGATTCCCGGGATTTTGGGTCTGCCCGGCGCTTCCGGGCTGAATCCGGGCGGGTTTGGGGTGAATTCAGGGAGTTTTGGGGTCTCCCCAGGGCTGATTTCGACAAAGACCCCGAGGACCCCGAGTACAAACCCCTCCAGGGGGGCGGCGAGGAGGTAAAAAAAAAAAAGGGGGGGGGGAAATCCCCCGAAATCCCCCAAATTCCCAGGTTTTGTCCCCAAAATTTCCCATTTTTGGGGAGGGGTTTTGGGGACTTTGGTGACCCCGTGACCCCCCCCAGAGCGACCCCCTGGCCGGGCTGGACGAGGAGATCTCGGTGGTGGATGGGGACGAAGGTAAAGGGGGGGGCCTGGAACGCCCCAAAATCCCCCAAATTTCCCCCAGAATTCCCTCCGAGAGACGCCGCAAAGCGCTCGGAAATTCCCGGAAATGCCCCAGAATTCCTTCCAGAATCCCCCGGAACTTCCTGGAATTCCCTGAAATCCGCCCCAAAATCCACCCCGAACCCCACGAAATTCCCCAGAACCAACCCAAATCCCCCCCGTTTTCCCCCAAAACCCAAGGGGACCCCCAGGACCCCCCAGCTGACCCTGGGTCCACTTCAGGACCCCCAAAATGACCCCCAGGCCCCCCAAACTGACCCCTAAGACCCCCAAGTGATCCCAGACTGACCCCAGCTCCCCCCAAATGACCTCAAACTGACCCCAAATGACCCCAAACTGACCCCTAAGACCCCCAAGTGACCCCAGACTGACCCCAGGACCCCAAACTGACCCCAAATCCCCCCAAATGACCCCTAAATGACCCCAAACTGACCCCAACCACCCCCCATGTGACCCCTGAACCCCGAACTGACCCCTAAGACCCCAAACTGACCCCAACCGCTCCCCACGTGACCCCAGGACCCCAAACTGACCCCGAATCCCCCCAAATGACCCCAAACTGACCCCTAAGACCCCCAAATGACCCCTAAGTGACCCCAAACTGAGCCCAACTGCCCCCTACGTGGCCCCTGGACCCCAAACTGACCCCAAATCCCCCCAAATGACCCCAAACTGACCCCTAAGACCCCCAAGTGACCCCAGACTGACCCCAGGACCCCAAACTGACCCCAGATCCCCCCAAATGACCCCAAACTGACCCCAACTCCCCCCAAATGACCCCAGACTGACCCCAAACTGCCCCCCCCAGGTCCCCCCGCCAGCTCGGGCCCGCAGCCGCCGTGGCCGGCGGGGTCGGCGCTGACCGCTCGCTTCCGGCGCCTGATCGGGGCCTGCCAGAGGGCCGGGAGCCGGGACCACCCCCGGGAGCCCCCCCGGGACCCCCCCCGGCGAGCGGCGGCGGCAGCGGCGCGGCCACGACGGCGCCCGGCGCGACAAGCAGCAGCGGTACGGGGCCGGGGGGGGGGCTCCGGGAGGGTCTGGGGGGGCCAGGACCCCCAAATTCGGGTTCGGCAGCTCCAAAAACCCCCAAGGGTGAATTTTTAGGGGCGGTGGGGAGCCCCAGGTTCTTGGGTTTTGTGGGATTTCTGTTGATTTTTACCCTTCCAGGACCTTCTCAACGTAGGTTTTGGGGTTCAAGACCCAAAATCGATATTTTTGGGTCTCAAAACCACAGATCCTTCTTGTTTTGGGGCTCAGGACCCCGAAATCTTTCATTTTCGTCGCTTTTAGGTCCATCATGATCTGAATTTTTACCCTTCCAGGACTTTGCCCAAGTGGGTTTGGGGCTCGTGACCCAAAATGGCTATTTTCAGGTTTCAGAAACAGCAGAATTCCATTTTTGGGGTGCAAGCCCCCAAATCCCTGATTTCCTCCTCTAGCCCCTGCTCGAAGTCCTCCTTTACCCTTCCAGGACCTTCCCTCTGGCGGTTTTGGTGGATTTTTGACCTTTTTTGGGTTTTTTTTCCCCGTTTTTGGCCGTTTTCCCATTCCCAGTTGGGTTTGCCGCCAGCACTGGGATTTCCTGCGCCCGGCCTCGACTTTGGGGTAGTTTTGGGGGTTTTTGGCTGTTTCTGGGGCATTTTTTGCCATTTTTTCCCCATTTTTTCCTGCTTTTATGCCATTTTTCACTTTTTTCACCCTTTCTCCCATTTCCCACTGGCCTCGAGTTTTGGGGTGGTTTTGGAGATTCCTGGTTGGTTTTTTTTCCTTTTTTTGCCATTTTTTGGGCCGTTTTTTGGCCTTTTTCGCCGTTTCTTCGCCATTTTTCGCCATTTTTTCACCGCTTTTCGCCTTTTTTGCTGTTTTTTTGCCGTTTTTTCACCGCTTTTCACCGTTTTTTTGCCTTTTTTTGCCCTTTTATGGCCGTTTTTTCGCTGGTTTTATGCTGTTTTTCGCCGTTTTTTGCCGTTTTTTCGCCCTTTTTTTGCCGTTTTTCACCATTTCTTCACCATTTTTTTCCCCTTTTTTCACCGTTTTTTGCCATTTTTTCGCCATTTCTCGCTGTTTTTTGGCCGTTTTTCGCCGGTTTTCCACCATTTTTTCGCCGTTTTTTCACCATTTCTCGGTGTTTTTTCGCCGTTTTTCGCCGTTTTTTCGCCGGTTTTTGGTCCTTTTTTTCGCCTTTTTTTTGCCATTTTTTGGCCTTTTTTCACCGTTTTTTCACTGTTTTTTCACCGTTTTTTCACCATTTCTCGCCGCTTTTCACCGTTTTTTCACCGTTTTTTCACCGTTTTTTCGCCGTTTTTCGCCGTTTTTCACCGTTTTCCGCCGTTTCCTCGCCGTTGCCTCACCGTTCTCCCCGTCTCCCTCCCCGTTTCCAGCTGGACGCGCCGGGAGCAGGCGGATTTCCTGCGCGTGGCCTCGACCTTCGGCGTGGAGCTGGAGCCGGGCTCGGGCCGCTTCCGCTGGGGGCGGTTCCGGGCCTTGGCCAACCTCGAGCGCCGCTCGGACGAGGACCTGACCCGCTTCTACCACGGCTTCGTGGCCATGTGCCGGCAGGTCTGCCGCCTGCCGCCGGCGCCCGGAGACGGTAACGGCCTCGGTTCCTGCGCTTTTGGGCCGTTTCAGGAGGTTTCGGGGGGTTTTGACCCCAAATCGGGCGGTTCCAACCCAAATCGAGGGGGTTTCATCCCAAAACCGGAGGGGTTCTGGGGGGATTTTAGGGGGATTCGGGGTCCCCTTTGTTTTTTCTCTTACCCAGCCGCGCCGTCCTCCTTTGTTTTCCGCGATTCCCAACCTCCAAAACCCCGTTTTTTCCCCGTTTTTTCCCCGTTTTTATCCGTTTTCCCCTTTTCTGTTCCCTTTCAGTGGCACCACTGCTGTCCCCACCCCCACTGCCCCAAAACGCCCATTTTTAACCCCATTTTCTCTCTCTCACAGCGACTCCGGTGCTGCCCCCAGTGCCACCGCTGCCCCAAACCCCCATTTTTAACCCGTTTTTAACCACTTTCGCCCGTTTTTGTGTCTCTCTCAAGTGCTGCCACTGCTGTCCCCACCACCACTGTCCCAAACCCCCATTTTTCCCCATTTTTAACCAATTCCCCCATTTCTCCCTCTCCCCCAGTGCCGCCGCCGCTGTCCCCGCCGCCCGTGTCCCAAACCCCCGTTTATCCCCATTTTTAACCCATTTTTCCCCATTTTTAACCCATTTTTCCCCATTTTTCCCCATTTTTTCCCCATTTTCCCCATTTTTAACCAATTCCCCCATTTCTCTCTCTCTCCCCCAGTGCCGCCGCCGCTGTCCCCGCCGCCCCTGTCCCAAACCCCCGTTTATCCCATTTTTAACCCATTTTTCCCCATTTTTCCCCCATTATTCCCCATTTTTCCCCGTTTTTTCCCATTTCCCCCATTTTTAACCAATTCCCCCATTTCTCTCTCTCTCCCCCAGTGCTGCCCCCGCTGTCCCCGCCGCCCCTGTCCCAAACCCCTGTTTATCCCCATTTTTAACCCATTTTTCCCCCATTATTCCCCATTTTTCCCCGTTTTTTCCCATTTCCCCCATTTTTAACCAATTCCCCCATTTCTCTCTCTCTCTCCCAGTGCCGCCGCCGCTGTCCCCGCCGCCCCTGTCCCAAACCCCCGCTTATCCCCATTTTTAACCCATTTTTCCCCATTTTTAACACATTTTTCCCCATTTTTAACCCGTTTTTCCCCATTTTTAACCCATTTTTCCCCATTTTTCCCCGTTTTTTCCCCGTTTTTTCCCCATTTCCCCCATTTTTAACCAATTCCCCATTTCTCTCTCTCCCAGTGCCGCTGTCCCCGCCGCCCCTGTCCCAAACCCCCGTTTATCCCATTTTAACCCATTTTTCCCCATTTTTTCCCCATTTCCCCCATTTTTAACCAATTCCCCCATTTCTCTCTCTCCCAGTGCCGCCGCCCCTGTCCCAAACCCCCGTTTTTCCCCATTTTTAACCCATTTTTCCCCATTTTTAACCCATTTTTCCCCATTTTTAACCCATTTTTTCCCCATTTTTCCCTGTTTTTTCCCCATTTTCCCCATTTTTAACCAATTCCCCATTCTCTCTCTCTCCCCCAGTGCCGCCGCCGCTGTCCCCGCCGCCCCTGTCCCAAACCCCATTTTTCCCCATTTTTAACCCATTTTTTCCCATTTTTAACACATTTTTTCCCATTTTTTCCCCATTTTTTCCCTGTTTTTTCCCCGTTTTTTCCCCATTTCCCCCATTTTTAACCCATTCCCCCATTTCTCTCCCTCTCCCCCAGTGCCGCCGCCGCTGTCCCCGCCGCCCCTGTCCCAAACCCCATTTTTCCCCATTTTTAACCCATTTTTTCCCATTTTTAACACATTTTTTCCCATTTTTTCCCCATTTTTTCCCCGTTTTTTCCCCGTTTTTTCCCCATTTCCCCCATTTTTAACCCATTCCCCCATTTCTCTCCCTCTCCCCCAGTGCCGCCGCCGCTGTCCCCGCCGCCCCTGTCCCAAACCCCCGTTTATCCCCATTTTTAACCCATTTTTCCCCATTTTTAACCCATTTTCCCCATTTTTCCCCATTTTTTCCCCATTTTCCCCCATTTTTAACCAATTCCCCCATTTCTCTCTCTCTCTCCCAGTGCCGCCGCCGCTGTCCCCGCCGCCCCTGTCCCAAACCCCCGCTTATCCCCATTTTTAACCCATTTTTCCCCATTTTTAACACATTTTTCCCCATTTTTAACCCGTTTTTCCCCATTTTTAACCCATTTTTCCCCATTTTTCCCCGTTTTTTCCCCGTTTTTTCCCCATTTCCCCCATTTTTAACCAATTCCCCATTTCTCTCTCTCCCAGTGCCGCTGTCCCCGCCGCCCCTGTCCCAAACCCCCGTTTATCCCCATTTTTAACCCATTTTTCCCCATTTTTTCCCCATTTCCCCCATTTTTAACCAATTCCCCCATTTCTCTCTCTCCCAGTGCCGCCGCCCCTGTCCCAAACCCCCGTTTATCCCCATTTTTAACCCATTTTTCCCCATTTTTAACCCATTTTTCCCCATTTTTAACCCATTTTTTCCCCATTTTTCCCTGTTTTTTCCCCATTTTCCCCATTTTTAACCAATTTCCCCATTCTCTCTCTCTCCCCCAGTGCCGCCGCCGCTGTCCCCGCCGCCCCTGTCCCAAACCCCTGTTTATCCCCATTTTTAACCCATTTTCCCCCATTTTTCCCCATTTTTCCCCGTTTTTTCCCCATTTTCCCCATTTTTAACCAATTCCCCCATTTCTCTCTCTCCCCCCAGTGCTGCCCCCGCTGTCCCCGCCGCCCCTGTCCCAAACCCCCGTTTATCCCCATTTTTAACCCATTTTTCCCCATTTTTAACACATTTTTCGCCATTTTTAACCCATTTTTCCCCATTTTCCCCCCATTTTTTCCCATTTTTCCCCGTTTTTTCCCCATTTCCCCCATTTTTAACCAATTCCCCCATTTCTCCCTCTCCCCCAGTGCCGCCGCCGCTGTCCCCGCCGCCCCTGTCCCAAACCCCCGTTTATCCCCATTTTTAACCCATTTTTCCCCATTTTTAACACATTTTTTCCCCATTTTTCCCTGTTTTTTCCCCATTTCCCCCATTTTTAACCAATTCCCCCATTTCTCTCTCTCTCTCTGTGCCACCGCCGCTGTCCCAAACCCGTTTATCCCCATTTTTAACCCATTTTCCCCCATTTTCCCCCATTTTTAACCCATTCCCCCATTCTCTCTCCCTCCCCCAGTGCCGCCGCCGCTGTCCCCGCCGCCCCTGGCCGTGTCCCCGGCGCTGGCCCTGCGCTGCCTGCGCCGCCTGGCGCTGCTGCGCTGCCTGCGGGAGCGCGTGCTGCCGCACCCGGCGCTGGGCTCGCTGCTGGCGCGGGTGGTGCCGCCGCCGGCGCCGCCGCTGCCGCCCTGGTGGCTGCGGGGCGTGCACGACGCCGAGCTGCTGCGGGCGGCCGCGCGGCACGGCCTGCGCGGGGCGCTGCTCCGCGGCGGCATCAGCCGGCCCGAGCCGGGCAGCGCCGACGGGCACGGACGGGAGGGGACGGCCGAGAGGAGGAGCCGCGAGGAGGAGAGGGAGGAGGAGGAGGAGGAGGAGGAAGAGGAGGAGGAGGAGGAGGAGGAGGAGGAGAGCGAGGAGGAGGAGGGGGAGGAGGAAGGAGGTGAGTTTTGGAGGGAAAAACAGGGATTTGGGGGGGAAAGGGGATCCCAAATTTTGGGGGAGAAACAGGGGGGAAAAAGGGGGAAAGGAGCTTGAATTTGGGGGGAGGAGGAGGAGGAGGAGGAGGAGGAGGAGGAGAGCGAGGAGGAGGAGGAGGAGGAGGAAGGAGGTGAGTTTTGGGGGGAAAAAAGGGGATTCGGGGGGAAAGGGGATCCCAAATTTTGGGGGAAAAGGGGGGAAAAAGGGGGAAAGGAGCTTGAATTTGGGGGGAGGAGGAGGAGGAGGAGGAAGAGGAGGAGGAGGAGGAGGAGGAGAGCGAGGAGGAGGAGGAGGAGGAAGGAGGTGAGTTTTTGGGGGAAAAAAGGGGATTTGGGGGGAAAAGGGGATCCCAAATTTTGGGGGAGAAACAGGGGAAAAAGGGGAAAGGAGCTCGGATTTGGGGGGAGGAGGAGGAGGAGGAGGAGGAAGAGGAGGAGGAGGAGGAGAGCAAGGAGGAGGAGGAGGAGGAGGAAGGAGGTGAGTTTTTGGGGGGGGAAAACGGGGATTTGGGGGGGAAAGGGGGTTCCAAATTTTGGGGGAGAAACAGGGAAAAAGGGGGAAAGGAGCTCAGATTTGGGGGGAGGAGGAGGAGGAGGAGGAGGAGAAGGAGGAGGAGGGGGAGGAGGAAGGAGGTGAGTTTTTTGGGGGGAAAAAGGGGGATTTGGGGGGGAAAGGGGATTCCAAGTTTTGGGGGAAAAGGGGGGAAAAAAGGGGGAAAAGAGCTCGGATTTGGGGGGAGGAGGAGGAGGAGGAAGGAGGTGAGTTTTGGGGAGAAAAAAAGGGGATTTGGGGGGGAAAGGGATCCCAAATTTTGGGGGGAAAAACAGGGATTTGGGGGGGAAAGGGGATCCTAACTTTTGGGGGAAAAGGGGGGAAAAAGGGGGAAAGGAGCTCGGATTTGGGGGAAGGAGGAGAAGGAAGGAGGTGAGTTTTGGGAGGAAGAAAGGGGGAAAGGAGCTTGAATTTGGGGGGAGGAGGAGGAGGAGAGCGAGGAGGAGGAGGAAGAGGAAGGAGGTGAGTTTTGGGGGGGAAAAACAGGGATTTGGGGGGGAAAGGGGGGTTCCAAGTTTTGGGGGAAAAACAGGGAAAAAGGGGGAAAGGAGCTCGGATTTGGGGGGAGGAGGAGAGCGAGGAGGAGGAGGAGGGGGAGGAGGAAGGAGGTGAGTTTTTTGGGGGGAAAAAAGGGGGATTTGGGGGGGAAAAAGGGATCCCAAATTTTGGGGGGAAAAAACGGGAAAAAGGGGGAAAGGAGCTCGGATTTGGGGGGAGGAGGAGGAGGAAGGAGGTGAGTTTTGGGGGGAAAAAGGGGATTTGGGGGGGAAAGGGATCCCAAATTTTGGGGGGAAAAACAGGGATTTGGGGGGGAAAGGGGATCCCAACTTTTGGGGGAAAAGGGGGGAAAAAGGGGGAAAGGAGCTCGGATTTGGGGGAAGGAGGAGGAGGAAGGAGGTGAGTTTTGGGAGGAAGAAAGGGGGGAAAGGAACTTGAATTTGGGGGGAGGAGGAGAGCGAGGAGGAGGAGGAGGGGGAGGAGGAAGGAGGTGAGTTTTTTGGGGGAAAAAAGGGGGATTTGGGGGGGGAAAAAGGGATCCCAAATTTTGGGGGGAAAAAACGGGAAAAAGGGGGAAAGGAGATCGGATTTGGGGGGAGGAGGAGGAAGAAGAAGGACGTGAGTTTTGGGGGGAAAAAACAGGAAAAAGGGGGAAAGGAGGTCGGATTTGGGGGGAGGAGGAGGAGGAAGGAGGTGAGTTTTTGGGGGGAAAAAACGGGGATTTGGGGGGGAAAGGGGGGGGTTCCAAGTTTTGGGGGAAAAACGGAAAAAGGGGGAAAGGAGCTCGGATTTGGGGCGAGGAGAAGGAGGAAGGACGCAAGAGAGAAAGGGGGAAAAGTGGGGGAGAATCCTAAATTTTGGGGGGAAGCAGGAGCTCAAATTTGGGAGGGAAACGAGGAGGAGGAGAGCACGAGAAAGGGGGAAAAAGGGGAGGAGAATCCCAAATTTTGGGGTAAAAGGGGATCCCAAACGTGTGGGATTCAGATGGAGCTTTGGGGGGAAAAGGGGGGGGAAAAGAGCCCAAATTGGGGCCGGGAAAACGGAGGGAAAGAAGTGGAAAATACCCCAAAATTCCGGGAGAAGCGGGGATTCAACGGGGAAAACCCCAAAATCCAGGGAGGGGGAGATTTTTGGGGGGGTTTAAAGCGTTTTTGGGGGTCCCCCTGGTGCAGGGCCGGAGCCTCTGGAGGACGAGGACGAGGACGAGGAAGAGGAGGAGGTGGAGGAGGAGGGGGGGGGGGAGGACGAGGATTCCCCTCCCCCCTCGGGCGAGGGCGGCTCCCCCAAACCGCCCCTCCCCCACCCCGCGCCCCGAAATCTCCTCTACTGGCCCAAGGTACAGAAACCACCCCCCAAAAAAAACCCCAAAACCCCCCCAAAAAACCCCAGAAATCCCAAAAAAACCCCCAGAAATCCCCAAAAAAACCCCAGAAATCCCCAAAAAACCCCAGAAATCCCAAAAAAACCCCAGAAATCCCAAAAAAACCCCAGAAATCCCAAAAAAAACCCCCAGAAATCCCCAAAAAACCCCAGAAATCCCCAAAAAACCCTAGAAATCCCAAAAAAACCCCAAAACCCCCCAAAAAAACCCCAGAAATCCCAAAAAAAACCCAGAAATCCCCAAAAAACCCCAGAAATCCCCAAAAAACCCCAGAAATCCCCAAAAAAACCCAGAAATGCCAAAAAAAACCCCAGAAATCCCCAAAAAACCCCAGAAATCCCCCCAAAAAACCAGAAATCCCCAAAAAACCCCAGAAATCCCCAAAAAAACCCCAGAAATCCCAAAAAAACCCCAAAACCCCCCAAAAAACCCAGAAATCCCAAAAAAACCCCAGAAATCCCCAAAAAACCCCAAAACCCCCCAAAAAAAACCCAGAAATCCCAAAAAAAAACCCAGAAATCCCAAAAAAACCCCAGAAATCCCAAAAAAACCCCAAAACCCCCCCAAAAAAAACCCAGAAATCCCAAAAAAACCCCAGAAATCCCCAAAAAAACCCCAGAAATCCCCAAAAAAAACCAGAAATCCCCAAAAAAACCCAAAACCCCCCCAAAAAAACCCAGAAATCCCAAAAAAACCCCAGAAATCCCAAAAAAACCCCAAAACCCCCCCAAAAAAAACCCAGAAATCCCCAAAAAACCCCAGAAATCCCCAAAAAACCCCAGAAATCCCAAAAAAAACCCCAAAACCCCCCCAAAAAACCCCAGAAATCCCCAAAAAACCCCAGAAATCCCCCAAAAAACCCAGAAATCCCCAAAAAAACCCAAAACCCTCCAAAAAAACCCCAGAAATCCCAAAAAAACCCCAGAAATCCCCAAAAAACCCCAGAAATCCCAAAAAAACCCCAGAAATGCCAAAAAAAACCCCAAACCCCCCCAAAAAACCCCAGAAATCCCCAAAAAACCCCAGAAATCCCCAAAAAAACCCAGAAATCCCCAAAAAAAACCCAGAAATCCCCAAAAAACCCCAGAAATCCCAAAAAAAAACCCAGAAATCCCAAAAAAAAAACCCAGAAATCCCCAAAAAAAACCCCAAAACCCCCCAAAAAAAACCCCAGAAATCCCCAAAAAACCCCAGAAATCCCCAAAAAACCCCAGAAATCCCCAAAAAACCCCAGAAATGCCAAAAAAAAAACCCAACCCCCCAAAAAAACCCCAGAAATCCCAAAAAAACCCCAGAAATCCCCAAAAAACCCCAGAAATGCCAAAAAAACCCAGAAATCCCCAAAAAACCCCAGAAATCCCAAAAAAACCCCAACCCCCCCAAAAAAAACCCCAGAAATCCCAAAAAAAACCCCAGAAATCCCAAAAAAAACCCAGAAATCCCAAAAAAACCCCAAAACCCCCCCAAAAAAACCCAGAAATCCCAAAAAAACCCCAGAAATCCCAAAAAAACCCCAAAACCCCCCAAAAAACCCCAGAAACCCCCCAAAAAAACCCCAGAAATCCCCCCAAAAAAACCCAGAAATCCCCAAAAAACCCCAAAACCCCCCAAAAAAACCCCAGAAATCCCCAAAAAAACCCAGAAATCCCCAAAAAACCCCAGAAATCCCCAAAAAACCCCAGAAATCCCAAAAAAACCCCAAAACCCCCCAAAAAAACCCCAGAAATCCCCAAAAAACCCCAGAAATCCCCAAAAAACCCCAGAAATGCCAAAAAAAAACCCAACCCCCCAAAAAAACCCCAGAAATCCCAAAAAAACCCCAGAAATCCCCAAAAAACCCCAGAAATGCCAAAAAAACCCAGAAATCCCCAAAAAACCCCAGAAATCCCAAAAAAACCCCAAACCCCCCCAAAAAAACCCCAGAAATCCCAAAAAAACCCCCAGAAATCCCAAAAAAAAACCAGAAATCCCAAAAAAACCCCAAAACCCCCCCAAAAAAACCCAGAAATCCCAAAAAAACCCCAGAAATCCCAAAAAAACCCCAAAACCCCCCAAAAAACCCCAGAAACCCCCCAAAAAAACCCCAGAAATCCCCCCAAAAAAACCCAGAAATCCAAAAAAACCCCAGAAATCCCCAAAAAACCCCAGAAATCCCAAAACTTGGGGGTGGGGGATGGGTTCGGGGATGGCGAAACTCCGGAATTTTCCCCGAAACCGCCGTTTTTCGCCCCAGGACCGGGCGCTGATCCGGAGGCTGGACCTGATCTGCCGGGCGGTGCTGACGGCGGGGGAGGGGCCGCCCCTCCCCCCCCTCCACGAGGATTTCGGGGGGGTCCCGGGGGGGTTCCCCGAGCCCGCCCCTCCCCCGCCCCCTCCCCCTCCGCAGGCCCCTCCCCCCCTTCCCCTCCCCCCGCGGGCGCCACCAGGACAAGGAGTTCACCGTCCAGATCAAAGACGTGAGTGCCCAAATCCGGGCTTTTTCCACCCGAAATTCCCGCCCTCCCTGAGAAACCCCCCCCGCCTCCCGGGGCTTTTCCCGATTCTGCCGGATTCTGCCCCAATCCCGCGGCGTTCCCCGCAGGAGGAGGGGCTGAAATTGACCTTCCAGAAGCACCGGCTGGGCCCCAACGGGGCCGCGAGGGGACCCCCGCCCCAGAAGAAGAACAGCAAGAAACTGGTGGAGGTGAGAGGGGGGGGGCGGGTTTTGGGGCGAAAAACCCCGATTTCGGGGCGTTGCGGGCCGCACCTGAGTTTTTTAAGGAGCTCGGAGCCCGCCCTGCTGGAATTTGGGGGTTTAAATGCCAGGATTTGGGGGGAAAGCTAAAAAAATTTGGGGTTTCCTGTCGGGTTTTGGGGGTTTTACAGCAAAATTCGGGAGTTTCCCATCAGGTTTTTGGGGTTTTGCACCCAAATTGGGAGGTGGGAATTTTTTTGGGAGCCCCTGGTGGGTTCAGAGCCGCAAAACCCCTCAAGATTTCGGGGTGCTGCCATTTTCACCCCGAATTTGTGGGGTTTTTTAACACTATTTGGGGTTTTTTTCCTGATTTTCGGCATTTTTTCCCCAAAATCGGCGTTTTTCTCCCCAAAGCTGGAGCTGCGCTGCCTCGAGGGGCTCCGAGACCCTGGGGGGGACCCCGAGAACGTCATGGTGGCCCCTCCCCCCCCCCGCGGCGACGCCCCCGAATTTGCCGACCCCAGGCTGCTGCCGGTGAGCCCCGAAATCCCCGGAATTTGCCCCAAAATTGCTGAATCCGACCCCAAAACCTCTTGAATTCACAAAAAAACCTCCCCCAAATCCTCTTCCCCTTCCTCTCCAGTTCGTGGAGCAGCGACGGGAAAAGTGGCACCGGAAAAAGGTACTTTGGGAGCTCCCGAAAATCCCCAAAGTCCCCTGAAATTGGGGTGGGGGAGGGGCTGGATCCTCCTAATTTCATTCAGGGGTGTCCTGGCCCCTCCCACTCTTTTGGGAGGGGGGGGGCACAGCCTAAAATTTGGGGTTTTTTAATGATTTTTGGGGCAGTTTTAATTATATTATGTCTCTTTTGGGGATTGGGGCGTGGCTTGTGCTGACCACGCCCATTTAAGCCCCACCCCCTCATTAATCACTTTTGTCTCCCCTCCCCCCCCCCCAGTTCCTCCCCTCCCCCCCCTCAGGTTTGGATCTTTCCAAGATGGTGGCGCTGATGGGGGGCGGGGCCAGCGGCGGAGGGGGCGTGGCCTCGCCTTCCTTGGCCCCGCCCCCGCGCTTCCGGCCGGAAGCGGAAGAGGAAGCGGAAGCAGGAAGCGGGCGCTGCCCCCTGCTGGCCGACCCCATGTTGCCGCCCACTTCCGACTCGGATTAATCCCCGCCCCTTTCCTGCTGGGGCCACGCCCCCCTCCCCAATATTTATATAAATATGTAAAATGTCTCTGTGTCATAGGGGGGCGGGGCGGGGGGCGGGGCTGAGCGGGGCAGGGCCAAAAGGGGCGGGGTCAGTCGGGCTGGGGCTGGCGGGATGGGAGGGGCCTGGCGGGGGTTGGTTTTTTTTTTTAATAAAAGGTTCGGAAACGGAGCGAGCGCTGTGAGTAATTTTCCCCCAATTAGCAGCTAATTAAGGTTCGTCTTTACCTTCTTTGATTGGTCCCTCGCTGTAACAGCGTCCTTTAATTAAACACCCCCCCCCGTAATTAATGATCCCCGCGCACGCATTTCCCTCTCTCGCCGCCAGGTGGCGCCTGCCGAGCTCCCCCCCCCTCACGGTTTTCCCGCCTCTTCTGGTCACGTGATGACGCCCCCTCACAACTTTCCCGCCTCTTCCCCCGTCACGTGATGCAGGCGCGGCGCCATTTCCCTCCCTTTTTCCAGCATTCCCGTATCACGTGATGCCGACGGCCCCCTCAGCTCCCTTTTCCCGCCTCCCCCGTCACGTCAGGAAGGAGCCGCTTCCCTCCCCCCCCCCCCAACCCGGCATTTCCCACTTCTCCCTTCCCTCCTTTTCCCTCTTCTTTCCCTCACATAAATCCTGCGCTTCCCTCCCTCCCCCCCCGGCATTTCCCGCTTCTCCCTTCCCTCCTTTTCCCTCTTCTTTCCCTCACGTAAATCCTGCGCTTCCCTCCCTCTCTCCCTCGGCGTTTCCCGCTTCTCTCTTCCCTCCTTTTCCCTCTTCTTTCCCTCACGTAAATCCTGCGCTTCCCTCCCTCCCCCCCCCCGGCATTTCCCGCTTCTCTCTTCCCTCCTTTTCCCTCTTCTTTCCCTCACGTAAATCCTGCACTTCCCTCCCTCCCCCCCCGGCATTTCCCGCTTCTCTCTTCCCTCCTTTTCCCTCTTCTTTCCCTCACGTAAATCCTGCGCTTCCCTCCCTCCCCCCCCCGGCATTTCCCGCTTCTCCCTTCCCTCCTTTTCCCTCTTCTTTCCCTCACGTAAATCCTGCACTTCCCTCCCTCCCCCCCCGGCATTTCCCGCTTCTCTCTTCCCTCCTTTTCCCTCTTCTTTCCCTCACGTAAATCCTGCGCTTCCCTCCCTCCCCCCCCCGGCATTTCCCGCTTCTCTCTTCCCTCCTTTTCCCTCTTCTTTCCCTCACGTAAATCCTGCGCTTCCCTCCCTCCCCCCCCGGCATTTCCCGCTTCTCCCTTCCCTCCTTTTCCCTCTTCTTTCCCTCACATAAATCCTGCACTTCCCTCCCTCCCCCCCCGGCATTTCCCGCTTCTCTCTTCCCTCCTTTTCCCTCTTCTTTCCCTCACGTAAATCCTGCGCTTCCCTCCCCCTCCGGCCTTTCCCGCCTCTCCCCCTCACGACTTTCCCGCGCCTCTGCCCGTCACGTGACCGCGGCCCCCTCAGCCCCCGTTTCCCGCGCCTCTCCCTGATCACGTGACGCGGGAACGGCGCGATCCCCCCCTTCCCCTCCCTTCCTCTATCACGTGACCGCGCCTCTTCAGCCCCCCCCCCCAATTTCCCGCCTCCCGTGTCACGTGACAAAGGAACCGCTTCCTTCCCCGGTTTTACCGTTTCCCCCCCCCTCCATTTCCCGTTTTCCCCTCAGGAGAAACCGACGCTCCCCCCTCACCCCCCCCCAATTCCCGCCCCAATTCCCGCCCCAATTCCCGCCCCAATTCCCGCCTCTCCCCGTCACGTGACAGCGGCCCCTCAGCTCCCTTTTCCCGCCTCTCCCCCGTCACGTGACGCGCGCCCCCCCCCCCAGCCCTCCCGTCCCGCCCTTTTTCCGCTGCCCCGGAAGCGGAAGTTCCCCTCAGGCCGCACTTCCGGGGGGACGCCGCGGCGCGGGAGGAGGAGGAGGCGGCGGCGGCGGCGGCGGCGGCGACTCGGGGGGGTCCCGGGGGGGGGGGGGTCCCGTCGGGGGGTCCCGGACGAGCCCAGAGGGTGCCGGGGGGGCCGCTCGCCCCGGCTGGGCCCCCTCATGGCGCTCAGCCTGGACCGCGAGGCCTTTTCGCGGCGGCTGCGGCGGCTCTACGCGAGCTGGCAGGTGGGGGAGGGGCGGGGGTGGGGGTTGCGAGGGGGATCGGGGTGGGGGAGGGGCGCGGGGGGGGGCGTGAGGGGGGGAGTTTGGGGTGGGGGAGGGGCAGGGAGGGGTGGGGATGGAGTGGGGGAGGGGCCTGAGGGAGATTTGCGGGGGGGGGGGGTTGAGTTGAATTGGGGGGGGGGTTGAGTTGAATTTGGGGGGGTTGAGGTGAATTTGGGGGGGGGTTGAGTTGAATTTGGGGGGGTTGAGGTGAATTTGGGGGGGGGGTTGAGTTGAATTTGGGGGGGTTGAGGTGAATTTGGGGGGGGGGTTGAGTTGAATTTGGGGGGGTTGAGGTGAATTTGGGGGGAGGTTGAGTTGAATTTGAGGGATTCGAGTTGAATTGGGGGGGATTTGAGGTGAATTTGGGGGGGCTGAGTTGAATTGGGGGGGATTTGAGGGGAATTTGGGGGGGTTGAGGTGAATTGGGGGGGATTTGAGGGGAATTTGGGGGGGTTGAGGTGAATTGGGGGGGATTTGAGTGGAATTTGGGGGGTTGAGGTGAATTTGGGGGGAGGTTGAGTTGAATTTGAGGGATTCGAGTTGAATTGGGGGGGATTTGAGGTGAATTTGGGGGGGCTGAGTTGAATTGGGGTGGATTTGAGGGGAATTTGGGGGGGTTGAGTTGAATTGGGGGGGATTTGAGGGGAATTTGGGGGGGTTGATTTGAACTGGGGGGGATTTGAGTGGAATATGGGGGGGTTTAAGTGGAATTCGGGGTGAATTTGGGGGAGTTTGGGGACTATTACCGTGATTTTTTGGGGGGGAATCGGGGTTAATTTTGGGAAAGGCTCCTTTTGAGGGGGGGTCTGACCCCGCCCTGTCCCCCCCAGAAAGGGGAGGATGAGTTTGGGGGTGTCGATGCCATCGTGGTGGCCGTGGGGGTGGACGAGGAGATCGTCTACGCCAAATCCACGGCGCTGCAGGTGAGGGGGCCCCAAAATCCCTCAGGAGCATCCCAAAATCCCCTTTAATTCTGGGAGGAGGGGGGAATTCCCATTAATTTGGGGGGTTCCCATTGCTTTTTAGGGAATTCCTACAATTTTTAAGGAGATTTTAATCGTTTAGAGCTTTCCCAACGTTTTTTAGGGGGGGGTTCCCATCGCTTTTTATGGAGTTTTTATCATTTTGAGGCAGTTCCCAATATTTTTTTAGGATTTCTTAGGTCCGTGAAACATTCCCATTATTTTTTCAGCGGATTCTCGTAAACTCTTTAATTTATTACTGTAATTTTTGTAGGAACTCCCATTTGTATTTTTTGGGTGGCTTTCACCATTTTGGAGAAAGGTTCTCCCGTTTTTAGGCGAATTTCCGCGTTTTCAGTGGGGCTCCCTCATTTTTAGGGGGACCCCCCACAATTCTGGGGCTTTTTCCTTCTGTTTTTAGTGGAATTCTCATCATTTCTAGCGGGATCGCCCACGCTTCTTGGATTTTCCTTTCATTTCTGGGGTTTTCCCTGCTCTCTTCTGGGGTTTCCCCCAGTTCCTTTCGGGGCTTTTTTCCTCCCAGTCCCCTATTTTTTCCCCATTTTTTCCCCTTTTTTTCCCCGTTTTTTCCCCATTTTCCCCCCGTTTTTTCCCCTGTTTTTCCCCTTTTTTTCCCCGTTTTTTCCCCATTTTTCCCTGTTTTTTCCCCGTTTTTTCCTCGTTTTTTCCCTGTTTTTCCCCCGCTTTTTCCCCATTTTTTCCCCGTTTTTTCCCCGTTTTTCCCCATTTTTTTCCCCATTTTTCCCCCGTTTTTTCCCCATTTTTTCCCCGTTTTTCCCCCGTTTTTTCCCCAGTTTTCCCTGCTCCCTTTTGGGGTTCTCCCCTCTCCCTTTTGGGGTTCTCCCCTCTCCCTTTTGGGGTTCTCCCCACTCCCAGCCCCGTTTTCCCCGCAGACGTGGCTGTTCGGGTACGAGCTGACCGACACGGTGATGCTGTTCTGCGAGGAGCGCGTCCTGTTCCTGGCCAGCCGCAAGAAGGTCGAGTTCCTCAAGCAGGTGGCCCAAGGGAAGGGCGGCGAGGGGGCCAACGGGCTCCCGGCGGTCACTCTGCTGGTCCGAGAGAAGGTGGGGGCTCGGGAGGGGATTTGGGGTCAGGCTCGGGGGTCGTTACGGGGTTTAGGGCGTCCTGATGGGGTCGCTTTGAGGGTCAGGGCTGGGCTTAAGGGGGTTCCAGTTGGGGTTGGTCATTTGGGGTCAGGTTGGGAGGATCCTTGCTTGGTTTAGAGGGTCCTTGGGGGTCGCTTTGGGGTTTTGAGGGGGCTTTGGGAGGGTCTTTGTGTATCCCTGAGGGGGGTTGGAGTTGGGTTGGATGGGTCAAAGCTGGGTCAGAAGGGTTGGAGTTGGGTTGGATTGGTTGGAGTTGGGTTGGATTGGTTGGAGTTGGGTTGGATTGGTTGGAGTTGGGTTGGATTGGTCAAAGCTGGGTTGGATGGGTTGGAGTTGGGTTGGATTGGTCAAAGCTGGGTTGGATTGGTTGGAGTTGGGTTGGATGGGTCAAAGCTGGGTCGGAAGGGTTGGAGTTGGGTTGGATGGGTCAAAGCTGGGTTGGATGGGTTGGAGTTGGGTTGGATGGGTTGGAGCTGGGTTGGATTGGTCAAAGCCGTGTCGGAAGGGTTGGAATTGGATCGGAAGGGTTGGAGTTGGGTTGGATGGGCTGGAGTTGGGTTGGGAACCCGGGCATGGGCGTGGCCGCCCCGCCCCTCCACGGCCCCACCGTCCGTCCGTCCGTCCGTCCCTCCCCGCAGAACGAGAGCAACAAGGCCAACTTCGAGAAGCTCATCGAGGCCCTCAAGAGCAGCCGGGGCGGGCGGCGCCTCGGGGTCTTCTCCAAAGACAAATTCCCGGGGGAGTTCATGAAGAGCTGGAACGACGCCCTGAGCAAGGAGGGCTTCGAGAAGGTTGGGTTGGACGGGCTGGAGGCGCCGGGGTTGGAAGGGTCAAAGTTGGGTGGGAAGAGCTGGAGCCGGGCTGCGTTGGCCGGCCCCCGGCCCCACGCCCGTCCCGCTGACCGCAGGTGGACGTCAGCGCGGCCGTGGCCCAGGCCATGGCGGCCAAGGAGGACGTGGAGCTGCAGCTGATGCGCAAGGCGGCCGCCATCACCTCCGAGGTCTTCACCAAGTTCTTCAAGGAGCGCGTCATGGAAATCGTCGACGCCGACGAGGTCGGGGCGGGGATCGGCCGTTTCGGGGCGGGATGGGGCAGGAATGGGGGGGGTTTGACGGCGGGTTTGGCCAAAAGTTGGAGATTTGAGGTCACGTTAGGTGAAAAGAATCCATTTTATCCAAATCCCAGCATTTTCAGGGCAATCTGGCACTAAAACGAATGTTTGGGGGTCAATTTGGCCCAAAAAGGGGGTACTTTGAGATCAACTTTGTCCAAAAATGGCCGTTTTGAGGTCAACTTGCTCCAAAAACGGCCGTTTTGGGGCCGAATTTCGGTGACCGGTGCCCGTCCCCCGTTCCGCGCGCTCTGGCGATGTCATAGTGACGTCACCGTGACGTCACCGTGACGTCACGCCCTGCAGAAGGTGCGCCACAGCAAGCTGGCCGAGGCGGTGGAGAAGGCCATCGAGGAGAAGAAGTACCTGGCCGGAGCTGACCCCTCGGCCGTGGAGATGTGCTACCCCCCCATCATCCAGAGCGGCGGCAACTACAACCTCAAGTTCAGCGTGGTCAGGTGAGGGGAGCCCTAGAATTCCCAGGATTCCCAGAATTCCGGCTGGAATTAGCCCTTTCTCCAAAAAAAAAAAAAAAAAAAAGGAATTTTTTTTTTCAGCAAAATTGGGGGTTTGGGGGCTGAAAATTGAGGTTTTCTGCCGCAAAACTCGTGTTTCGCGCCCAAAATGGGCCCTTTTCTGCCCTGAAGTTGGGATTTCTGCCCAAAAGTTAGCCTTTGTTAACACAACATTAGGATTTCCACCTCAAGTGTTTTGTTTCATCCAAAAATGGGTCTTTTAAAACCCAAATTGGGCGTTTTCGCCCCCAAATCGGCCTTTGCCATCCCAAAATTAGGATTTCCATCCCAAAATTAGGATTTCCACCCCAAAATTGGATTTGGGGCCGTTCTCCCACTTTTATCTCCCCCTTTCCCTTTCTTTTACCCCCGGACCTCTCTTTATAAGGATTTTTTCCCTCAAACCCCCGTTTTTTCCCTCAAACCCCCGTTTTTTCCCCTCAACCCCTCATTTTTCCCCCCGTTCCCCCCAATTTTCCCGTTCCCCCCGTTTCTCGCCCCGTTTCCCCGCAGCGACAAGAGCCACATGCACTTCGGGGCCATCACCTGCTCCATGGGCATCCGCTACAAGTCCTACTGCTCCAACCTGGTGCGGACCCTCATGGTGGACCCGCCGCAGGACATGCAGGACCACTACGGCTTCCTGCTGGGCCTGCAGGACGTGCTGATCCGCGAGCTGCGGCACGGTCAGTGACCCCCGAGTGACCCCCGAGTGACCACTGAGTGACCCCCCCAGTGACCCCCCAGTGACCCCCCAGTGACCCCCGAGTGACCACCGGCACCCCGTGGTAGCCCCTGAGCTGCCTGGACCCCACCGATCCCCCAATGGCCACTGCGGCCTCGTGCTGTGGTCAGTGAGCCCGGATGACCGCTGAGTGACCACGGAGTGACCCCGTGACGGTCCGCCCGGCACTGACCGGAACAATCCCCCAGTCACCCCCCGCCCAGTGACCCCACAATGATCCCGATGACCCCCCCAGTGACCACTGAGGGACTCCCACCCCCCAATGACCCCAATGCCCTCCACTGACCCCTGAGTGACCCCGAGTGACCGCCCCAGGCGCGAAGCTCTGCGACGTCTACGCGGCCGTCATGGACGTGGTCAAGAAGCAGCGGCCGGAGCTGCTGGGCAAGATCACCAAGAATTTGGGGTGAGAACTGGGGGTTTTGGGATCCGGGGGGGGGTTCATTGGGGGAGGTTTGGGGTCGTTGTGTGGTCATCGAGGTCGTTAAGGCTTGGGGTCATTGAGGGATCATTGGGGAAGCTTTGGGGTCGTTGAGGGGTCACGGTGGTCAGTTTGGGGTCATTGAGGGGTCACGGTGGTCATTTTGGGGTCACGGTGGTCATTTTGGGGTTATTGAGGGGTCACGGTGGTCAGTTTGGGGTCACGGTGGTCATTTTGGGGTTATTGAGGGGTCACGGTGGTCAGTTTGGGGTCACGGTGGTCATTTTGGGGTCATTGATGGGTCACGGTGGTCAGTTTGGGGTCACGGTGGTCATTTTGGGGTCACCCGGGGGTTCCAGGTTCGCCATGGGCATCGAGTTCCGCGAGGGCTCCCTGGTCATCAACAGCAAAAACCAGCAGCGCCTCAAGAAGGGTGAGAGGCAGAGAATTCCCCCTTTTCCGCCCCAAAATCCACCTCTTCCGCCCCAGAATCAGCGTTTTTTTTCTCTTAATGCTGTGATTTTTTCGCCTGAAATTTTTGTTTTTCATCCCAAAATCCTTTCCCCTATAAATTGTCCTTTTCCCCAAAAAGTCACAATTTTTTTTCCCTCAGAGTTATCGTTTCTTTCCAAAACTTTTCTTGTGTGCATCAGAATCACGTTTTTTCACTCAGTAATCATGGTTTTGTCACCTAAAATCGTCATTTTTGTCCCCAAATCCATCATTTTCCCATAAAACCACGATTTTCCTCTCAGATTTCCCTTTTTCCTCCTAAAATCCCTCCTTTGCTCCCTCAAATGCCTTTCCTGCCAGAACTCCCCCTCACGAATCCTTCCCCGCCCCCACTTCCCAACCTTCCCCCAAACCCCTTTTCCCCCGGGAATTTTTTTCATTTTTTAATTTTTTACCTAAATCTCGTTTTTTATGCTCGATCCAGGGATGGTTTTCAGCATCAACGTGGGGCTCTCGGAGCTGCCCAACAAGGAGGGCAAGCGGCCGGAGGAGCGGACGTACGCGCTCTTCATCGGCGACACCGTCATGGTGGACGAGGTGGGCGGGGCCACAGCCAGCCAATCATAGAGGTCCCTGCTCTGCGGCTGACCAATCACAGGGGCCTGACCCGATACCGACCAATCCCGGCTTTTCTTCTTTGCCTGTTGGCCAATGGCGTCTCTTGGTTCCTTCGGCCAATCGCGCCTTCGCTCCCCTTGGCCAATCGCGGCCCTCTTCCCCTCAGGCAATGGCGTTGGGCCTTCTCCCCTCAGCCAATCACGTTCTCCCTTCCCATCTTGTCAGCCAATCGCGTTTTCCTTTCCCGTTGCCTCAACCAATCGTGTCTCTCCCTGGCCCCTTACTGCCCCCTACAGGACGGTCCCGCCGTGGTCCTCACCTCCGTCAAGAAAAAGGTGAAAAACGTCGGAATTTTCCTCAAGGTGAGCACAGGATTTGGGCCCAAATCGGGGCTTTTCGGGAAAAAACTTGAGAGGTGACCGGATAAAGCTGATTTGGGCGGAGTTTTCTGTGAAATTTGGGGGGTTTTGTTTCATTTTTGGGGGGGGGTTTCTGAGAGGGGGTTTCCTGCCCTGCAGGGGAAGCTGCTCAGGATGGAATCCGGGGCTTTTTCATTGGATTCTCTGGGAATTTCGGGTGGGTTTTGGGACTTCAGGGTGGGAGTTCCTGCCTCACGAATTCCCCCTTTTTTCCACCCAGAACGAAGACGAGGAAGAGGAGGAGCCGGACAAGGACGCGGCCGAGGACCTCTTGGGCCGCAGCTCCCGCGCCGCCCTCCTGACCGAGCGCACGCGGGTGGGTCCCCTCCCCCTGACCGCGCCCTGACCGCTCCCCGGCCGCTCTCCGGCCACGCCCTGACCCCTCGGTGGCCCCCCAGAACGAGCTGACGGCCGAGGAGAAGCGCCGGGCGCACCAGAAGGAATTGGCCACGCAGCTGAACGAGGACGCGCGGCGGCGCCTGACGGAGCAGCGCGGGGAGCAGCAGACCCAAAAGTACCGGGATTCGCCCCGTTTCCCATCCCGCGTTCCCCGCTCCCAGCGCCGTTCCCGGGTCCCGCCGCGGTTTCTGCCCCGTTGTCCCAATTTCGGGCTGATTTGCCTTAATTCGGGCTCCAATTTCCGATTCCTGCCCCAATTCCTGCCCTAATTCCCGATTCCTGCCCCAATTCGCACCCCGGTTCCCGATTCCCACCCCAAATCCCCCTAAATCCCACCACCCGCTCCGTTTTTCCCCAAAATCCCAGTTTTTCACCCCATTTCAGAGTGTGGAATTCAAACGCATCCTAGAAGAGCGTGGCCAAGGAGCCGCCCACCCACCCTAAATCCCCCCTCCGAGTTCCCCCCCAGACTCCCCAAAACGCCCCAAAATCCCGCTTTTTTTCCCAAAATCCCTCTTTTTTTCCCCAAATCCCGCATTTTTCCCCCAAATCCCGTTTTCTCGCCCTGCTCAGGGCGCGGAAGTCGAACGTGTCCTACAAGAGCGCGGCGCTGCTGCCCAAGGAGCCGCACGTGCGGGAGATGAAGATTTACATCGACAAGAAGTACGAGAGCGTCATCATGCCCGTCTTCGGCATCGCCACGCCCTTCCACATCGCCACCATCAAGGTGGGACCGAGCCCCAAAATCCAGGGAAAGCGCCCCAAAAACGACGGGGAAAAGCCCCCGGGGTCGGAGCGGGTGGAAACGGCTCGAGAGACGACGAAATTGTGATGGAAATGGCAAAAACGCGAGGGAAATCCCCAAAATCGACCCCAAAAATGCCAAAATCGCTCCAAGAAAACCCCAAGTTGTTTAGAAAAAGAGGAAAAAATGGGTTTGGGGTCCCACCACCCCATTTCAGGTGTTTTTGGGAATCCCACCACACCTGGACTTAGTTTTGGGGTCCCACCACCAAATCTGGACTTGGTTTTGGGTCCCACCGTGAGTTTAAGGCGATTTTGGGGTCCCACCACCCTATTTCAGGTGGTTTTGGGGTCCCACCACCCTATTTCAAGTGGTTTTGGTGTCCCACCACCTTTTGCGGAGCTTTCTTGGGTCCCACTTGGCATTTAAGGAGGTTTTGGGGTGCCACCACCTCATTTCCAGCGGTTTTGGGGTCCCACCACCCCATTCCAGCTGATTTTGGGGTCCCACCACCCCATTTTTTCCTTCCTTTTGCACCGCCCCAAATTCCCCGGTTTTTCCACCCCCAAACCCGCGCCTCCTGACCCCGCGTTTTTCCGGAACTTTCTCGTCCCCAGAACATCAGCATGTCGGTGGAAGGCGACTACACCTACCTGCGCATCAACTTCTTCTGCCCGGGCAGCGCCCTGGGCCGCAACGAGGGCAACATCTTCCCCAACCCCGAGGCCACCTTCGTCAAGGAGATGTGGGTGACCGCTCCGCGCCCCTTCCGCGTGGCCGCTCGGAGGTGGCCGCGGGGTCACGGCGGTCGCTCTGTCCGCAGAACGTACCGGGCGTCCAACCTGAAGCCGCCGGGCGAGTCGACGGTGCCGGCGTCCAACCTGCAGAACGCCTTCCGCATCATCAAGGAGGTGCAGAAGCGCTACAAGACCCGCGAGGCCGAGGAGAAGGAGAAGGAGGTGGGCAGTGGTCATCTGGTGGTCAGCGGGGGGTCAGCGAGGGGCCGGAGAGCGGTCAGGGGGTTGGGCGTGGAGCGGTTGTTGGGTGGACGATGGGTGGAGGTTGAGTTGTTGTTGGGTGGACGATGGGTGGAGGTTGAGTTGTTGTTGGGTGGACGATGGGTGGAGGTTGAGTTGTTGTTGGGTGGACGATGGGTGGTCGCAGAGCGGTCGCAGAGCGGTCAGTCGGTGGTCATTGGGTGCTGGGTGGACGTTGAGCGGTCATTTAATGGTGTTTGGGTGGACGATGGGGGGGCGGGGAGTGGTCAGTGAATGGGCGGAGAGGGGTCATTGGGTGGGAGTTGGGTGGTCTTAAAGAGTGGTCACTGAGTGGCCATTCAGTGGTCATAAAGGAGCCATTGAGTGGCTGTTGGGTGGTCATTGAGTGGTCAGTGAATAGGCATTGAGGGGTCAGTCAGTGGTCATCGAGTAGCCATTGAGTGGTCACGGGTCACTGAACGATCGTCGAGTGGCCGTTGGGTGGTCGTTGGTCATTAAACGTTCATTGAGCGACCGTTGGTTGGTGAGCGATCGTTGGCCACCGAGTGGTCACCGAGTGGTCACTGGTCACTCACCGAGCGGTCACCGCTGGTCACCGCGTCCACAGGGCATCGTCAAGCAGGACTCGCTGGTCATCAACCTGAACCGCAGCAACCCCAAGCTGAAGGACCTCTACATCCGGCCCAACATCGCCCAGAAGCGCATGCAGGGCGCGCTCGAGGCCCACGTCAACGGTGACCCAAAGGACGGGAATTTGGGGCGTTTTGGGCTGGTTTGGGGCCGTTTGGGGTGGAGTTTTGGGGAGGGGGTGAAGGTTTAGGGGGTTTTGTGGAGATTTTGTGGGGTTTTTTTGGAGTTTCTTGAGGGTTTTTTGGGGTTCCTCAACGTTTTTTGGGGTGTTAACAAGGTTTTTGGGGTTCCTCAACGTTTTTTGGGGTTCCTCAACGTTTTTTGGGGTGTTAACAAGGTTTTTGGGGTTCCTCAACGTTTTTTGGAGTGTTAACAGGGTTTTTTGGGGTTCCTCGGGGTTTTTGGGGGTTCCTCAACGTTTTTTGGGGTGTTAACAAGGTTTTTGGGGTTCCTCAGGGTTTTTTGGGGTTCCTCAACGTTTTTTGGAGTGTTAACAGGGTTTTTTGGGGTTTCTCAGGGTTTTTTAGGGTTCCTCAACGTTTTTTGGGGTGTTAACAAGGTTTTTTGGGGTTCCTCAGGGTGTCTTTGGAGTTCCTCGAGGTTTTTTTGGGGATTTTTCAGGTGTTCTTGAGGTTTTTTGGGGTTCCTTGAGGCTCTTTCGGAGCTCCTCGAGGTTCTTCTGGTGTTTCTTGAGAACTTCTTGGAGTCTCTTTATGGATTGAAGGTTTCTTGAGAGGTTTTTTTGTGGTTCTTGGAGGTTTCTTGGAGCTTCTTGAGGGTTTCCATGGGGGTGGTTGGGTTCCCACGGATTTTGGGGTGGTTTTCATGGGTTTTGGGGGTGTCTTTCACCGCCCAGGGTTCCGCTTCACGTCGGTGCGGGGGGACAAGGTGGACATCCTGTACAACAACATCAAGCACGCCGTGTTCCAGCCCTGCGACGGCGAGATGATCATCGTGCTGCACTTCCACCTCAAGGTGTGCCCAATCCTGGCCTTTTTTTGGGGGGGAAAAACGCAGATTTTGGGCAAAACGTGGAATTTTGGGTGAAATCCCCAAGATTTTGGGGGAAAATCCCACGATTTTGGGGTGGAACTTCCCGGGGTTTAGGGCAGTTCTTGGGCTGGGTGAAACCCAATAATTTGAGGTCAAAAATCTGCAATTTTGGGTTGAAATCCTGGGATTTTGGGGCAAACTCCACAGTTTTGGGTCTAACACCCACGAATCCCATGGTTTCAGGTTGAAATCCCTCGGTTTTGGGAGAAACTTGGCAGTTTTAAGTTAAAACTTCGTGGCTTTGGGATGAAACTTTGTGGGTTTGGGTCGAAACACGGTGGGTTTGGGTCAAAAACTGGCGATTTTGTCCGACGTTGTGAAACCTGGAATTCTGAGTCCAAACCGGGCGATTCCGGGTCAAAACCTGGAATTCTGAGTTAAAACCGGGCGATTCCGGGTCAAAACCTGGAATTCTGAGTTAAAACCTGGTGATTCCGGGTCAAAACCTGGAATTCTGCATTAAAATCTGGCGATTCCGGGTCAAAACCTGGAATTCTGAGTTAAAACCTGGCGATTTCGGCTCAGCACCTTGAACTCGGGGCTGAATCCCCGGAACTTCCGGGTTTTGCGCCGAGCCCCCGGGAATTTTCCCCGAATTCCCGTTTTTTCCCCCCAGAACGCCATCATGTTCGGGAAGAAGCGGCACACGGACGTCCAGTTCTACACCGAGGTGGGGGAAATCACCACGGATTTGGGCAAACACCAGCACATGCACGACCGCGACGACCTCTACGCCGAGCAGGTGGGAACCCGGCGGCAATTCCGGGGCGTCCCAGAACGTTCCCGAACGTTTCTGGGTCGTTCCCGGCGTTTTTTGGTTCAAATCCCAGCCGGTTTTGGGGTTTTTGGAGATTTTTTTTTGGATTTTTTTTTTTTTTTTTTTTAGCTTTTCGGCGTTTTTTCGGTGCTTTTCCGATGATGTTTTGGGATGGTTTCCATGGTTTTGGGTCATTTCCGTGGGTTTTGGGTCGTTTTCCTGCGATTTGGGGTCCCAGATGGAGCGGGAGAATTTTTTGGGCCATTTCCATGGGTTTGGGCCATTTCCGTGGGGTTTTTGCTCAATCCCGTGGGGTTTGGCCATTCCCTGTGTCCCGGCCACCGTTCCCACGGGTTTTTGGGGCATTTTCCCGGGATTTTGGGGTCCCAGATGGAGCGGGAGATGCGGCACAAGCTGAAGACGGCCTTCAAGAACTTCATCGAGAAGGTCGAGGCCCTGACCAAGGAGGAGCTGGAGTTCGAGGTGCCCTTCCGGGAGCTGGGGTGAGTCTGGGGAGAAAAACGGGAAAAAATGGGGGAAAAAAACGGGAATTTGGGGAAAAAATAGGAATTTGGGGGAAAAATGGGAATTTTGGGGGGTTTGGAGGAATTTCAAGGTGTTCCTGGCTGGAAAAAAGGGGGGAAAAGGGGGGAAAAAAGGGAATCCGAGGGGATTTGGGGTCATTTCCTGGGGGATTGGGGGCTCCTTGGGAATTTTGGGATCTTTTCACCCATTTTTGGGTCTTTTCCCCACTTTTTTGGGGTTTTTTAATCTCTGTTTTTTCGGGTCTTTCCTCAGTTTTGGGATCTTTTCCTCATTCCTGGTGTCTCCTTGGGGTGTTTTTGGAGGAATTTTTGGGGCAGTTTCCAGATTTTTGGGATCTTTACCCCCCCCCCCTCTTTTTTGGGGTCTTTTCCCACTTTTGGGACCTTTTTGGGGTCTTTTCCTCGTTCCTCTGATTTCTTTTCCCATTCCCCTGATCCTCTCTGCCGTTCTGGGGAATTTTTGGGTCGCTTTTCCCAACTTTGGGCGTCCTTTCCCCATTCCCGGGCTCTCTTCCCCCCCTCCCCCCCTCCATCCCTGGGCTCTCCTTGCCGCGTTCCTCGCGGGAATTCCGCGTTTCTGCGTCTTCCCCCCCCCCCCCCCCGTTCCCTCTGGGAATTCCCGGGAATTTCGGGGCGAATTCCGGGGGTTTTTTTTTTTTTTTTGGGGGGGGGGGTCGTTCCAGGTTCAACGGCGCCCCCTACCGCAGCACCTGCCTCCTGCAGCCCACCAGCAGCGCCCTGGTCAACTGCACCGAGTGGGTGAGTGACCGCTGGCCCCGGGGGGACAGCTGCGAGCCCAGGTGCCCCCAGGTGTGTCCAGGTGCCCCCAGGTGTGTCCCAGGTGGGACCCCAGGTGTGTCCGGGTGACCCCAGGTGTGTCCGGGTGACCCCAGGTGTGTCCAGGTGCCCCCAGGTGTGTCCGGGTGACCCCAGGTGTGTCCCAGGTGACCCCAGGTGTGTCCAGGTGGCCCCAGGTGTGTCCCAGGTGGCCCCAGGTGTGTCCCAGGTGACCCCAGGTGTGTCCAGGTGGCCCCAGGTGTGTCCAGGTGGCCCCAGGTGTGTCCCAGGTGGGACCCCAGGTGTGTCCAGGTGGCCCCAGGTGCCCCAAGATGACCCCAGGTGTGTCCAGGTGACCCCGGGTGGGACCCCAAGTATATCCAGGTGCTCTCAGGTGACCCCAGGTGCCCCCAGGTGACCCCAGGTGCCCCCAGGTGTGTCCAGGTGACCCCAGGTGTGTCCAGGTGCCCCCAGGTGTGTCCAGGTGCCCCCAGGTGTGTCCGGGTGACCCCAGGTGTGTCCCAGGTGGGACCCCAGGTGTGTCCGGGTGGCTCCAGGTGGCCCCAGGTGTGTCCCAGGTGACCCCAGGTGTGTCCCAGGAGGGACCCCAGGTGTGTCCAGGTGGCCCCAGGTGTGTCCAGGTGGCCCCAGGTGCCCCAAGATGACCCCAGGTGTGTCCAGGTGACCCCGGGTGGGACCCCAAGTATATCCAGGTGCTCTCAGGTGACCCCAGGTGCCCCCAGGTGTGTCCAGGTGCCCCCAGCCGATCCCAGCTGACCACAGGTGCCCCCAGGTGTGTTCAGGTGGCCCCAGGTGACCCCAGGTGTGTCCCAGGTGGCCCCAGATGACCCCAGGTGTGTCCAGGTGACCCCAGGTGTGTCCAGGTAGCCCCAGCTGACCCCAGGTGTGTCCAGGTGCCCCCAGGTGCCCCCAGGTGTGTCCCAGTGGCCCCAGATGACCCCAGGTGTGTCCCAGGTGACCCCAGATGACCCCAGGTGTGTCCAGGTGGCCCCAGATGACCCCAGGTGGTCCCAGCTGACCCCAGGTGTGTCCAGGTGACCCCAGGTGTGTCCAGGTGACCCCAGGTGTGTCCCAGATGACCCCAGGTGTGTCCAGGTGGCCCCAGCTGACCCCAGGTGGCCCCAGCTGACCCCAGGTGGCCCCAGCTGACCCCAGGTGGCCCCAGGTGACCCCAGGTGCGTTTGCAGCCGCCGTTCGTGGTCACTCTGGACGAGGTGGAGCTGATCCACTTCGAGCGCGTCCAGTTCCACCTCAAGAACTTCGACCTGGTCATCGTCTACAAGGACTACGCGCGCAAGGTGACCATGATCAACGCCATCCCCGTGGCCTCGCTCGACCCCATCAAGGAGTGGCTCAAGTGAGCGGATTCGGGGCAGTTTAGGGGCTTTGGGGATTTTTTTGGGGATTTTTTTTTTATTTCTGGGGGTTTTTTTTTTTTAATTTTTGAATTTTTAACTTTTTTCATTTCCTAGGATTTCTTGAAAGGGCTCTTGAGGTTTTATTTAAGAGTTTCTGGGGTTTTGTTTCACAGTTTTTTAGGGGTTTTTTAACGATTTTTGAGGTTTTGGGATTTCTTTTAGGTTTGTTGCGATTTTTTTTTTTTTTTGGGTTTTTATTGAGGTTTTCTGAGATTTTTGCGGGGTTTTCTTCTGAACTTTTTTAGATTTTCCAGGATTTTTGTTAGACTTTTTTTTCAAGATTTTTTTTTTGGATTTGTTTTTAGTTCTTTAAATATTTTTTTTTTTTAGATTTTGGGGGTTTTTTTTAACAATCTTAACATTTTTTGGGGGAACTTTTTGGATTTTTTTTTTTTGGAATTTTAAAGTATTTTTGGGGTTTTTTTGGTTTTTTTTTAGACTTTTCAAAAAATAGATTTTTTTTTTTTCAGCTTTGTCTGAAGTTTTTTTCTGAGATTTCTCAGGTGCTTCTTGGGGTTCTCAGGTGGTTTTTTGGCGGTTCCTGGCAGGTTTTTGATGCTTTTTTTTGCGTTTTCCGGCTGATTTTGATTTTTTTTTTTCTTTTTTTGCCTCACCTGTCCCCTCACCTGTCCTCACCTGTCCTTACCTGTCCTCACCTGTCCCCTCACCTGTCCCCCAGCTCCTGTGACCTCAAGTACACCGAGGGGGTGCAGTCGCTGAACTGGACCAAGATCATGAAAACCATCGTGGACGACCCTGAGGGCTTCTTCGAGCAGGGCGGGTGGAGCTTCCTGGAGCCCGAGGGCGAGGTGGGCACACCTGGGACCCCACCTGGGCACACCTGGGGGGCACCTGGGACACTTGGGGGGCACCTGGGACACCTGGGGGACACCTGGGGGACACCTGAGGGGCACCTGGGGATGCCTGGGAGACACCTGGGACACCTGGGGGGCACCTGGGGACACCTGGGGGGCACCTGGGCACATCTGGGCACACCTGGGATCCCACCTGGGGACACCTGGGGGGCACCTGGGGACACCTGGGGACACCTGGGGGGCATCTGGGGATGCCTGGGAGACACCTAGGAAACCTGGGGGACACCTGGGGGGCACCTAGGAAACCTGGGGGACACCTGGGCACATCTGGGCTCACCTGGGGCACACCTGGGTACACCTGGGAGACAGCTGGGGAACACCTGGGGGGCACCTGGGGATGCCTGGGAGACACCTGAGGGCACCTGGGATCCCACCTGGGCACACCTGGGGACACGTGGGGGACACCTGGGGGGCATCTGGGGATGCCTGGGACACCTGGAGGGCACCGGGGGGCACCTGGGGGGCATCTGGGGGACACCTGGGGGGCATCTGGGGATGCCTGGGAGACACCTGGGGGGCACCTGGGCACATCTGGGCACACCTGGGACACCTGGAGGGCATCTGAGGACGCCTGGGACACACCTGGGGATGCACCCAGTCCCCTGTCCCCCCCTTGTCTCACCTGTCCCCCCCTTTATCTCACCTGTCCCCCCTTTATCTCACCTGTCCCCCCCCTTATCTCACCTGTCCCCCCCCTTATCTCACCTGTCCTCCCCTTATCTCACCTGTCCCCCCTTATCTCACCTGTCCCCCCCCTTATCTCACCTGTCCCCCCCTTATCTCACCTGTCCCCCCCTTATCTCACCTGTCCCCCCCTTATCTCACCTGTCCCCCCCGTGTCCCTCAGGGCTCGGAGGCGGAGCCGGGCGAGTCGGAGTCGGAGCTGGAGGACGAGACCTTCAACCCCTCGGAGGAGGACGAGGAGGAGGAGGAGGACAGCGACGAGGACTATTCCTCCGAGGCCGAGGAGTCGGGTGGGGCCACCTGGGGACACACCTGGGGACACACCTGGGGCCACCTGGGGCCACCCCTGGGGCCACCCCCCAAAAATCCCCGCTTTCCCCCCAAATTCCCGCGTTCTGCGCTGAATTCTTCCCCTTTTTCCCCGCTTTTTCACCAAAAATCGCTTATTTTTTAAAACATTTGGGGGTTTTCCCGAATATTTCGGCGATTCCCAAAATTCCCGCCGCGGTTTCGAGGCGTTTTGCCCCAAAATCGTCGTCCTTCGGTCAAAAGTTCAGATTTTGCCCGGAGTTTCCGGCGTTTTTCTCTCAAATTCCGTGGTTTTCAGGCAATCTCGGGAGATTTTCCATCAGGATTTTGGGGGTTGGTCGAAGATTTGGGGATTTCCTGTTAAATTTCGGGAGTTTCCTAAAAATTTGGGGGGGGGGGTTGGGTGGAATTTTGAGGTTTTTTTAGGTTTTTTTCTTCAAATTTTGGCATTTTTGGGTGGAAATTGGGTTTTTTCCTTCAAATTTTGGGGTTTATTCCTGAATTTTCGTTTCCATCTTGGAATTTTGTTTTTTTCCCTGAATTTCTGTTTTTTACCCTCACAGTCCTGGAGTTTTCCTTCCAAATTTTGGAGTTTTCCTGAATTTCGGAATTTTTCCTGTCTTACTTTATTTTTTTTTTTAATGAATTTTGCATTTCTTTCCCCAAATTTTTTTTCCTTTTTTCTCCGATTTTTTCCCCCCTCCCCTTTAAATTTTTTCCCTTTCTCCCCCAAATCTTGAGCCTTTTTTTCCAGGAATTTTTCCTTCCAAATCTTCGTTTTCCTCCCAAATCCCTTTCATTTCCCCCCCTAAACTCCCTTCCCCCCCCACAAATTCATTTCTTCTCCTTCTCCCTTGAAATCCTTTTTTTAAATCCTTTTTTCCAAATTCCAATTTTTCCCGTTTTTGCTGGTTTTTTCCCCCCATTCCCAGAATACTCCAAGGACTCCCTGGGCAGCGAGGAGGAGAGCGGGAAGGACTGGGACGAGCTGGAGGAGGAAGCCCGCAAAGGTTCGGCCCCCAAAAAACCCCCAAAACTCACCCCAGATCCCCGAATTTTCCCAAAATCCGCCTTTTTTCCCCCAGCCGACCGCGAGAGCCAGTACGAGGAGGAGGAGGAGCGTGGGCGTGGCCGGAAGAGGAAGGGCCCCCCCGGGCGGGGCCGCCACAACCCCCCCAAAAAAAAGAGGAAGTAGGGCGTGGCCGCCCCTCCCCCGCCCCGAATTCCCGCCCTTTTTCCCCAAAAGAATTTGGGGAAAAACCCCCAAATTCTGGGAGTTTCGCCGCCGTTTTCGCGTCCCCCCCCCCCCCCTCCCGGCCCCGCGGTGGTGGGGGAGGGGCGTCGTTCCACCCCTCTCCCCGCTCGGGAATTTTGGGGTTTTCCTCAATTTTCCCCGAATTTCCGGAGTTTTCCCGAATTTTGGGGCGGTTTCCAGGGGGAATTCGGGGGGGTTTTCCCGATTTTTGGTGGTTTTTTGTTTTGTTGTTTTTTTTTTTTTCCCCCTGGAAGTTGTTTCTTTGGAATTTTGGGGTGATTCCCGTGGATTTTTGGGGGGGAGGGGGGAGCCATTCCCACTGAGTTTTCCAAAGTTTTGTGGCAAAATTTTGGGATTTCGGGTGAAATCCCGGGGTTCCTTCAGGATTTTGGCCGATTTGGTGGCGTTTTCCCGTGGATTTTCGAGGGCTTTTCCTGGGATTTTGGGGTTCCACTCCAAGATTTGGGATCTCCCCTCAGATTTTGGAGTTTTTTTTCCCGGGATTTGGGGTTTTCCTGCAGATTTTTGGGGGTTTTCCCCAGAATTTTGAGGGTTTTTTCCGCAGATTTTTGAGGTTTTTGGTTCAAATTTCCGCATTTCCCTCAAAATTCAGGGTGGGAGAAGCCCAGGAAGGGTCTGGGGGACCCCAAATCCCAGCGGAGACCCCCAAACCCCCCCAGGACCCCAAATTTCCCCCTTTCCCCCCCCAAAATTCCCACAAAACCCCCCAAAATTCCTTTTTTTTTTAAAATTTCTGTATTTATGGGGGGGGTCCCCCGGTTTTTGGGGGGATTCTCCCTCTTTTTGGGGTTCCTCTCCCCCCCCTTTTTTTGGGGTCCCCCCTCGGGTTTGGGGCCTCCCCTCCCCCTCCCCTCGCAGCTCTTTTCCAAAAGTTCAATAAAAATCTCGTTTTTTTAAGGTTTTCTAACTAAAATGGGAATTTCTGCACCCCGGGATGGGGGAGATCAGGAAAAAAGGGGTGGGACATGGGAAAAATGAGGGGAAAACGGGAAAAACGGGGAGAAACCGGTTTAAAATGGGGTGAAACCGGTTTGGGTGGGGGGGGGTGAAACCAGAACGAGGGGGGAATAAACCAGTTTGAAGAGGAGAAGCCAGTAAGAGCCAGTCGAAACCGGTTTGGACTGGGGCCGGACTGGTTCCAGTGGGCCCAGACCAGTTCAAAAAGGCCCCAAAACCAGCGCGAACTGGGACGCGGCCCGGCCCCGCCCTCTCCCCGTGACTGACAGCTCCCCCGGCCAATCACCGCGCGCTGCCGGCACCTTTCGTCCAATGAGCGCCCGCGCCGCGCTGCTGGCCCCGCCTGCTGCTTTAGGCCAATGGTGGCCGGCGGCGCATGCGCGCCAGGCGCCGCGCGCCTCGGAGGTGGGCGCTCCGGGAGCCTCTGGCTTTTGGTTGGTGGAAGAGTAGAACTGGCAGTTGCTTCAGCCAATCAACGCCGCTTCCGGCGTGATTGACACAAGCCTTGAGCCATTGGCTGCCGCTCCTCCCCCTCCCGCGCAGCAGCGCCTTCCGCGCTTCCATTGGCTGAGAGGTTGATTGACGTCCGGTTAGATCAATCAAAGCGCAGGGACGGGCGCCGAGGGTGGGCCTGGCGCTGCTCGCGGCGCTGAGGGCGGCGCGGGCGCCATTTTGTGCTCAGCCCCCGGAGGAAGCGGCGGCGGCGGCGGCGGGAGCGCAGCGGTGCCCGGAGCGGTGAGGGGGCAGCGGGAGAGGCTCTGGGACGGTCCCGGCGCGCTTCCGGGGGGCTCGAAGGAGGAGACTTTACGGAGCGGGGTTGTGGTGATGTGGGGGAGGGGGGGGCGGAGATGGCGGCGGCGCGTGAGGGAGCGAGGCGGGAAAGGGGGGGGGGCCGCCCCCTCAGGGCTGTGAGGGGAGGGGCGGGGTTAAAGATCTTAGGGGCGGGGTTAAATCTCTTTAAAGGTAATTAATTCTCCGGGGCAGTAATTAACCCCGACGGAGGATCTTAATTAACCCTTTTAAGGACGTAATTAACCCCCTCTGGTGGCGGTGTTAGCCTTGCGGGAGGCGTGGCTTTGATCGGGGGCGTGGTTTTGTTGGGGGGCGTGTTTAACTCATTCACGGGTTAATTAAGTCGCTCCGGATTTGATTAACCCCTTTGGGGGTGGGGTTGACCCCACTTGGGGGCGTGGCTTATACCTGTTTAATCCCAGGGCTAATTAATTACCCCTTGGGGGCGTGGCTTGGCCTAAATAACTACGTTGGGGCCTTAATTCGGCCCTTTATATAGATAATTAACCCCCTGGGGTCATGGTTAATAATTAAGAGGGTAATTACTGCACTTATTGCTACATAAATCCCTGGGGGGCGGGGTTTAACCACGTGGGGGCGGGGCTACAGTGGGGGCGGGGCCAATTCAAGTGGGGGTGTGGCCTATCCACGCTGGTTGAGGTGTTGCACACCTTTAAGGCTTAAATTGAATTTATTAGGGCTTAATTATCCACTCTGGGGGATTTTTCCCATCCCAGATTTTCAGTCGAATTCCCAAGTTTCCCTTTTCCAGCAGATTTTGGGAGTTCCAACTTCTCCTGTTAACCTTTCAGTCTAAACTTGCCGGGTTTTGTCCTTTTTTTCCCCAGTTTTAGAAGTCTAAAATCAGGTTTATTTTGTTCCCCACTCCCGCTTTCTGGGGCTCAATCCCGAATTTCCGTGTTCTCTCTCAGTTGCGGGAGTTCCCATTTTATTATGGGACAAAACCGCTCCAAATTCCTCCTTTTTTACCCCAAAATGGCCATTTTTAGTGGTTAAGTGGGATTTCAGCCCGATTTTAGTGGCCAGGTTCCCTAATTCCCTAATTCTCGACCCTTCCCGTTTTAATTCAAGCCCAAACCACCCCAAATTTTTCCCTTTTAATCCAAAAAATGTTGATTTCTGCAGGATAAAGCAGAATTTTGAAGGGTTAAACTCAAGTTTTGTCACAACTCCTCCAAATTTTGGGGCCTGATTCTCCCATTTCCCCCCAGATTTGGGTGTCCTTGAAACACTCAACTTCACCAGATCCCAAAATGCACTTTTTTCCCCCCAAAACACCTGTTGATCCCCCCCAACCCCTCCCTTATTTCCCCGCCCCGGGGTGAGGAGGGGGGGCGGGGTCACCCCCAAATTTCGGCTTGGGGGAGGGGCTGGGGGGGAGGAGGGGCCGGGGGGGGAGGGGTCGCTCAACCTTCTCTCCTTCCACAGGGCCCAGGAGGCGCAACCGGAGCCGGCCCCTCCCCCACCCCCCCTCACCCCTGCCCCGCCCTCCCCCACCCCCTCCCCGGCGCCGTTTTGGGCCGAACCTGCCCGATTTTGGAGGTTTTTAAACCAATGGGGGAAAAGAGGGGGGAGAAACTCGTCGTGGTGGGGGAGGGGCGCTGCTGTGGGGGAGGGGCCTGAGTGCAGGGGGGGAGGTGGGGGAGGGGCCGCCCCTCCCCCCGCTGGCCCCCCCCCCCGCCCCCCCAATTTGCCTTTTTTTTGTCTCTTTTTTGTTCACAGCGCGATTTTTTTGAGCCGGCGGCGACCGTAAGTTCCAACGTTTTCCTGCCTTTTTTTTTGTTTTTTTTTCCCCCCATTTCCCCCCTTTATTCCCCCCCCAGAAATGCGGGTTTTGCCCCTCCCCCCACCCTGCAGAAGCTCCTCCCCCAACGCCCCTCCCCCCACCCCCACCCGGGTTTTCCCACGCGGCCTGTCCCCCCCACCCCCAAAACTGCCCCGAAACGGCCCCAAAACGGCCCCAAAACAGAAAAAAAACAGAAAAGGGGGTGGGGCCCAGCCCCTCCCCCCGCCCCTCCCCCCCGTACGGATTTTCAGGGGTTTCGAGGGTTTTTGATTATTTTTCTATTTTTTTTTTAATTTTTTTTTTTGGTTGTTGTTGTTTTCCTAAATTTTTTTTTTTTTTTAATTTTTTATTTTTCTTTTTTTTTTTTGGGGCTGCGTGGCCCTGCCCCTCCCCCCTAAAGCCCCGCCCCATTTTAGCCACACTCCTCCCCCAACCCCGCCCCTCCCCCATCGCCGCCGCCGACCCACGGACGCCCCTCCCCCCCCACCGGAGCCCCACCCCCCACGGTAAGAGGTGGAGCATCTCAATTAATATGCAAATTAATGCTAATTAAGGCCCGGGCTGCCTAAAGAGGGGCTCAGTAGTAGAGTGAAGACTTCACGAGGGTCTTGGCACTCATTAGAGCCATTAATAAGGCGTTGTAATTAGCAATTTAACTTTACGGGGTTAATTACCATAATTAATTTATTAGTGGAGGTTAAACAGCAGCAGGAGTAGCGTTATTAATGGTTTAATTAATTAACGTTTGTTAGAGACGGTGAGCACCTTAGTTATGTTTTATGCTCAGCAGTAATTAGCATAGTTAATGGGCAGGGTAATTAGTTATTGGTGGTTACTGATTGTTTCTTAGGCTAGGGGTAATTAGCAGTTTTTGGGAGGCTGGAGGTTATTGGCCTGTTAATACCTGATGCTAATAAGGATTAGGAAATTAGCATAATTAATGAGGGGTGGGGTTAATCAATAGCAATCATGAGGAACCCATAGATGAAATACTTTAATAAAGACAGCTGGAGGTGGTGGGGTTGGTAATTAGGGCCTGCTTATGCTAATTAGGTGCTAACGGGGGGCTTGGGGTGTGGGGGGGACGGTTGGGGAAGGTTCCAGAAGGACCTGGGGTGGGTGGGGGGGGGGGGTTCCAGGTGGCTCTGGAAGCTTCTGGGGTGGTTCCAGGTGGTTTATGGAGGATCTGGGGTGGTTCCAGGAGGCTTTTCCTTCCTGGAAGGTCCTTGGTCGGTTCTGGGCGGTCTTCGGGGGTTTTTTTTGGGGTGGTTTTGGTTGTTTTTCGAAGGTTTTTGGGTGGCCCTAGAACATTTTGGGCGACCCCGGAAGCTTTTGGCCATTCCCAAGACACTTTCCGGGCGTTCCCAGCACCTCCCCCACCATCCCCACACCCCTCCCCCCAGCCCCTCCCACCCCGCCGTGACCACTGACCACTCCCTCCTCCCCCAGGCCCGCGTCCACCCCCCCTCCCCACGCCACGCCATGGCCAGCAACGTGACCAACAAGACGGACCCGCGGTCGCTCAACTCGCGGGTCTTCATCGGCAACCTCAACACGCTGGTGGTCAAGAAGAGCGACGTGGAGGCCATCTTCTCCAAGTACGGCAAGATCGTCGGCTGCTCCGTCCACAAGGGCTTCGCCTTCGTCCAGTACGTCAACGAGCGCAACGCCCGCGCCGCCGTGGCCGGGGAGGACGGCCGCATGATCGCCGGGCAGGTGCTCGGTGAGTCCTGCTGGCCGGCGGTGGCCCTTCCCGGTCACCTGTGGTCGTTGGTGGTCATTCACGATGGTTGCTGGTCGTTCACGGCCACTCGCGGTCATCCACGGTCATTCGTGGTCGTTGATGGTCACTCATGGTCGTTGATGGTCACTCATGGTCATTGATGGTCATTCGTGATCGTTGATGGTCACTCATGGTCGTTGATGGTCGTTCATGGTCGTTGATGGTCGTTCATGGTCGTTGATGGTCGTTCATGGTCGTTGATGGTCATTCGTGGTCGTTGATGGTCATTCATGGTCATTGATGGTCATTCATGGCTGTTGATGGTCACTCATGGCCGTTCTGGGTCATTCCTGGCCATTGCTGGTCAGTGATGGTTGTTTTGGGGTCACCTGGGGCGGTTCAAGGGGTTACAGGGGAAGCCTGGGCAGGAGGAGCCGCACACCTGGCCGGGCCCCCGATGGCCGGACGGGCGCTGAGCGAGATGACCGCGGTCACTTGCGGTCGGCCGTGGATTTTCTGGGTGGTTTTGGTGGTTCTGGGAGGTGCTGGGGAGTCCAGAAGGGGGCTGTGGTCACTGGACGGTTTCCAGGTGAGCTCACCTGGTCACTTGGGGTCATTTTTGGGTGGTTTTGGGTGGTTTATGGGCACTCCAAGCGAGAAGGGTGGGGCACGAGGAGCCCCAGCCCAGGTGATCTCACCTGGGGACACTCTGGGGCCAGTTTGGGGTCATTTGGGGGTCAGTTTTTGGGGGTTCTTTTTGGTAATTCCTGGTCATTTTGGGATCTTTTACGGCCGTTTTAGGGTCACTTTCTGGTCGCTTGGGGGTCGTTTCTGGGCTCGTTCTTTGTTGCTTGGGGGTCCGTTTTGGGGTCGGTTTATGGTAATTCTCGGGGTCCTTCCCGTTGGTTTCGGGCTCGTTTTGAGCCATTTCCGGGCCCTTCCTCCCCGTTCCCGCACCCTGCTGGGGTGCTGCCCTCCCCAAACCCCGCCAAGCCGCCCCAAACGGCCCCGTGTGACCCGCAGACATCAACCTGGCGGCCGAGCCGAAGGTGAACCGGGGCAAGGCGGGGGTGAAGCGCTCGGCGGCCGAGATGTACGGGTCAGTACCCGCCCCCCCGTCACCGTCCCCCCTCGTCAGGTGGGGACCCTGGGGGGACACGGGCACGGGGGGGGGGGGTGGATTTGGGGGGGATTTGGGGAGCCTAGGGGATGGATTTTGGGTAGAGTTGGGGCGTTTTGAGGGTCCTGGGATGGGATGCGGGGGGGTTTTTGGGGGGGGGTTGGGGGAGGGAGGTTGAGGTGTCCTGGGAGGAATTTGGGGGGCAGTTTGGGATATTGTGGGGAGGGGGAGGGAATTGGGGCGTTTTGGGGGTGGCTCTGGAGGTTTTGGGGGATTTGGGGAGTTTTTTGAGGGGGTTGGGTTTTGTGTGGGGGATTCTGGGAGGTTTTGGGGTTTTTTTGGGGTGTCCCAGAGGGTTTCGGGGATCCCAGGGGGTTTTTGGGGGGGTTTTGGGGTCTCACTGCCCTCATGGCCCCCCCCCAGGTCATCGTTTGATCTCGACTACGACTTCCAGCGAGATTACTATGACCGGTACCAGTATAAACCAGTACAGATCAGTGACCCCAAACCCCTTCCCAGTACAGACCAGTGACCCGAAATCCTCTCCCAGTATAGACCAGTGACCCCAAACCCCTTCCCAGTACAGACCAGTGACCCGAAATTCCCTCCTAGTACAGACCAGTGACCCCAAACCCCTTCCCAGTACAAACCAGTGACCCCAAACCCCTTCCCAGGAGACCACTGACCACAAAGCCTCTCCCAGTACAGACCAGTGACCACAAACCCTTTCCCAGTACAGACCAGTGCTTCCCAGTGCCCCATAACCCCCTCCCAGTTTGCCCAAACCCCTTCCCAGTGCCCCCCAAACCCCCTCCCAGTACAGACCAGTTACCCCAAACCCCTTCCCAGTGCCCCTGAATCCCCTCCCAGTACCGACCAGAGCCCGCAGCCACCCTCCCAGTGGCTCCCAGTCCATCCCAGTCCGTTGCCTTGCAGGATGTACAGTTACCCTGCCCGCGTGCCGCCCCCTCCCCCCATCGCCCGGGCCGTGGTGCCCTCCAAGCGCCAGCGCGTGTCCGGCAACACCTCCCGGCGCGGGAAGAGCTTCAACAGCAAATCCGGCCAGCGCGGCTCTTCCTCCAAGTCCGGAAAACGTACGGAAATCCCGGGAATCGGGGAAAAAATCCAATGCGGCGCTGGCCGCGCCCTGTCCAGCACGGCAGCAGCCGCCAGCCAACGTGGCCGTTCCCATCCCTCATCCAATATGGCGGCCTGCAGTCACCATCCAATATGGCCGCCCTCATTTCCCTAATCCAATATGGCGGCCCCCATCTCCCCCCACCCAATATGGCGGCCTCCATCTCCCCCAATCCAATATGGCGGCCCCATCTCCCCTCATCCAATATGGCAGCCTCCATGTCCCCCAATCCAATATGGTGGCCCCCACATCCCCCAATCCAATGACAGCCCCCATGTCCCCCAATCCAATATGGCGGCCTCCATCTCCCCTCATCCAATATGGCAGCCTCCATGTCCCCCAATCCAATATGGTGGCCCCCACATCCCCCAATCCAATGACAGCCCCCATGTCCCCCAATCCGATATGGCGGCCCCCATCTCCCGCAATCCAATATGGCGGCCCCCACGTTGTCAGGACCCTGAGGGGGTTTTTGGGGCGATTTTCGCAGTGAAAGGGGACGACCTGCAGAGCATCAAGAAGGAGCTGGGGCAGATCAAGGCCAAGGTGGACGCGCTGCTGGAGAGCCTGGAGCGGCTGGAGCGGGAGCAGAGTGAGAACTGCGGGCCGGGCACGGGGGGATTTTCAGGCAGATTTGGGGGAGGAAACGTTGGGGTTTTTTTTGGGGTGGAAAAGGTTGTTCTCCGTGGGGAGACCAAGCGGACTCCGCCCGTTGTCTCTGGGGCAGTGCCCACCCGCACGTTACCACAATTCTGTTCCTGTTTTCCCCCCCCCCAAATCCCCGATCTTTGCCCCCCCCCCAATTCCGTTCTAGAGGCTAAGAGCGAGAAGGCCGAGGAGGAGCAGGGCGGCAGCGGCTCCAAGAAGGACGAGGCGGGCGGGGCCAAGGCCGAGGGCGGCAACGAGGACTCGGCTGAGGAGGGCGACCTGCTGGACGACGACGAGGCCGAGGAGAGGGGGGACGAGCAGGTGGGGAACCCCAGGAGGGAGCAGTGACGCCCCCCCCCACCCCGTGCCACGCCAGCGGCCTCCCAGTACATCCCAGTACCCCCCAAGCCCCCTCCCGGTCTCTCCCAGTGCCGTTGGGGTGGGGAGGGGGGGGGGGGGATGGGCAGCCCCGCCCCTCCCCCCCCCCCACCCTGACCCCGGGCCCCTCCCCCGTTTCCAGCTGGAGTCGCTGAAAGGGGACGAGAAGGAGGCGGAGGAGGGGGAGGACGACCGGGACAGCGCCAACGGCGAGGACGAGCCCTGAGCCCCTCCCCCTCCCCTCGCCCCTCCCCCCGCCCCGCCCTTCCCCCCCTCCGCCGTGCTCGTGCTGTCGTGGCCCCCTCCCCCACCGCCCTCTGTAGTTCGGTCCCCGCCCCCTTTCCGTGCCCCTCCTGGCCCCCCCTCCCCCCCCACAACCCGCCACGGCCCCTCCCCCACCGCCCCGCGCCCCTCCCCCTTCTCGGTTAATTTTGATACCTCGAGACGACGATTAAAGGACGGATGTTTGTAATCGGTGCCGGGGGAGGGGGAGGGGCTCTGAGAGACCCCCTCCCCCCATCCCCCCCACGGAGTTTGTTCGGGGGGCTCGGGGGGAGGGCGAGGACTCCGGGCGGGCATCTCCGTACAGCACAATCCAAGATGGCGGCCGCCACGGCCCAACATGGCCGCCTCCAGCGTGGAGGCTCAGCCAAGATGGCGGCTCCCAGCTGCGCACCTCGCCCAACATGGCGGCCTCCAGCCCCTCCCCCTCCCCCACACTTGACGTGATTCCAAGATCCCAAAAAACTCCTTTATTACCCCAGACGCCCCCCAACAGCGCCGCCAGGGAGGGCGCGGTCAGCGCGCGCCGGGGGGCGTGGCCTCGTGCGGCAGCGGCGCGCTGGGATTGGACAGCGCCAGGCGGGGCGGGGCCAGGGCCGAGGCGGGCGGGCGCCTCCCATTGACCACGAGGGACAGCGGGGAGGAGACGCGGATCCCGAGGAAGGAGAACGTCTGTGGGGGGCGGGGGGGGGGGGAACCGGTATAAGCCGGTTTAAACCGGTACAGACCAGTTTAAACCAGTATAAAGCAGTTTGAACAAGTGGAAACCCGTTTAAATCGGCGCAAACCGGTTTGAGCCGGCGCTCTCACCTGGGCCTGGTGCTGGTGCTGGTGCTGGGTCAGGAGCGGGTCGGGCACCGCCAGCGCGTCGCCCACGGTCACGCCCCAGGCCGGGGCCGCGTTGTACACGGTGACCGCGGCCACGGCCCCGCCCCCGTCCTGCAGCCCCACCGCGCTGGGACGTCACGGGGCGGGGTCAGGGGGCGGGGCTTTGTGACCAGTCCCCTCCCAGTCCCCTCGAATCCCTCCCAGTTCATCCCAGTCCAGTCCCACTTCCCTAAAATGCTCCCCAGTTCCCTCCCAAACCCCTCCCAGTTCCCTCCCAATCCCCTCCCAGTCCCTCCGAAACCCCTCCCAGTCCCTCCCAACCCCCTCCCGGTCCCTCCCAGTCACGTCCCAGTACCTCCCACTGACCACCCCACTCACACCATTACAACCCTGTTCCGTCCCAGTATAGCCCCGTAACCTACCACAGACTTCCTCGTTCACCCCAGTGTGGCCCAATCCCCTCCCAATCCCGTCCCAGTCCCTCCCAATCCCCTCCTAGTCCCTCCCAATCCCCTCCCAATCCCATCCCAGTCCCTCCCAGTCCCTCCCAGCCCCTCCCAATCCCATCCCAGTCCCTCCCAATCCCATCCCAGTCCCTCCCAATCCCTCCCAGTCCCTCCCAATCCCCTCCCTGTCCCTCCCAACCCCTCCCAATCCCATCCCAGTCCCTCCCAGTCCCTCCCAGCCCCTCCCAATCCCATCCCAGTCCCTCCCAGTGCCCCCAGACTCACTACGGCACCCCCCCGGGCGGGGCCAGGCTGAACAGGACCCGGCCCAGCAGCACCCGCTGGGGGTTGGGCCCCGGGCGCAGGGCGGCGATGGGGGAGGGGCGCGGCCCCCCCGCCCCCGCCAGTGGCCCCAGCAGGGGGAGGGGCACCGGCCCAGCCAGGCCCCGGCGCCGCTTCCCGCGCAGCTTCCCCTGGGGGAGGGGCAGGGCAGGGTCAGGGGGGGGACGCGCCCGGGAGTGACCCCCAGTTCAGCCCAGTATAAACCAGTTCCCTCCCAGCGCCCCCCAGTTCATCCCAGTCACTCTCCCAGTGCACTCCAGTCCAGCTCAAATCCCTCCCAGTGCCCCCCAGTGCCCCACCCTGTTGGCCAGCAGGCTGCAGAGGCGGCTCAGGAACTCCAGGAGGTGCCCGTGGCGCTTCCGGGGCTCGTCCCAGCCCGGGGCCAGCTCGGCCGCGCGGTTCAGCCCCTCCAGCGCCGCCTGGAACCGCTCCAGGTACTGCAGCAGCTGCGGGGAGCGCTCGGATTGGCTGCCGGGGCCACGCCGAAGTGTGGGCGGGGCCAGCGCTGGCCACGCCCCCCTGCCCCACCCCAAGATGGCCGCCTCACCGTGGCGCGGTTCAGGTGCAGGTCGGGGTTGGCGGCGGCCGCGGGGTCCACGCGCTCCTGGGGGGAGGGGAACGGTCAGCGGGGGGGACACGCCCGGGACACACCCAAAATCCAGGATTACCACCCCAAAGCCACGCCCCCGATGCAAACCACGCCCCCCGAGCCAGGCCCCGCCCCCCGAGCCAGGCCCCGCCCTTACCGCCTGCGCGTAGGCCGCGAGCGCGCGCCGGGCGCTGCCGGGGCTCTGCCCCCCCGCGAAGAACAGCGACACGTGGGCGTTGCCCAGCACGTCTGGGGGGGGGAAACACACCTGAGACACCCGAAGAACCCCCAAAACACACCCCAGAGCCCCGAAATACACCTGGTCTCCCTAAAATACGTCTCCGACCAGATGCACTCCGTCCCAGATGCACCTGAGAGACCCCAAACACACCTGAGACTCCCAAAGCCTCTCTCAATCTCCCCGAAAACAAACCAGAGACCCCAAAACACCTCCCAAAACCCAGTTTTAAGCCCACCAAAAGCACCTGAGCCCCCCCCAGGCCCCCCGGACTCACACCAGGACTGGCCGTCGCTGGGGTCGCTCCTCACGGCCGCCTCCGCCTGGGCCAGGCTCTCCCGCAAGGCCCCGCCCCCTGGGCCAGGCCCCGCCCCTTTGGCCTCAGGCCCCGCCCCCTTGGCGCCAGGCCCCGCCCCCTGCGCACGCAGAGCCATGGACAGCAGACGCCGGGCCTCGGGGTCCTCGCCCTGCGAGGGGACAAAGGGGACACTGAGGGGGTCACGGAGGGGACAACCCCGGCCACAGCCCTGACCCCAAAAATCCCCCCCGAAACAGCCCCAACTTCCCCCCAAAAAACCTCCCAGGACCTCCCAAACGACCCCAAATATCCCCAGGATCCCAAACCCCTCCCCTGACCCCGCTGTGACCCCCAAGGCCCCTCATTACGTCTGCAACAACCCCTCCCTATTGTCCTGACCCCCACTGACCCCACCAGTGACCCCATCACTGCCCCAGTGACCCCCAAATGACCCCAGTGACCCCACCTGCTGCAGGGCCCCCCCAAAGGCGTCGCGGGCCCCCCTGATGTCCCCTCGGCGCCACCTCTGCTCGCCCAGCTGGCGCCAGGCCGCGCCCAGGGCGGGGTCCAGCTTCAGGGCGTGGCCCAGCGCCAGCTCCGCCCGCGCTCCGCCCGCCTCGGGGGCCACGCCCAGGGCGCGGGCGCGGAGCACCAGGGCACGGCCACGCCCCTCTGGGGACACTGTGGGGACAGGGCGGGGTCACCGTGAGGGGCGGGGCGTGAGGGGCCACACCCAGCCCCACCCAGCCCCGCCCAGCCCCTCCCAGTCCCTCCCGGTCCATCCCAGTACCGTGAACCTCCTCCATCAGCTTCAGCGTCTTCTCCATCTCGGCCACCAAAGGGTCAGCGGGGTCATTGGGGTCACCGGGAGGGTCCCGTGGGGTCAGCGTGTCCCGGAAGCGGTACAGGTCTGTCACCAGGGCCTGGGGGAAAGGAACGGGCAGGGACATCCCAAATTCCTCCCGAAATAACCCCAAATTCCCCCCGAAACTCCCCTCAAATAATCCCATCTCACCTCCAAAATAACCCCAACGTCCCCCCAAAAAAACCCCACATTTTACCCCCCAAAAAACTGCCAAATCCCCCCTAAAATAACCCCAAATTCCCTGCGAAATAATCCAGATTTCCCCCCCAAGTAAAAGCTAAATGCCCCCCCAAAATAATCCCAATCTCCTCCTCCAAAATAACCCCAAATTTCCCCACAAATAACACCAAATTCCCCCCTCAAATAATATCGATTTCCCAGCTACAGATGTCCATCCTAAAACGATCCAAAACCTCCCAAAAACAGAAGAAAAATCCCCCAAACCCCCCTCCCCCAAATGGTCAGGGTCCCCCCCAAATGATCCCCCTCAAAGTTTCCCTCAGTTTCCCTCAGGAAAGCCCCGCTCCCCTCACAGAGGGCCCCGCCCCCCTCAGAGAGCTCCAACCCCCTCGGAGAACCCCAGAAACCTTCCGGGGGTCCCACCCCTCCTCCACCGGGGGATCCCCAGCTCCTCCGCCCCCACCTCGAGCCGCTTCAGCGCCTCCTCATCTCCCCCCTCCCCTCCTTCGCTCTCCGCCGCCGCCGCCGCCTCCTCCTCGGCCGCCGCCATGACAGCGCGCGGCCCCGCCCGCTTCCGGTTCTTCCACCCGCCTCTTCCGGCCAGCTGCGCTCCCATTGGCTGCGGCGACGCACTCAAGATGGCTGCCGCCGGCTCCCGCCTCACCGCCCGCCCGTTCCCATTTAAGGCGGAACTTCCCGCCCCTTCTGCCCTTTTAAGGCGTGATCCCGCCCCTTTGTTGCCCTTTTAAGGGCAGGCCCCGCCCCCGGGAGGAACCACTTTGCTCCCCCCCGCCTCTCCCCCTCCCCACCGCCCTTGGTCCCGTCCCCCCAACCTCCGAACAGTTCCGAGCCGGCACGAAACGGCCCGAAAGACCCCGCCCGGGTTTGTAAATTTTATTTAAAAGCCTTAAACGATTTTTAGTTTTCCCCTCACCAAAACCTCGGTAAATCCCACAGTGAAATAGGATTGATTCCGTCGATCAATAAAATAAAGGTATTAGTAACATCGAACTAACGTTTTAAGGGGGAAAAAAAAAAAATCCGGAAAAATAAGAAATTGAAGAAGGTAAAATTTTGCCCAAAACCGATGGAGCTTTAGAAAGCGAAAAACAGAAAATAAAGGGATAAAATCGGTGGCGCATTTGTCCTGTGGTGGCAGCGTCTCTGGGAAAGAGCGAGGAAAAAGGGGCAAAAAAAAAAAAAAAAAAGGAAAATCAATTTAAAACAATAATTAGGAGGTAAACCTCATCAAAGAAAGTTTCATGGATTTTCACTTTAATGTAGTTTATGTTTCAGGTAACGTTAAAAAGGGGGAGGGAGAACACGTGAGTGGGGGGGGACAAATTCCGAGGGTGGAACCTCAAATGAGGTAAAAAACCTCCAAAAACTAATTTTAAAAAATCGAACTATTAACCGAAAACGAGAAGACAGTTTTTTAAAGTGAAAACTTAATTAAGAATGTAAATTAAAGAGATACAATTTTACGTATGTAGCCCTGAGATCCCCGGGGTGCTGTTTGCTGCAAGAGGCTCGTTCCTGAGGGAAAAACTAATTCCAAAAAGGGTAAAAAATGTAAAACTACGTTAAATCGGCCTTAAAATAGGTATTAAAATACAATAAATTAGATTTAAACTGATGTTAAGGGGAGAATGGGGAGACACGTGGTGGCGGGAGGGGGGGGGCAAATCGTGAGGGAAAATGAGGTAAAAAGTCTTCAGGTTAGCCAAAAAAAAGACATAAAAAACCAAACAAAAATACGTATGAAGTCGAAACGAGATCCTCTGAAAGCCGTTTCCCGCCGGTGGCTCCGCCTGAAGGAAGATAAACGGAGTCACAGCGGGACCGAACCAGGACCACCGGAGTCCTCCCGAGGATCCCCCGGCCCCTCCCGGAGTCCCCCTCCGCCCCTCCCGGAACATTTGTGCGACCCCCCAAAATCCGGTGGAGCCCCGAAGCCTCCTCTGCTCCGCCGGGTGAAGAAGGAGCCGCCGCTGCTCTGCGACACCGCTAAAACCCCGAGCGCCCGCGGCTGGCGGCGACGGGGGGAACGCAGGTCGGGATCGCGATCGGGAGCCACACCGCGACAGAAAAACACACACACACACACAAAAGCCCCTTCCCCCACAGCCGCCATTTTCCCCCCTCATACCTCTCCCATTCGATCCCTCCGCCGGCCCCTCACAGACTGAACGGTTCCCGCCTTCGCCCGCCAGCCCCCTCAGCAAAGCCGCGCCCCCCGACGCTCCTATTGGCCCGCGCTTCACCGCCTGCCAATCCTATTGGCTGCTGGTGAGGCGCCTTTACGCAACCGAGGCGCGGCTTATCGTTGATTGACAGCGATGCCAACCAGTGACTGATGAGGGGGCGGAGCTGAAGCTGCTGATTGACAGCGAGGGGAGCAGCCTGACGAAGGGGCGTGGCTTGTAGCGTTGATTGACAGCGATGCCAACCAGTGAGTGATGAGGGGGCGGAGCTGAAGCTGCTGATTGACAGCGAGGGGAGCAGCCTGACAGACACAAAGGGGCGTGGCTTGCAGCGTTGATTGACAGCGATGCCAACCAGTGACCAATGAGGGGCGGGGCTGAAGCTGCTGATTGACAGCGAGGGGAGCAGCCCGACAGACACGAAGGGACGTGGCTCGCAGCATTGATTGACAGCGATGCCAACCAGTGACCAATGAGGGGCGGGGCTGAAGCTGCTGATTGACAGCGAGGGGAGCAGCCTGACAGACACGAAGGGACGTGGCTCGCAGCATTGATTGACAGGTCTCCAGCATGACGGACAGGAGCGGATCGATCCCCTCCGGATGGGACGAGTCACAAATCGAACGACATCGCGCACAGATGACGGCGTGACAAGGGGGGGGGGATGTCTTTTATTGAGTGGGTGTGGCCACCAGGTGTGGCCACCTCAGGGCGTGGCCACCTCAGTCCCGCCAGGTCACCTCCACCTCGTCCGTCCGGTACCTGCGTGCGGCCAGAGGTCAAAGGTCAGCGGCCAAACGCTCCCCCCCCCCCAGCTCGCCCCACCCACGCGCGCTCCGACCTCTGCGTGATCCCTGACTGGCTGAGCTCCGTCACCTGCCCCGCCCTCAGCATCTCCCAGCCGGCCTGGGCGATCATGGCGCCGTTGTCGATGCAGTACCTGGGGTCAAAGGTCACGGGTCAGAGGTCGGGGTGCGTCCCTCGGGTGGGCCCCGTCCCCCTCCCCCCAGGCCGGCCCCGGCCTCACCTGTCGTCCGTGGGGCACAGCTCGGCCCCCCGGGCCCGGCACATGGTCTGCAGCATCTCCTGCAGCCGGTGGTTACCTGGGCACAGGTGTGGTGGGCGTGGCCGTGGGCGGGGCCGAGCACGCGGCTCTCCCACGGCCCCTCCAGGTGTGACCGCGCCCTGCAGGTGTGGCTCCCACCCCCCCCAAAATGGGGGGCCCAAAAGGCCCACGCCCCACCCAGGTGTGACCACGCCCTTCCCAGGTGTGACCGCGCCCTTCCCAGGTGTGACCGCGCCCTTCCCAGGTGTGACCACGCCCCTCCCAGGTGTGACCACGCCCCTCCCAGGTGTGACCACGCCCACTCACAGGTGTGACCACGCCCACTCCCAGGTGTGACCACGCCCCTCCCAGGTGTGACCACGCCCTTCCCAGGTGTGACCACGCCCCTCCCAGGTGTGACCACGCCCACTCATAGGTGTGACCACGCCCCTCCCAGGTGTGACCGCGCCCCTCCCAGGTGTGACCACGCCCACTCACAGGCCACGCCCCCCACGAGCAGCAGGTGCTTCGCCCTGGTCAGCGCCAGCGCCCTCTCGGTCACCTCGGCCAGCATCGCGAACGCCGTCTCCTGCTCAAATCCCAAAAGCGTCCCAAAATCCCGGGAAACGCCACATCCCGCCCAAAATTCCCTTATGTCTCCAACGACGCCATTTGCAGAGCCAAAATTACCCCAAAAGCGTCGTTATTTGGCCCAAATCCTCCAAATACGTTTACTTGCGTCCCCAAAACTCCCCTAATTACCCCAAAACCCCATTAAAATTCTCCAGATTCTGTTAACTACAACTCAAATCCCCTTCAACCCTCCCCAGAATGTGCCAAATACCCCAAAATTTCACGAATGACCCCAAATGAGCCCCCAAACTACTCAATACCCACTCCAAATCCATTAGTGACCCCCAAAGCCCAACTAATCCCCTCCAACCCCAATTAACCCCCCCAAACCCCAACTAATTTACCTCAAACTCCAATTAACTCCCCCCAAACCCCAATTAATCCCCTCAAACCCCAATTAGCCTCCCCAAATCTCATTTTTCATCCCCTCCACCTGTAGGGAGAAGCACAAATCTTCTGGGGTCGCCTCTCCCGACTCCAACAATTTTGGGGCCACTGCCTGGGGGGGCACGAAAAAGGGGTTTTAGGGTCCGCCCCCAAATTGTTCTGGGTTCCTCTTTTGGGATTTTGGGATCCCCTATGAGATTTTGGGACCTCCTTTGGGATTTCGGGGTGTCCCTGCTGCCACCCGATTGACCTCAATGGGTAGACCTGATGTGCCAAACCCCTGGGTGTCCCCACATGGATTTTGGGGGTGTTCCCAGGAATTTTGTGATTCTAAGGACCCTCCCAATGGATTTTGCAGTCCCCGGGGGGTTTTGGGCTACCTGGAGGTGCGAGAGCAGCCCCGAGAACGACACGTCCAGCCCCTTGACCACGTAGGGCAGCGGGATCAGCTGGCGGCCCCTGAGGGGATTTTGGGGAGACTTTAGGATTTTTGGGGATTCTGGGAGGTTCCCGTGGGATTTCGGGGTGGTTTGGGGGTCATTTCTGGGGTTTTTTTTGGGGTTACCTCTTGGCCAGCTGCTCCACATTGTAGCCCGGGCTGGGGGCGTTGGGGATCTGTGGGGAAAGGGGTGGGGTCAGTGCGGGTGTGGCCGGGTGGGCGTGGCGAGGCGTGGCCTGGCTGGGTGGGCGTGGCCATGCGGGGTGGGGCCATGTGGGCGTGGCCAGGTGGGCGTGGCCAGGCAGGGTGTGGCCGGGTGGGGTGTGGTCGAATGGGCGTGGTGAGGCGTGGCATGGCTGGGTGGGAGTGGCCGGGTGGGCGTGGCCACGTGGGGTGTGGCCAGGTGGGGCGTGGCCAGGTGGGGTGTGGCCAGGTGGGCGTGTCCAGGTGGGGCATGACCGGATGGGCGTGGTCAGGTGGGTGTGGCCAGATGAATGTGGTCAGGTGGGCGTGGCCATATGGGTGTGGCCAGGTGGGGCGTGGCCGGGCGGGCGTGGCTCAGAGCTCACAGCCCCACCTGCAGCAGCCGGGCCAGTCGGTCGATGCAGTTCCCCACGGCCACGTCCAGGGTCTCGCCCAGGATCCGGTACCGGCGCCAGGAATAGGCGATCACCTGCGGGGGGATCGGGCGACGCCGGGCGAGGCCGCGTGGCGGCGCCGCAGCGGTACCGGGCCGTCTCCCGGCCCCGCCCCGTATGGCCGTACCTGCGTGTTGCCGCCGCTGACGTAGAGCACCAGCGGGTCGGGGGCGGGCCCGAGCAGCCGCCCCATCTCGATGTGCCCCACGCAGTGGTTGACGGCCAGCAGTGGCCGCTCCCACAGCTGCGCCAGCGTCCGCGCCACGGCCGCCACCACGGCCAGCGGCGAGCCCATGCCCGGGCCTGCCCAAAAACGGCGCCGTTTCACCCCAAAACGGCCCCCTGGGATGCCCCAAAACCGTCCCAGCATCCCAAAACCGCGCTCAGGGCGGTCTACAGGGGGTTTTTTTGGGGGGGATTTGGGGGTTCCTGGGGGGTCTGTGGGGTTCTCTGAGGGCTTTTGGGGGTCTGGGGGAGTTTATGGGGGTCTCTGGGGTGCATGGGGCGGTTTAGGGCGGTTCCTGGGGGGTCTGTGGGGTTCTGTGAGGTCTTTTGGGGGTCTCTGGGGTGCAGGGGGCTCCACAGCTCCACAGAGGGTTTTGGGGGTTTTTCTGGGGTCTATGGAGGGGTTTTGGGGGTTTTCTGGGGTCTGTGGAGCGTTTAGGGCGGTTCCTGGGGGGTCTGTGGGGTTGTGTGAGGTCTTTTGGGGGTCTGGGGGAGTTTATGGGGGTCTCTGGGGCACAGGGGGCCGTTTAGGGCGGTTCCTGGGGGGTCTGTGGGGTTCTCTGAGGGCTTTTGGGGGTCTGGGGGAGTTTATGGGGGTCTCTGGGGTGCATGGGGCGGTTTAGGGCGGTTCCTGGGGGGTCTGTGGGGTTCTGTGAGGTCTTTTGGGGGTCTCTGGGGTGCAGGGGGCTCCACAGCTCCACAGAGGGTTTTGGGGGTTTTTCTGGGGTCTATGGAGCGTTTTGGGGTTTTTTTTGGGTCTATGGAGGGGTTTTTGGGGGTTTTCTGGGGTCTGTGGAGCGTTTAGGGCGGTTCCTGGGGGGTCTGTGGGGTTCTGTGAGGTCTTTTGGGGGTCTGGGGGAGTTTATGGGGGTCTCTGGGGCGCAGGGGGCCGTTTAGGGCGGTTCCTGGGGGGTCTGTGGGGTTCTCTGAGGGCTTTTGGGGGTCTGGGGGAGTTTATGGGGGTCTCTGGGGTGCATGGGGTGGTTTAGGGCGGTTCCTGGGGGGTCTGTGGGGTGCAGGAGTTTTTATGGAGGGGCCTATGAGAGCCCTATGGGATCTGTGGGGGTTTTTTTGGGGTTTATGGGGGTCTACGGGTTCTGTATCAGTTCTGGGGCTTCGAGACGGGGTTTTGGGGGACCTTTTTGGGGTCTGTGGGGTCCGTGGGGGATCTATGGGGCTTTCTGGGGGTCTGTGTGGCCTACAGGGCTCTATGACAGCATCTGTGGGGGTCTGTGGGAGGTTTTGGGAGGTCCGTGGGGATTTTTGGGGGGGTTTGGGAGGTCTGTGGGGTCCATGGGGGATCTGTGTGGGGGTTTGGGAGGGTTTTGGGGTTTTTCTGGGGTCTATGGAGGGGCTTTCGGGGTTTTTTGGGGGGCTATGGAGGGGGTTTTGGGGTTTTTTGGGGGGCTATGGAGGGGGTTTCAGGGTTTTTCTGGGCTCTATGAAGGGTTTTGGTGTTTTTTGGGCCTATGGAGAGGGTTTTGGGGTTTTTTGGGGGGCTATGGAGGGTTTTGGGGTTTTTCTGGGCTCTATGAAGGGTTTTGGGGTTTTTTTTAGGTCTATGGAGGGGGTTTTTCTGGGGTCTATGGAGGGTTTTAGGGTTTTTCTGGGGTCTATGGAGGTTTTGGGGTTTTTTTGGATTTATGGAGGGTTTTTGGGGTTTTTCTGGGGGCTATGAAGGGTTTTGGGGGTTTTTTGGGTCTATGGAGGTTTTGGGGGCTTTTTTCGCCCTATGGAGGGGGTTTTGGGGTTTTTCTGGGGTCTATGGAGGGGATTTCGGGGTTTTTCTGGGGTCTGTGGAGCGTTTTGGGTTTTTTCTGGGGTCTGTGGAGGGTTTTGGGATTTTTTGGGTCTGTGGAGCATTTTGGTGTTTTCTGGGGTCTATGGAGGGGTTTTTGGGGGTTTTCTGGGGTCTGTGGAGCATTTTGGGTTTTTTTTAGGTCTATGGAGGGGGTTTTTCTCGGCTCTATGGAGGGTTTTAGGGGATTTTTAGGTCTATGGAGGGGGTTTTTCTGGGCTCTATGGAGGGTTTTAGGGGGTTTTTAGGTCTATGGAAGGGGTTTTTCTGGGGTCTATGGAGCGTTTTGGGGTTTTTTGGGTCTATGGAGGGGTTTGGGGGTTTTTTTGGGTCTGTGGAGGGTTTTGGGGTTTTTTTTGGGTCTATGGAGGGGTTTTTGGGGGGTTTTCTGGGCTCTGTGGAGCGTTTTGGGGTTGTTTCGGGTCGCTTCCCGGCCTTACCCTTGGTGAAGGCGACCCCGTCCAGGTCGCGGGGCTCGACCCCCGCCTCGCGCAGCGCGGCCCGGACCAAGCCCAGCAGCACGGCCCGGTGGTGCCGCCCGGTGGGGCCGGGGGCGAACCCTGAGGGGGAAGGGGGGGGGGGGAAAAGCACCGGGGAGGGGTCAGCGGCGAGGGGACACCACGGGGGACACCGGAGGAGGGCGGGGGGAGAAGTGGAAAGTGACGTCACCCTGTCCCGGCGGCGTGACGTAGGTGGCGCGGCGGTTGCTGAGGACGGCGCCGTCCCGCACCACCCCCGCGCCCACCTTGTTGGCGGAGCCCTCCAGCCCCAGCACGGTCGGCATGACGTCACGCAGGCCTCCCCCGGTGTCCCTCGGTGACGTCACGCCGCCGCCGCCGCCGCTTCTCTTCCTCCCGCCGCTTCTCCCGCCGCTCCTCTACGTCACTTCCGCCCCTCCTCCTCCTCCTCCTCCTCAGGAGCATTTCCGCTTCCGGCCACGCCCCCGGGCTCCATCCCTCCCCTCACGCTTCCCGCGCGCGCGGAGCCTCTCGCGCCGTTCCCGCCGCCGCCGCCCCCCCCACAAGGCCCAGTCGCGGCCGCTGATTGGTCCCGCGCGCCGGCGGCGCGGCCGCTGATTGGTCCCGCGGGCTGAGGTACGGCGGGCGCTGATTGGTCCCGCGGGCTGAGGTACGGCGGGCGCCGATTGGGAGTGGATGCGGGGGGGTGGGGGGGGCAGAGGGGCGGGTTTAACCGGGAGAGCGGCGGGCGCTGATTGGCTACTGCGAAAGATGATTGACAGATGGGCGGGGGGGAGGAGGAGAGCGGGCGAGTTTAACGGGAGGGCACCGGCCGCTGTTTGGGCCCCCGGTTCCATTCCCGGTCCCGATCCCGATCGGCCGCGTTTCGGGCCCCCCGGAAGATGATGGTTCCCGGTTCCGATCCCGATCCGATTCGGGCCCCCCCTTCCCCCCCCCGCGGGGAGCCGATTGTTCCCGGTTCCGATCCCGGTTCGTGCCCCACGTGGCGGCGGCGGGCGCTGATTGGCCGCCGCGGCGTGTGGGGGGGGGGGGGGGGGAAGGCGCTCTTTGATTGGCTGAGCCGAGGTGGGGATGTGCGCTCTGATTGGCCGCGGGGCTCGCGCTGACGGCGGCCGCTCTCCCCGCTGCAGGGGCGGAGCTTGAGGCCCGAGGGGCGGGGCCAGCGGCGGAGGGGGCGTGTCCCGCGCGCGGTGGGCGGGGCCTGCGCCATGCCGAAGCGCGGGAAAAAGAAGGAGGAGAGCGGCAGCGGGGACGAGGCCGGTGAGTGACCAGCACGGACCATTACAGCCCAGTAAAACCAGTGCGACCCCTCGTGACCCAGTATTACTCGATATAGCTCAGCACAACCCATTTTAACCCAGTACAACCCAGTACAGTCCGGTATAACCCTTTGCAACCCCTTACAATGCGTTATAACTCGGTGTAGCCCGGTCTAAACCTCCATAACCCAGTACCACCCAGTCCATGTCAAGCAGCCCTTCCCAGGCCCTCCCAGTGCTCCCAGTCCCTCCCAGTAACCCCTCTCCACACAGGGCCCGGCCCGGCCAAGGTGGCCAAGGCAGCCAAGGCGGCGCCGGCCCCGTCCTACGAGGACCCGCCCACCCGCGAGGCCACGCCCGAGGGCCGACGCTGGACGCTCAAAGTGACCTCGTGGAACGTGGACGGGCTGCGGGCCTGGGTGCGCAAGGGTGGGGCCAAGGTGAGTGGGGGCAGGGCTGGGTGGGGCCCAGGTGAGCGGGGGAGGGGCCACAGCTTTTGGGGGGGGCACCCAAGGGGAGCTGGGGTGGGGTCCCATTAATTTTTGCGGGTTTCCATATACTTGGGGTGGTCCCCATAAATTTTGGAGGGGTCCCTTGTCCGTTTTGGGTGATATTTTAGGGTTCCCTTGAACTTTCCTGGGTGCTCCCTGTGCCTTTTGGGGTTCCCAGCACAATCTAGGGGCTCCCAGTAGGATTCTGGGGTTCCCAGTCTGACTCGGGGCCCCCCCCAGTGGGTGCAGGAGGAGGCCCCGGATGTGCTGTGCCTGCAGGAGACCAAGTGCGGGGTCTCGGCCGTGCCCCCCGAGGTCCGGGCGCTGCCGGGGCTCCCCCACCAGTTCTGGGCCAGCGCCGAGGGCCGGCCGGGCTACAGCGGGGTGGGGCTGCTGGCCAAGACTGAGCCGCTCAACGTCACCTACGGCATCGGTGAGAGCACCCTGAAATCACCCCAAAATCATCCCCAAACCACCCTGAGTCCAGAATCCCCCTGAAATCACCCCAAAATCACCCCAAAATCGTCCCAAAACTGCCCCGAGTCCATCAACCCAAAGTCCCCCTGAAATGCACCCAAATCCACCCAGAAATGTGGCCTGACATCTCCCCAAGTGCAACCCCAAATCGCCCCGAAATTAATCCCAAGTCACCCCCAAAGTCCACTCAAAACCAACCCCAAATACGCCCCAAAATCCCCCCCAGTTCCCCTGTCCCCTTTCCCTCCTCCCTCGGTTGGCCCTGGATCATTCCCAGTCCACTCCCAGTCACCCCCCGGTTCACTTCCAGTTGCTCCCAGTTCCCACCAATCCCTCCCAATCCCTCCCAGTCCCTCCCAGCCCCCTCCCCACTCACTCCCAGTCCCCTCCGCAGGCGACCCCGAGCACGACGCCGACGGCCGCGTGGTGACGGCCGAGTTCCCGTCCCTCTTCGTGGTCTGCGCCTACGTCCCCAACGCCGGGCGCGGCCTGGTGCGCCTGGAGCCGCGGCAGCGCTTCGACGCCGCCTTCCTGGAGTTCCTGCGGCGCCTGGACGCCCAGAAGCCGGTGCTGCTCTGCGGCGACCTCAACGTGGCCCACGCCGAGATCGACCTGTGCCACCCCCGCGCCAACCGCGCCAACCCCGGCTTCACCCCGCAGGAGCGCGAGGGCTTCACGCGGCTGCTGGGCGCCGGCTTCGTCGACTCCTTCCGCCACCTGTACCCGGAGGCGCGCGGCGCCTTCACCTTCTGGACCTACCTGGGCGGGGCGCGGGCGCGCAACGTGGGCTGGCGGCTCGACTACGCCGTGGTGTCGCGGCGGCTGCTGGGCTCGCTCTGCGACACCAAGATCCGCAGCACCGTGGCCGGCAGCGACCACTGCCCCATCACCGCGCTGCTCGCCGTGTAGGGCTTTGGCTCGGGTCGGGTCAAAGTTGTCGAGAAATCGGCGCGAGATCAGTCAAAGTCGGGTTTTGATGGCGTCACCGGGGCCGAGACGGCGTCGTCTGCTTTTAATTGGATGTACGTTGACCCGAAGGGTCCCGAAATTGACTGGGGATTGTCCTTGATGATGTCATCAAGGATAAGGTTGCGTCACCCACCTTGACCCGGCCAGAACTTGACCCGAAATTGGCTCAAAGTGGCCTGAAATTGACCCAAAACCACCCCACATCAGCTTTCGATGACATCATCAAGACAAAGACGGTGCCGTGCTCTCGGTTTTACCCCAAATCCCCCCGAAACGGCCCAAATTTGGGCCTCTCAGGTGCTGCTGTTGCTGCTCAGACACAAAACTCCCACAAACGGCCCCAAAACCCTTCCTGCCCCTCCCCCACCCCACAGGCCCAGCCCCCTCAGGGACCGCCCCTTCCCCCCCCCCATTCCATTTTAATAAATAAAGCCGAGTTTTGGGGCAAAAATCTGTTGATTTCGGGTTTATTTACATACAAGGCCACCGCTGGTGGGCGTTGCCATCAAATAAATACGACTGTACACGGGGGCGGAATATGTACAAGAGGGCGGGGCCATGCGGGAAGGGGCGGGGCCATGCTGGGGAGGGGGCGTGGCCAGAAGCGGCTGAATGTCCAATAGCGAACAAGGGTGTGGCTGCATGACGTCATGGGCGTGGCCCACAAAGAAAGGGGGGCGTGTCCCACGAGGAAGGGGCGGGTCCAAGGCGGGTGGGCGGGGTCAGGCACGCGGGGGGAGGGGCTGGCTGACCCGCACGCAGCCCCAATAGGCCGCGCGCAGCAGACACGCCCCCGCCCCCGCCCCCAGCACCGCCCACGCCGCCGGCACCCACCGCGCCCGGCGCCACAGCCACCACGTCCCGGCCTGGGCGGGGCAGAGGGGGAGCGGTCACTTCTGCTGGCCACGCCCTCCTGACCACGCCCCATTCAGCCCTGACTGCTGCGTATGCTCCTTCAGGTCCTGCCCACTTTGATCCCCACCCTCCAAACCACACCCCCTTTTAAGCCAGCCTCCTCCGATCCAGGCCCCCAAAAGCTCCGCCCCTTTCGGCCCTTCGGCCCTGTCCCTTTCCCCGCCTCATTCAGTCCCTGGGCCCTCCCCCTTTCAGACCCACCCTTTTAAGCCACACCCACTTACCCCACCCCCCCTTAAACCTCGCAAGCCCCTCCAAACACCGTCAAGCCACACCCCCCCCTTTCAGACCGCACCCCAAGCACACCTGGGCCCCTCCCCGGCCCCACCCCCTCAGTCCCCGCCCCCTCGGGCCCCACCCTCACCGCCAGCCCGGCCGCGGCCCCGCCCATCAGCAGCGCCCCCAGCAGGCAGCAGAGGCAGCGTCGCCGTGGGAACCGCCGGCCAATCGCAGACCTGGGTGTGGCCAGGTGGGCGTGGTCACCTCCAGAATGACCACACCCACACCTGTGAGGGGCGTGGTCACAACCACGCCCCCAAAGGGGCGGGGCCTCACTTACACCTTGCGGCAGTGGGGGCAGCGCGCCAGGGAGCGGTCGGGGAGCTCCGCCCACTGTGGGGAAAGAGGCGTGGTCGCAAAGGGGCGCGGCCAAAAGGCTACGACCGGGGCGGGTGTGGCTGGGAGGGGGGGGTGGCTTACCAGAAACGGGCCCCCGCAGTGAGCGCAGGCCACGCGAACCCCGCCCGGGGGCGGGTCCGGGCTGGGCGCCCCCGTCTGCACCGGGCCCAGGTTGATGATCCTCTTACTGGGGGGAACTGGGTTATACTGGGAGGGGGGCTGGGCAAGCAGGGGAACCCCCCCCGGTGCTCCCAGTTTAGCACGTGGACCTGCCAGTTATCCCCCAGTGCTCCAAGTATGGGCTGGCAACCGCTCCCACTGCTCCCAGTGACCTCTCCCAGTGCTCCCAGTATGGCCCAATGACCCCCCTGAGTGACCACCAGTGCTCCCAGTATGGCCCAGTGACCACTCCCAGTGTTCCCAGTGCTCCCAGTATGGCCCAGTGATGCCCAGTGCTCCCAGCATGGCCCAGCGACCCCATCCGTGCTCCCAGTATGGCCCAGCCACCCCTCTCAGCGGCCCCAGTATGGCCCAGCAATCCCATCAGTGCTCCCAGGATGGCCCAGTGACCTCTCCCAGTGCTCCCAGTATGGCCCAGCAACCCCACAGATGGTCCCAGTGTGGTCTCTCCCAGTCCCTCCCAATACACCAGAACACCATTCCAGTCCCGCTCCATCCCAGTCCCCCTCCACCCCCCAATCCCTCCCAGTCTGACCAGTACGGCCGCGGGCAGGCGATGCGCTGGGCCGAGGCCCTGCACACCAGCAGGCAGTTGCAGGGGCACCGCACGTATTTCTTCCCGCCGGGGGCCGTCCGGATTGGCTGCCGCCACAGAGGGGGCGGGGCCTCAGGGGACACGCCCTCCAACCCCGCCTGCCCCATGTGCCCCACCCCCCTGACCCCACCCCCTCAGAAAACGCCCCTTTAGACACCACACCCTCCTCAAGCCCCACCCCTCACGCCCATCCCCTCAGGCCTCGCCCTTTTCCAGACCCCGACCCACAAGCCCGGCCCGCCCAATTCATGCCACGCCCCTTCAAGCCCCGCCCCCTGGGCCCCGCCCCCTGGGCCCCGCCCCTCACCGTGGCCTCGCCGCAGCCCCCGCACTTCACCACGTGCTGGTGCGTCTTGCCCTCGACGCTGATTGGCCGCTGGCACACGCGGCACGTGACCGCCGGAGGCCCCGCCCCCGCCGCCTCGGGGCTGCCCAACGGCGAGTAAGGGGGCGGGGCCTCGCCGGGGCCTGCCCCACCACCGCCTGCCGAAGGGGGAACGGCGGGTCAGCCGCGCCCGTGTAAGCCACGCCTCCCCTCCAGCTTTCCTCGCCCCGCCCCCCCGGTCAAAGCACGCCGTTTCCGCGTGACCCCGCCTTCTCTCACCGGGCGCCGCGGCCCCGCCCGGCCCCGGCCCCGCCTCGGGCGGCAGCAGCGGCGATCGCTCCCCGTCCGCCATGACAGCGCCCAGGCCACGCCCCTCCTCGCCCGATTGGTCCGCCAGGAGCACGTGAGGGCGGCTCACCGCGACCTCCCCCTCCCGCGCCGTGCCATTGGCCCTGCCTTGTCACATGACCCCCCCCGCGGCGTTGCCGGGCGACCCCATCAGCTCTCTGCTCGCTCCCATTGGTCCGCTCACCTCACATGACCCACCCCCCCCTCGCCCGCCACCTCGCGGCGTTGCCCGGCAACGCCCGCGCCGCTTTCCGGGTCCTTCCTCTCGCTCTCATTGGTTTCTTGGCGCACATGACCCCCGCACGTCACGGCGTTGCCCGGCAACGCTACGGCCGCTCTTCCGGGTCCTTCCCCTCTCTCGCATTGGCCCGCTCTCCCCTCACGTGATTTCCCCTCAACTCCCTCCCGCGTCTCCCGGCAACGCTTTGCCCCCGACCTGCCTTCCCATTGGTTGGTTTCCCCGCACGCCGCGCGCTGATTGGTCGCTGCTCCTGCCACCCGCGCCCTCTTCGCCTGCGGCGGTTTCCATGGCGACGGGGGGGGGCGCGACCCCTGATTGGGCCAGGCGATGGGGGCGCGATCGTGCGCGATGACGTCAGCGGCGCGCCCCTCTATAAGCGGCGGGGGCGGGGGCGGTGGCGCAGACGCGGCACCGATGGACGGAAGGTGAGGGGGGGGGGGTACCAGGGAGGAATTTTGGGGGGAATCTTTGGGATGGGAGGGGATTTTAGGAGGGCGATCATCCAATGGGAGCGCGGCCTGAGGGTCTCCCACCTCCGCCGTGGCCAATCAGCGCCAGGGGGGGCGTTCCCTTGTGGGCTTAAAGATCCCCCCCCCCCACCCCCCCAAATCCCGTTGATGGGGAGGACGAGGAGCAGGGATGGGGAGGGCGAACGGGGAGGTTTGGAGATTTTTTGGGGGGTTTTGGGGGGAGATTTGGGGGCAGGGCATCGTCCGCCCCGTCCCAAGTCCGTCTGGCCCCGGGCCCGGGCGGCGGCAGCTCCGGGGCGAGAGTCAAGGTCGGGCTTGGGGGGGGGACAGCGGAGCTTGGGGGGCGATCGAGGGGTCCCGGAGGGGTCCTGGGTGTCCTTCTGAGGGTCCTGGGGGTCATTCAGGGGATCCTGGGTGTGCCCACCTCTCACCCCATGGCTCCTGGGTGTCCCTCTGGGGGTCCTGGGTGTCCCCAGGTGCCACCCAATGGGTCGTGGGTGCCCCTGGGGGTCCTTTTGAGGGCCATTCGGGGGGAGCTGAGGGTCCCTCTGGGTGTCCTGACTGTCCCTAGCTGTCCCCTAATGGATCCTGGGTGTCCCTGAGGGTCATTCCGTGGCTCCTGGGGGTCATTCAGGGGTGCTGGGGGTCACTCTGCGGCTCCTGGGTGCCCCTCTCGATGTCCTGGGGGGGTCACTCGATGGTTCCTTTGGGTGTCCCCTCACCTGTCTCCTCTGCATCTCACCCCCACCTGCCCCCCTGGGACCCCAGTGGCACCCCACTTATGCCATACTGGTGCCACCTCGGCGCCAAACTGGTCCAAACTGGCCCTTACCGGTCCCCCCAGCTACGAGGCGTGCGCGGAGGCGGCGGCCTGGCTGCGGGCACGGCTGCGGGAGCCCCCGCGGGTGGCCCTGGTGTGCGGCTCGGGGCTGGGAGCGCTGGCCCAGGAGCTCTCGGAGCCGCAGAGCTTTGACTACGCCGACATCCCCCACTTCCCCCGCAGCACCGGTACTGGGAGCGCTGGGAGAGCGGGCAGGGGGCGATTTGGGGGGGGGGGGGGGGGATTTCAGGTGATTTGGGGAGGGTTCGGGGTGGTTTTGTGGAATTTCGGGTGCTTTGGGGGAATTTTGGGAGGTTTGGGGCGATTGTGGGGTGGGTTTGGGGTGGTTTTGGGGGGTTTGGGGCAGTTCTGGGAGGGTTTTGTGGTGGGTTTGGGGTGGTCTGGTGGGGTTTTTGGGGGGGGGTTTTGGGGGAGTCACCTGTGGCTCGGGTGGGAGTGGTGACCCCTGCCCCCGCCCCCAGTGCAGGGCCACGCCGGGCGATTGGTCATCGGCCGCCTCGGCTCCGCCCCCTGCGCCGTCCTGCAGGGCCGGTTCCACCTCTACGAGGGCTACAGCCCCGCCCAGGTGAGCCACGCCCACTCCTGGGGCCACAGCCACACCTGGGGCCACGCCCACAGGAGCCACAGCCACACCTGGGGCCACGCCCGCACGAGCCACACCCTCACCTGGGCCATGGCCACACCTGGGGCCACGCCCATGAGCCACACCCTCACCTGGGCCATGGCCACACCTGGGGCCACGCCCGCACGAGCCACACCCTCACCTGGGCCATGGCCACAGCTGGGGCCACGCCCACAGGAGCCACAGCCACACCTGGGGCCACGCCCGCATGAGCCACACCCTCACCTGGGCCATGGCCACACCTGGGGCCACGCCCTCACCTGGGCCATGGCCACAGCTGGGGCCACGCCCACTCCTGGGGCCACAGCCACACCTGGGGCCACGCCCGCACGAGCCACACCCTCACCTGGGCCATGGCCACACCTGGGGCCACGCCCACGAGCCACACCCTCACCTGGCCCATGGCCACACCTGCGGGCCACACCCCCTTACTACCTAAGCCACGCCCCCTTGGCAGGCCCGGCCTCCTTGCCCTGCCCCCTGCCCCTTTAGCCACGCCCCCGGTCCCATCCATGACCCCTTGACCCTGCCCTGACCCTGCCCTGACCACACCCTGGCCCTCCCCCACGCCCAGGTGCTGACCACTGCCCCTCCCTGACCCTTGACCCCTCCCGTGACCCCGCCCTGACCACACCCACAGGTGGTTGTCCCTGTCCGGGCTCTGGCCCTGCTCGGAGTCCACACCCTGGTGCTGACCAACGCCGCGGGATCCCTGCGGCCGCCCTTCGGCCCCGGTCACCTGCTGGTCATCCACGACCACATCGACCTCCCCGGCCTGGCCGGACGCTCGCCCCTGGTGGGGCCTAACGATGAGAGGTGGGCGGGGCCTGGCAGGGTGGGGACGGGTGGGGTTGGGGCAGGGTTTTGGGGGAAGAGCGGGGGATTTCGGGTGCAAAATGAGAATTTGGGGGGAAACCCGGAGTTTCGGAGGGAAAATGGGGGACTCGGGAGGTAAAACGGGCATTTGAAGGCAGAAGGGGACAATTTCGAGGTAAAAATGCAGGTTTTGGGGCAGAAAGGGCCGATCTTGGGATGAGAATGGAAAAATTCCAGGAATAATTCCCAACACCCGGCGGCTCCCGGCAGGTTTGGGCCGCGCTTCCCAGCCATGACGGACGCCTACGACCCCGGGCTGCGGCGCCTGGCGCTGGCGCTGGCCCCGAAGGAGCTGCAGGCCCGCCCCGGGGTCTACGTGGGCGTGGGGGGGCCGAGCTACGAGACCCCCGCCGAGTGCCGGCTGCTGCGACGCCTCGGGGCTGACGCCGTCGGTGAGGAGAGGGGCCCGGGGGGGCGGGGAAAGGGGTACGGATCAGCCCCAAAAAGGGTCCCAAAAGGCTCCCAGGGCAGCCAAAAAATGAGCCTCAGGGAAAGGGGTACGGATCAGCCCCAAAAGGCTCCCAGAGCAGCCAAAAATGAGCCTCAGATCAGCCCAGAAAGAGTTCCAAAACAGCCCGAAAAGAGCCCAAAAGAGGAGTCCCCGAAAGAGTCCCGAGCCAGCCCCAAATAGCCCCAGATACCCGAAGCTCCCTGAGTTTGGGGTCAGCACAACGCAGGGGCGTGGCCAGGTGTGGCCAGGGCCTGTCCAGGTGCATCCTTGGCATGTCCTGGTATCTCCTGGGCCTGTCCAGGTGCGTCCTTGGCATGTCCTGGTATCTCCTGGGCCTGTCCAGGTGTGTCCTGGGCCTGTCCAGGTGCGTCCTTGGCGTGTCCTGGTATGTCCTGGGCCTGTCCAGGTATGTCCTGGGCCTGTCCAGGTGTGTCCTGGGCGTGTCCAGGTGCATCCTTGGCATGTCCTGGTATGTCCTGGGCCTGTCCAGGTGTGTCCTGGGCGTGTCCAGGTGCGTCCTTGGCATGTCCTGGTATGTCCTGGGCCTGTCCATGTGCATCCTTGGCATGTCCAGGTGCATCCTGGGCCTGTCCAGGTGCGTCCTTGGCATGTCCTGGTATGTCCTGGGCCTGTCCAGGTGCGTCCTTGGCATGTCCTGGTATCTCCTGGGCCTGTCCAGGTGTGTCCTGGGCCTGTCCAGGTGCGTCCTTGGCATGTCCTGGTATCTCCTGGGCCTGTCCAGGTGTGTCCTGGGCCTGTCCAGGTGCGTCCTTGGCATGTCCTGGTATCTCCTGGGCCTGTCCAGGTGCGTCCTGGGCCTGTCCAGGTGCGTCCTTGGCATGTCCTGGTATCTCCTGGGCCTGTCCAGGTGCGTCCTGGGCCTGTCCAGGTGCGTCCTTGGCATGTGCTGGTATGTCCTGGGCCTGTCCAGGTGCATCCTTGGCGTGTCCAGGTGCATCCTTGGCATGTCCAGGTGTGTCCTGGGCGTGTCCGAGCGTGTCCTTGGCGTGTCCAGGTGTGTCCTGGACCTGTCCAGGTGTGTCCTTGGCGTGTCCTGGTATGTCCTGGGCCTGTCCAGGTGCATCCTTGGCGTGTCCAGGTGCGTCCTGGGCCTGTCCAGGTGCGTCCTGGGCCTGTCCAGGTGTGTCCTGGGCCTGTCCAGGTGCGTCCTTGGCATGTCCTGGTATGTCCTGGGCCTGTCCAGGTGCATCCTTGGCATGTCCAGGTGTGTCCTGGGCGTGTCCGAGCGTGTCCTTGGCGTGTCCAGGTGTGTCCTGGACCTGTCCAGGTGTGTCCTTGGCGTGTCCTGGTATGTCCTGGGCCTGTCCAGGTGCATCCTTGGCGTGTCCAGGTGCGTCCTGGGCCTGTCCAGGTGTGTCCTGGGCCTGTCCAGGTGCGTCCTGGGCCTGTCCAGGTGTGTCCTGGGCCTGTCCAGGTGCGTCCTTGGCATGTCCAGGTGCGTCCTGGGCCTGTCCAGGTGCGTCCTGGGCCTGTCCAGGTGCGTCCTGGGCCTGTCCAGGTGCGTCCTGGGCCTGTCCAGGTGCGTCCTTGGCATGTCCGGGCGTGTCCCCACCCTCGCTGTCCCCCCCCAGGCATGAGCACGGTGTCGGAGGCGTCGGCCGCGCGTCACCTGGGGCTGCGCGTCCTGGGGCTGTCCCTCATCACCAACTCCGCCCCCGGAGACGACGATGACGACGCCGGCGGCGATGACGTCAGGGCGGGCGGGGCAGGGCCGGAGCCGGACACGCCCGCAGGCCACGAGGAGGTGCTGGCGGCCGCCCAGGAAGGGGCGCGGCACCTGCGGGCTCTGCTGCTGGCCCTGGCCCCCAAACTGGACGAGCCCGGACGCGGCCGGACGCGCCGTGACGTCGGCGGCGCCGTGACGTCACCGGAATGACGTCATTGTGGTGACATCACACCGCCCGCCGTGGCGGGTTGTCCCCGTGCCTTGGGGCAGTGCCTTGCTCCCGTGGAAATCCCGTGGAAACCCCCGGAATTTTGGGGGGATTTCTCTTGGAACTACGGGAGGATTTTCCCCTCAAACTCCGAAGGGTTTTCCCACGGAATTTTTGTGGGCTTTTCCTGGAATTTCCCCTGTGTTGTCCCGGCCTGTCTCCTGTCTCGGATTTTGCCTTAATTCTGTGGAAATCCTGTGTAATTCCGTGTAAATCCCACGTAACTAATTCCACGTCATTCCTGTGTTACCTCTCCACAAACCCCGTCTTGGATTTTGCCTTAATTCCGTGTAAATTCCGTGTAATTCCATGTAAATTCCGTGTAATTCCGTGTAAATTCCGTGTAAATTCCATGTTTTCACCCACGCCATTCCCATGTCACCCCTGCATTTGTCCCGCCTGGATTCTGCCTGAATCCCGTGTCAATCCCATGTAATGAATCCCGTGTCAATCCCCTGTAATGAATCCCGTGTCAATCCCATGTAATGAATTCCGTGTCAATCCCAGGTAATGAATCCCGTGTCAATCCCATGTAATGAATCCCGTGTCTCTGCCGTGTTCTCCCTGCGTTTGTCCCGTTTTGGACTTTGGAACTCCGTGGGGTTTCCATGGAAATCCCATCCCTTTTTTCCTTGGAATTCCCGTGGCTTTCCCTTGTGTCTCATTCCTGTTTCCCCCCTGCCTTCGTCCCCTCCGGGTTTTGCCCGAATTCCATGGAAATTCTGTGAAAATCCCTTTTTTTTTTTCCATGGAATTCCCCTTTTCCCCTCGTGTCTTTTTACCGTGTTGCCCCCTGCCTTTGTCCCCTCTGGATTCTGCCTTAATTCCGTGTAATTAATTAATTCCCGGGTCATAATTAATTAACTGCATGTCATTGATTCCCCTGTAATTAACTCTGTGTCCGTCCCATGTCCATCCTGTGTGGGCATTAATTAGCCCCTGTTAACGAGCGGGGAACTCTCAGGGCTAGGGAGGCGGTTAATTAACCCCATTGATTAATTGTTCCAGGTTAATTAGCCCCCGGAATGATCATTCCAGGTTCATTAGCCTCATTCGTTAATTATTCCCCACTGACTCATCATTCCAGGTTAATTAGCCCCCATTCCTTAACTATTCCAGGCTAATTAGCAGTGCTGCTTAATTATTCCAGATTAATCAGACTACCCAGTTAATTATTGCAGGTTCATTAGTGTGGTAAATTAATTGCTGCAAATAATTATCTAAGGCTAAACAGCCCCTCAATCAATCGTTGGTGGCTAAATAACCTCTAATGATTAATTAGCCCACTCTTATTAATTATTCAAAGCTTATCAGCCCCCCCCCAACAAGTTATTAAAGCTTCATTATCCCCGCTGATTAATTAATTCAGGGCTAGTTAATTGATCAATGCTAATAACACCTGCAATTAACCAAAGGGTAACTAATTATCTGGATTAATTCTTCTGCTTAAGGCTGCTGCTTTCAGGGGCTTGATTAATGCCAGGGGCTTAATTAATCAATAAGTGGAGGTTAATTAACCTATTCCCTACTTGACTACTCAGTTCTGCTTTGCGCTGCTAATTAACGAATTAATTAATTAACAAACCATTCCAGCTTATTTACATTCCATGTGCCTCCCTCTCCAGGGCTGTTAATTAATTAATGAACGAGTGAATTCGTTAATGAAGGGAGAGGGCGTGGCCTTAATTAAGTTTGATTAAAAGTTTATTAAAGCAAAACAAAGTTGATTAAATGTTGGAAAAAAGTTGATTAAGAGGGGAGTAATATTAATTAAAAGTGGAAAAACAATAATTAACAGTGGAACAAGTTAATTAAGAGACGAATAAAGTTAATTAAAGGTTGAAAAAAGTTAATTAAAAGCGTAAGAAAGTCGGATAAAAGTTGATTAAGAGTCTGAAAAAGTCAATTAAAAGTGGAAAAAAGTTAATTAAGACTGGAACGAAGTTTGTTAGCGTGAGCTTTAATTAAAGTAATTAAAGGGCGCGTGGGAAGGGAGGGGCCCCCCCCCACCCCCCCCACCCCCCGGGGCTATTTCGGGGCCGCGCCCCTCCCCCACCCCGTGGGAACAGGGCGGGGGCGGGGGGGGAGGGGCCCCGGGGTGGGGTGGGGGAGGGGCCGCGGGGTGGGGGAGGGGCCGCGCTCAGAGGGCGCCTCAAGGTGGCCGCAGGTTGGGACCCCCCCCGGGGGTTGGGGGGAGGGGCGCGGGGGGGGGGGAGGGGGGGCGTGTGGGGGAGGGGTCGTGACCTCTGACCTCGCCGCTGCCCCCACCCCCCCCCCCCCCCAAAATTCCAGGGTCGATGGAGCTGCACGAGACCGCCCCTCCCCCACTGACGGAGGTCAAGGTGAGGATTTGGGATTTGGGGGGGGGGGAGGTGGGAGGGGTGGGGGAGGGGCGGACACCCCTCCCCTCCCCCCAGCGCCCCCTCCCCTCCTCCACCCCAAAATTCCCGGGGTTTCCGGGTTTTCTTTAGGGGGGAAAACGGGATTTGGGGGGGGGGGGGGAGGGGAAAACAGGGCGGGGGCGCGTGGGGGAGGGGCGGGGGGGGAGGGGCGCGGTCGGGATTTGGGGGGGCGAGGAGAAAATCGGGGGGGGAATTGGGGGGAAAAATCGGGAATTTGGGGGTAGGGTGGGGAATGGGGGAAAAAGGGGGGGAATTTGGGGATTTTGGGCTGGATTTGGGGGACAGAGGGGATTTTGGGGGAAAAAAGAGGGATTTGGGGTGGAATTTGGGGATTTGGGGCTGGATTTGGGGGATAGAGGGGATTTTGGGGGGGAAAAAGAGGGATTTGGGGTGGAATTTGGTGATTTGGGGGCAGAATTTTGGGGATAAAGGGGAGGTTTTTTGGAGATTGGGGAGTGAAAGGGGGGATTTGGGTCAGAGCCGGGAATGAGGGGGTTAAATCCTGGGATTTGGGGCATTTCCAGGCAAAATCCGGGCATCTGAGGGCCCAAATGCCAACTTTGGGGATAAAGGAGCAATTCCCGGGGTTTGGGAGGTGGACGGGGGGGGGTTGGGAGGGAAAACCGGGAATTCTGGGGGCAAAACCGAGGATTTGGAGGGGAGAAAATGAGGAAATTTGGGGTGAGAATGAGGAAATCTGGGGACAGAAATGAGAATTCGGGAGCGAAAATGAGTAGTTTGGGGTGAAAAGAGGGAATCTGGGGGGAAAGTGGCAAATTTGGGGTGAAAATGAGGAATGTGGGGTCAAACCCAAGGATTTGGGAGCGAAAATGAGGAATTTTGGATGGATTTCGGGGGCAGAACCTCTCTTTTTTGGGCCATTTTTTAGCCAAAACCCCCCGTTTCGGGGCCCAACCCCTTCCGTGCCATGTTTGGGGCACAAATCGGGATTTTTTGGGGCTCGAATCCCCGTTTTTGGGGATTTCTCCCCTTTCCGTTTCTCTCCTCTCCAGCACCTCCTGGAAACGCCCTTCGGGGTCGTCCACGCGTGGATTTCGGGGTCCCCCCGGCCCGGCCGCCCCTCCCTGGTGACCTGGCCGGACGTGGGACACACGCGTGAGTCCCCTCCCCCACCCCGAGTGACCCCGAGTGACCCCTCCTCCGGAAAAACCCCAAAACCCACGAAATCACCCCCAAAAACCCCACAGAAAGCCCCAACCCCCCTCCAATCTCCCAGAGATTTCCCCAAAATCCCACAAAAGCCGCAAAGACCCCCAAAATCCCCCCCCGCCCCAAATCCCTCCCAGACTGCCCCAACTTTGCCCAAATCCTCCCCAAAATTCCCCTAAATCCCTCCTCAAATCCCCCAAACCCCCCCAAAGACCCCCAAAATTCCCTCCCCCCCAAATCCCTCCCAGACTGCCCCAACTTTGCCCAAATCCTCCCCAAAATTCCCCTAAATCCCTCCTCAAATCCCCCAAACTCTCCCCAAAATTCCCCTAAATCCCTACTCAAATCCCCCCAAGCCCCCCCAAACCCCCCCAAAATTCCCCTAAATCCCTCCTCAAATCCCCCAAACCCCCCCAAAATTCCCCCAAAATTCCCTCCACCCCCAAATCCCTCCCAGACTGCCCCAACTTTGCCCAAATCCTCCCCAAAATTCCCCTAAATCCCTCCTCAAATCCCCCCAAACCCCCCCAAAGACCCCCAAAATTCCCCTAAATCCCTCCTCAAATCCCCCCAAACCCCCCCAAAGACCCCCAAAATTCCCCTAAATCCCTCCTCAAATCCCCCAAACCCCCCCAAAGACCCCCAAAACTCCCCTAAATCCCTCCTCAAATCCCCCCAAACCCTCCCAAACCCCCCCAAAATTCCCCTAAATCCCTCCTCAAATCCCCCCAAACCCCCCCAAAGACCCCCAAAATTCCCCTAATCCCTCCTCAAATCCCCTAAACCCCCCCAAACCCCCCCAAAATTCCCCCAAATGCCCCAGAGAGACACAAAATCCCCCCCAGATCCTTTCGGGCCCCCTCCCCCACCCCGCTGACCCCCCCCCCCCCCCCGCCGCCCCTCCCCCACCCCAGACCGGACCTGTTTTTCGGAGCTTTTTGGGCACCCGGAGATGTCGGAGATCGCCCGGAGCTTCCACCTGGTGCAGCTGGAGCCGCCGGGGATGGAGGAGGGGGCTCCTCCCTACCCCTCTGGGTAACGCCCCCCTCCCCAAAAAACCGCCCCTCCCCCCCTCCCCCACCCCTCATTTCCCTCCTCTTTTAACCCCCGACCCCTCCCTTGACCCCCCGGGTGGGCTCGGAGTGACCACTGACCCCACCCCCAGGTACCAGTACCCATCCCTGGAGCAACTGGCCGAGGCTGTCCCGGGGGTCCTGCAGGGCCTGGGGTGAGTGGGGGAGGGGTGGGAGGGGGTGGGGGAGGGGTCAGGGGTCAGGCCACGCCCCCCCCCCGTGACCTTTGACTTCTCTCCCCTCCACCCGCAGCATCCGCAGCATCGTCGGGGTGGGGGTGGGGGCCGGGGCCTTCGTGCTGGCCAAGTTTGGGGTGAGTGGGGCCCAGGAACCCCCCCCAAAAAAAGCAAAAACCGAAAAAAAAAAAAAACCAACCCCAAAAAACCCGAAAACCCAAAAAAAGTCCCAAAGGAAACCCAAAAAACCCCCCCCCAAAAGCCCAAGAAAAGTCCCAAAGAAAACCCAAAAAACCCCCCCAAAAGCCCAAAAAAAGTCCCAAAGAAAACCCCCCAAAAGCCCAAAAAAAGTCCCCAAAAAAACCCAAAAAACCCCCCAACAGCCCAAAAAAAGTCCCAAAGAAAACCCAAAAAACCGCCCCCCAAAAGCCCCAAAAAAAGTCCCAAAGAAAACCCAAAATCTCCCCCAAAAGCCCAAAAAAAGTCCCCAAAGAAAACCCAAAAAATCGCCCCACAAAAGCCCCAAAAAAAGTCCCAAAGGAAACCCAAAAAACCCCCCAAAAGCCCAAAAAAAGTCCCAAAGAAAACCCAAAAAACCCCCCCAAAAGCCCAAAAAAAGTCCCAAAGAAAACCCAAAAAACCCCCCCAAACGCCCAAAAAAAGTCCCAAAGAAAACCCAAAAAACCCCCCCAAAAGCCCAAAAAAAGTCCCAAAGAAAACCCAAAAAACCCCCCAAAAGCCCAAAAAATGTCCCCAAAGAAAATCCAAAAACCCCCCCAAAAGCCCCAAAAAAAGTCCCAAAGAAAACCCAAAAAAACCCAAAAAAGCCCAAAAAAAGTCCCAAAGAAAACCCAAAAAACCCCCCAAAAGCCCAAAAAAAGTCCCAAAGAAAACCCAAAAAACCCCCCAAAAGCCCAAAAAATGTCCCCAAAGAAAACCCAAAAAACCTCCCCAAAAGCCCAAAAAAAGCCCCAAAGAAAACCCCAAAACCCCCCAAAAGCCCAAAAAAACCCCAAAAAACCCAACACCCCCCCAAAAACCCCAATGAAAACCCAAACACCCACAAAAACCACCCCCCAAACGCCCCAAAAAAACCCAAAAAACCCCAACCCCCCCCAATAAAACCCAGAATTCCAACCCCCTCAAAAAAAAACCAGAAGAAAACCCAAAAGCCTCCCAAACAACCCCAAATCCCCCCCCAAACCTCCAAAACTCTCCCCCAATCCTCCCCCAAAACCCCAAAGCACCAAAATCCCCTCCCAAGCCCCCCAGTGCCCCCCAGTGCCCCCCAATCCAACTCCAGAACACCCCTGAGCCCCCCCAAAATCCCCGACAGAATGCCCCAAACCCCCCCAAATCCCCCAAATCTCCCCCAAATCCACTTTAATTTGAGGAGGATTGGGGGGGGGGGGAGGGGTTGGGGGGTCCTGGAGGAGATTTTGGGGGGCCTCAGGGGCACTTTGGGGTTGGACTGGGGGGGGTTGGGGGGCGTTTTGGGAGATTATGGGGGGATTTGGGAGGGATTTGGGGGTGGATTGGGGGGTTTGGGGGGGGGTCCAGGGGTCCCTTTGGCGTCACTTTTTGGGGTCGCAGCTGCTGCACCCCGAGGCCGTGGAGGGGCTGGTGCTGCTCAACCTCGACCCCCGCGCCAAGGGCTGGATGGACTGGGCTGCCAGCAAGGTGGGATTTGGGGGAGATTCGGGGCATTTCGGGAGAATTGGGGGCATTTGGGGGAAGATTGGGGGATCTGGGAGAAAAAGCCTGAAGGATTTGGGGGAAATCTGGGGGGGGCTTCATGAGAGATTTAAAGGAATTTGAGGGGGGTTTTGGGAACGTTTGGGGGGGTTGGGGGGGAGTTTGGGGGATTTGAGGAGGGATTTGGGGGGATTTTGGGGAGGATTTGGGGGGGTCTGGGGTTGATTTGGGGGGATTTGGGGCAGTTTTGGGGTTTATAGGGTGGATTTCGGGCAGTCTTTGGGGGGGTCTGGGGTTGATGTTGTGGGTTTTGGGTGTTCTGGAGGGATTTTGCAGGTTTTGGGCTTTTTGAGGTGGATTTCGGGGGTTGTGCTGAGGGGGAGGGGGGGTCTCACAGAGCTGCCCCTCCCCCAGCTCTCAGGGCTGACGACGTCGACGAATGAAATGATCCTGGGACACCTCTTCACCCAGGTGGGGGGGTCTGGAGTGTTCTGGGGCTCAGTGGGGCCAGGGCGGGGCCTGAGGGTCCTTTTGGGGTCAGTTTGGGGGGGTGTCTCCTGGGGATTTGTGGGGCTGGGGGTGTTTGGGGGGGATTTGGGGAGTTTGCGGGAGTTTGGGGGGTCCTGGAGGTCACTGGGAGGTCACTAAGGGGGGGTGGTGGTCAGTGGGGGGGGCCATCACTGGGTGGTCACTGGGAGGTCACTAAGGCGGGGTGGCGGTCAGTGGGGGGGGCCATCACTGGGAGGTCACTGGGAGGTCACTAAGGGGGGGTGGCGGTCAGTGGGGTGGCCATCACTGGGAGGTCACTGGGAGGTCACTAAGGGGGGGTGGCGGTCAGTGGGGTGGCCATCACTGGGAGGTCACTGGCCGGTCCCCAGGACGAGCTGGCCGCTGCCTCTCCCGTTGTCCGGCGGCTCCGGGAGCACCTGGCGGCCATGGCCAACGCCCCCCTCCTCTGGACCATGTACACCAGGTGAGGCGGTGGCCGGGGGCGTGGCCTGGAGGGGGCATGGCCTGGGGGGCGTGGCATGGGGTGTGGCCGGGGGGCGTGGCCAATCAGGCCTCAAAGCCTGGCGTGGGTGGGGCTTCTGCCCCATTGACCTTTCTGGGATGGGGCGGGGCTTTGTGGAGGGGGCGTGGCCTGGGGAGAAAGGGGGTGTGGCCAAAGGGGGAGGGGCTAAAGGGTGTCCTGGGGAGGGGTGTGGCCACGGTGGGCGGGGTTAAAGCATCGCCCCTGCCCCCAGCCGCGGTGACCTCGGCTTGGAGCGGAGCGGGGCCGGAAGCCTGAGGTGAGTGACCACTGAGTGACCGCTGACCCCCGTGTGACCCCCGAGTGATCCCTCACTGACCACTGACCCCCAAGTTACTGCTGACCCCAGAGTGACCCCTTGACCCCCCCTCCCAGCTGCCCAGTCCTGCTGGTGGTCGGTGACAACTCCCCACACGAGGATGCGGTGGTGAGTGGGGGAGGGGCGTGGCGTGGGAGGGGCGTGGTCGCTCAGGGTGTGGTCACCTGACCCCATCCTGACCCCTCGACCTTCCCCATGCCCCTCCCCCAAGGTGGAGTGCAATGCCAAACTGGACCCGACGCAAACGTCCTTCCTGAAGGTGACCTTTGACCCCTCGGTGACCACCAAGTGACCACCCAGTGACCACTCGATGGTCACTCGATGGCCTCTCTTGCAGATGGCTGACGGCGGTGGGCAGCCGCAGATCACCCAGGTGAGGGGTCGGAGGTCACCGGAGGGGTCAGTGGGGGTGGGGGGGCTGGGAGCGGTCACTCGGTGGTCACTCGGTGGTCACTCAGTGGTCACTCAGTGGTCACTCGGTGGTCAGCACTGACCATGCCCCTCCCCCCAGCCCGGCCGGCTGACGGAGGCCATCAAGTACTTCCTGCAGGGCATGGGCTACAGTGAGTGATGCATATGCATGAGGGCATCATTAATATGCATGACGGCTTATTCAGAGGCACAAATATGAGGGGCCTATGGGGAGGGGGCGTGGCTTTCGGAGAAAGGGGGCGTGGCTAAAGGAAAGGGGTGTGGCTCAAGGTGAGGGGCGGGGTTTGGCGGGAAAGGGGCTCTGTGGAGCGGGAGGAAATGGGCGTGGCTCGTGGAAAAGGGGCGTGGCTTGGATGGAGGGCGTGGTTGGTGGAAAAGGGGGCGTGGTTTGCACAGAAGGGGCGTGGTTTGCACAAAATGGGCGTGGTTTGTACAAAGGGGCGTGGTTTGCACAAAAGGGGCATGGTTTTGGACAAAATGGGCGTGGTTTGCACAAAAGGGGCATGGTTTTGGACAAAATGGGCGTGGTTTGCACAAAACGGGCGCTGTTCGGACAAAAGGGGCGTGGTTTGGACAAAAGGGGCGTGGTTTGTACAAAGGGGCGTGGTTTGGACAAAAGGGGCGTGGTTTGGACAAAAGGGGCGTGGTTTGGACAAAATGGGCGTGGTTTGCACAAAACGGGTGCTGTTCGGACAAAAGGGGCGTGGTTTGGACAAAAGGGGCGTGGTTTGGACAAAAGGGGCGTGGTTTGCACAGAAGGGGCGTGGTTTGCACAGAAGGGGCGTGGTTTGCACAAAGGGGCGTGGTTTGCACAAAAGGGGCGTGGTTTGGACAAAAGGGGCGTGGTTTGGTGGAAAGTGGCTTGGTTTATTGGGAAAAGGGCCCTTTTTATTGAGAAAAAGGCGGGAAATGGCGCGTTGTGCATTTCTGGTGTGGTTTATTCGGAAAGGGGGGGCACGGTAGGGCCGCGGTTTGAGGACCACGGGCGTGTCCCCGCAGTGGCCGCCTCCGCCATGACGCGCCTGTCCCGCTCCCGAACCGGCTCGGTCACTGTGGGCGAGGGCGAGCGCAGCCGCAGCCGGACCCTGAGCAGGGGCAGCACCGGGGGCGGGGCCGCCCCTCCCCCCACCGCCAACCCCTGAGGGATTCCCACTTTTTCCCCCCGCAAAAAAATTCACCAGGAGCTCTCCCTGACCCCTGGGACCCCTCCGGGGACCCACCTCGAACCCTCCAGGACCCCCTGAATGACCCCTGGGGAGCCCGCAGGACACCCTGGGACCCCCTCCATCCCTCCCTCCTCCCCCAGCGACATCTGGGACCCCCACAAGGGCTCCCTGTGGTGGCAATAAAGGGTTAAAGCAGTGATGTGTGTCCAGTGCCTGCAGCGGGAGGGACACCGGGACACTGGGACAGGACACGGGAGGGAAGCGGGGACAGCGGAAGGGGACGGGGATCAGCGGGAAGGAACTGGGGCTCTTAGGAGCAATCCAGCGACTGGAGAGGAAAAGAAATCAGCCCAGTGCTGCAGAACCTTCCAGAAACTCCGAGGACACAGCCCGGGGCCCCCTGGAGCCATCGAGGACCACTCCAGGCCAGGCAGAGCCAGGGCTCCGGGCAGCGTTGGGCTGGGAGAACTCCCGTGGCGTTCGCGATTTTGGGAGGCCGCAGCCCACTCGTGGCCACCGGTGCCCGGAGGAGGCGAACACCGGCCCTCTCCAAGGGCAGCTGGAGCCAGGGTGGCTGGCAGTGTCAGTCTGGGAGAAATCCCGGGCCTTTCACAATTCCGGGAGGCGGCAACCCAATCCTGGGCGCAGGCGGCTGGAGGTGAAAGGTTTGGAAAAACCTGAAAGGCAAAAAAAAAACCCCAAACACACAAGGTTGGAGCCATTCCACACACACACACTCACAGGCAGGCACAACCTCTCAGCCCTGGGCCCAAAATTCCAGCTTCCTTGAAGTAATCCTCAATTTGGCAGAATTAAGCCTGGATTTCTTGAATTTTTATTTATTCATTTTTTAACTCTCGATCCAGCAGCCTCAAAACCCCAAATGTCTCGGGTTTGTCCTCAATCTGGCAGAATTAAGCCCGGATTTCTTGAAATTCTTTTAAACTCTCGATCCAGCAGCCTCAAAACCCCAAATGTCTCGGAACCAACCCTCCGTTTAGCAGAATTAAGCCCGGATGTCTTGAATTTTTGAACCCTCGACCCGGCACTCTTAAACCCGAAATTTCTCGGATCCAATACTGGGAAATTCTTGACTCCCCTCCTTCAAGGAGTCCAATCCCTCCCCTGAAACCCCGTCCCAGTTAAACCGGGGCTTCTCCCACTCCTTTTATCCCTCACCTCGCCTCTTTCCTGCCTGCTTCCCTCGCGGCACAGCAGAGCCGCAGCCTCAGGGGCTCCGCACTCGCTGCGCAGCTCTGGGGTCACCAGCCCGCGCCTCACGCACACTTCCATCCCCTTATCCCCCCAAAAAAGAGCAAAGAAAAAACACTCACCTTTCTCGGAGCCGTGGTGCACAAGGTTTTACGTGTTTAATTCTCTCCGGGAGCCTTTTCTCCCCTTTCTTTTCGCTGTGTCTCCTCTCTTGCCCTCCGGGTGTTTGGCTGCGAACCCCCCGGACCCCGCTGGGATCACAAAGCGAGGCCGCCAAAAGCTCCCCGGGAGATCCCAGAGCTGAGGCTTTATCCCCACACGGGCCACCAAATTGTGAAAAAAGAGGTTTATTCTTTGTAAAATTATAATGAAAGTTTAAGAAAAGGGACAATCAGGAGACAGCAGCACAAAGGGCGCTACGGCCGGGGCTTGGGCAGAGCCAAAGGCGCACCTTGACAGCCAAAAGATCGGCTTTAAAAGTGCAGAGTTTATTTTTATTCATCGCCATCACACATAATTCATTAAATTCTTTGGAGTTGCTGAGTATCATCCGATCAGTCTTATCTTTTTCCTCGGCTCCATTCCGTCTGGTTTCGGGTTCTTTTCTTCTGATAAAACTTTCCAGGAATGTGAAGAGGCCCCCCCCATCCTTCCCAAACTGCAGCCATTCTACAGCGTTTACAGAACCCAGGCAAAGCTTTTCTCACGTTAAGGAACAGGAAAAAAACCAACACCACCATCCATCCATAACAATGACGGAACACGTGAAGAGCCAACATCACCATCCCGTTCAGAACAGAGGGATCAGCCGTGATCCGCCGGGAAAAAACACATCTGAGCATCAGCAGAGGAAAAAGCAGCTTTTTCCTGCTGTCTGCAGGTCAGAGCTCTTTAAATTGGGGCTGTCAAATGTCCCTGGCCACAGGAGATTGGGGAAGCACAGGTGAAGAGAAAAAATCCTCTTGATTCCCTGACGGATCCCTGAGCTTGGGCTGCTCCAAAATGCAGCCCCAGAAAAAGAAGAAGCAGAGAGAGGGAATTTGTGCCTGCAGGGAGGGGCCTAAAGCCTCCTCAGGTTTTCAGCTCAAAGCAACTTTCTTTTTCATGGGGCCATAAACAGATTTTGAACTCCCTTTTTCACCTTCCTTCCTTTGTCCATTGTTACCTTTCTACCTTTGTTTGTTTGTAACTTTGAAACTTTCCACCTTTGTTTTTCTCCCCATTTTTACCTTTCTGCCTTGGTTTGTTTCTAACACTCTACATTTCCAACTTTGTGCCTTTCTAAATTTGTTTTTATTTTCTAACTTTTACCTTTCTAACTTTGTTTCTAACCTTCTTGTTAGAGTGGAGGCTCCTCTGGCCTCAGGCCCAGAGGGAAGCCAAAGCCTTAGGTTTGAATTGAAACCTTTGGACAAGCTGACATCCATGAAGCCACAGCAAAGTGCAATAGAACTACGGATTTTTAACTTTTAGTAGAAATAGATGCCAAGTGCCTTAATCATGAAAAAGCTGTAGCAGAGATCTTCAGCACAGCTCTTGCTGCAGCAGTGTTACCTTTTCACAGAATTCTTTACTTTAGACAAAATCTAGATTGAGTGGCACTGTTGCCATTTTTTAGATGGAGTGTTCACATAAACACTAAGAGCTGATAGAAACTGTAGATGCAAATCTGTGTAACACAGATGTAACACTTGTGTGAGGCTTACGACTGTTAGAATTAGACCAGGGTGGGTTAAGAAAAAGAAAACTAGAATCGTGTGTGAATCTTACTGGTCAATTAACAAATATAATCCACACTTCTGTAAGCAAAAAATATAGGGTATGGAGCATATAGAAGCAGCTGGTTTTGCCTGCTGCTGCTGCTTGGCTTTATCATGTAACCCCATTCAAAGTCTGCCTTCAAGACAGCTGTGAGACTGTGAAATCAAGAACTTAGCAGAACAGCAGCCTCCTCTGCTCTTTCACCCTGGTCTGAGAAGGAAGGGTACCCTGTCAAAAGCTCAACACTCGCCTTTCTGACTTTGTCTCTAAATGTCTACCTAACTTTGTTTCTAATTTTTTTTTGTTTCTACCTTTGTTTTTAACTTTCAACCTTTCTACCTTTAGAAATTTGTTCGTTTCTTGTATTGTACCTCTTTGTTTGTTTCTAAATTTCTGCCGTTGTAACTTTTTTTCTAACTTTTTACTGTTTAAATTTCATTTGTTTTTAACTTTTTACCATTCCTCCCAGGGAGGGATGTGTGCAGAATACCAAAACCTGCTAAGGTCTTCATTTTGACATCTATAGACAAAGGCGATGGATTTAGATGTAGATTCATTTTGAAATAAGCCAGCCCTCTCTGTCTACTCTGTTGCATATAGGAATATAAGAAGCTGGGACTAGAGATGAGCAAGTTTTGAGCATAACGAGGCGGCGTTTTTCTGTAGGAAGGGAAGAAGCGAGTGCCTGGCGCCAGGAGCCGAGAGGCTCGGGCTGCAGGAGCTGCAGAGCGCCCTGAGCCGGCTTTTGCCTCTGCTCTGTCCGTGCCCCGCAGCGCGGCCCGGCCCCGGGCTGAGCTGGGCGGCGCTGCTGCCGCCTGGTGGCGAGAGCGCGGCACTGCCGGCCCCGGCACGGCGCCCCGGCGCTGCTGCCGCCCGGGGCCGGGGGAGCCGAGAGGGCGGCGGCCTCGGTGGCTGCCGAGCGTGGCAAGGGCAAGGAGCGAGCGGGGCCGCGTCTGGCAGCGGAGGGGAGGGGCGAAGGACGGTTCGGAGCGCCAAGGGACACGGGCGTGCATGAGCGGGGCCAGAGCGCTGCAAAGGAGCGGGCGCCGTGCGGGGCGGTGACCGCGACGAATGACAGCGCGGGGGGCGGCCCGGCGGGGCCGGTTTTGCCGGGCAGCAGAGGCGCGGTCGCAGCGCGACACGGGGCGGGGAGCACCGGGCGAGCACGGTCGGAATAGAGCCGGCCGCGTGCCGCTCTCAAGGGGGCGGCTCGGAAAGGAAGGCGCAGTTCGGCGCTTTCGGGACGGCGTAAGTGGCGTTTTTATTCGAACCTGCCAGGACCTTGCAGAGGGTGGGTGACACTTCCGCCACACTCAAGATGGCGGACGCACTAGGCCCATAGGAGAGGTGTCCCTGCCGATGCCTGCCGCTGGTCGCGGGACCGTCGCCCGCCTCCGGCGCCGGTGACCCCACCACCCGTGTCCTCGCACCGGGGACCACGGCGGAAAATCGCGCGGAAAGCGCGGGGCCGGCGTCGGAATCCGGGCCGGATTCAGGCAGCTGAATAGACAGAAGCCCTTGTGAGGGGCGGGGGCCTTGTGCGTACCACACTAAAGATGGCGGCTCGACCGGAAGTGGCTTCTGCCAGCACCCAAGATGGCGGCAAAACCGGAAGTTAGGTCATCGCCACACTAAAGATGGCGGTCGTTTACGCTGTTTTCTGACCTTCTCAAGATGGTGGCAGGGAAGGCCCCCTCTAGCTGCGTCTATTCGGCTGCCTGAACGCGACGCCGACACCGACGCCAGCCCAGCGCTTGCACGCAATTTTCTGAGGCGTTTCCCGCTATGCGGACACCGACTGTGGGGTCAGTGGCGCCTGGGGTAGGCGGGAGCATTCAGGCAGCCGAATAGACGGAGCGGGGTCCTCCACCGCCGCCATCTTGAGAAGGTCGCATCGCCACATTGGTGTGGTCCCGGTAATTTCCGCCCTTCTTCGCCCGACGCGGCAATGGCGGGGAGTCCGGGGAGCAGCGCTGCCGGGCCGGGGGCACCGGGGCGGGTGCTGCGGGCTCGGAGGTGAGCGGGGAACGGGGACAGTCCCGAGCGGACGGTGGGGGCCGCGGGGGATCGGTATTCCGGCCCAGGGATGGGTGTCCCGGGACAGGGGTGGGGGTCCCGGCCCAGGGATGGGTTGCTGGACTATCTAATAAGATTATATAACGATCATACAAGGAGAACTATGTAAAAAATCCTCCCTTGTTACCCTTCTCCCAGCCCCGCTGTGTTTTCAGGATCCTGGGGGCAGAGTTTGGGTCTGGACAAGGCTCTCGGGCACAGGGTGGGATTCTTGGGGTGCAGGGCCAGGATTTGGACTCGATGCTCCCTGCGGGTCCCTTCCAGCCCAGGGAATGCTGCGATCCTGTGCCTCTGGGGGTGAAATAAAGGGGATCGGTGGGGTTTTTGCCCGCTGTGTTCACGGCCCCGCCGGCTCCGGGCGGGTTAAAGGCGCAGCTGCCCCGAGACAGCGGGACCGGCCGGGGCTGCTCGCTCCCGGTGCTGCCGCCTTGTGGGGAGAGCCCGGCACTGCAGCCCGGAACGGCGCTGGACACGGGATCGGCGTGGAACAGCAGCCCAGGGAATGCTGAGGCGTCCCAGGGAATGCTGAGGCGTCCCCTGCGGGGGCACTCGGCAGCAAATCCCTGATGTTGAGCGGAAAAAGGAAAGTTCTGGGTTAGTGGGAGGAGGTTTCTGGAATGGAGTTGGGACAGGTGCTGATCCACGCATGGAATCACGGGGTGGTTTGGCTTGGAAGAGCCACCAAGATCCTTTACGCTCTGTTTGTTGTCCGATTCCACAGCAAAGAACATCCAGAACTGGCACCTCACCCTCACGGACAGCAGGAATGTCTTCGATAGTTCTTGTTTTGGAATGGGAAGGGCCGTTGGGAGCTCTGGCAGGAGCAGGTAAGAACAGAAATGGGATCATTCCGGCTGCTGCTGGAGGTGGTTTTCTGCTTTCAGGCTGTTCTTCTGACTGATCCTTTCACAGCACTGTTCTAGGGCACATTTGAGGGTAATTCCAGGAATTTCAAACCAGATGAAAACTGGTGGGGAAAAAATGTGAACCTGATCCATTTCTGGTAATTCCAAGCTTCTCCCACAACACCGTTCCAGGGGAAAGCTGATGAAAGGGTGAAGATGCAGAGGAGCAAGTGCTGTAAACCCCCCTGGCACTCTGACAGAGCAGACCTTGCAGTACTCGCAGCAGATCTCTTGGAGAAAGTGTGGGATGGCAAGGTTTTCCAGGAAAGCAAAAGGAGGGCAGAGATGAGGGAATAGCTGAAAGCCTGGGGGAATTGAGAGGGGCCACAAGAACTGTTTGTGTAGGAAAATGGGAGTTTGGGGGCTAAATTGGAGTTTCTCTCTGGGGCATCTTTGAGGGAAAAGCTGAGGTGCTGTTTAAGGGAGGGAATGCACATTTTTGGGGTGGAAAAGGTTTAATCAATATTGTAGAGGAAGTAAAATGTTGGGGGTAAAAGTGGATGCAATCTGGAGGGGACAGAATGAATATTTTGAAGGCAAAATGGGGAACTCAGTAGTGGACAGAGGGGGAACATTTTGGAGGCAACACTTGACAAACTCTCTGGGGTGGAGAACGAAGACATTGAGGGAAAAATGAGGTGGTGAGCAGTGGGCACGTAGGGAAGGTTGTGGGGGTAAATCTTGAGAAAAGCCCCGTGGTATTCAAGAAATTCTTGGAATCAGGACGGAGGAATTCAGCGGTGGAAAACCAGGGGAATTTTGCGGGGGTAAAACTTTAAAAGATCTAAGAGTTGAGAGTGAGTGTTTTTAGATGAAAAGGATGTCTTGTTGAAGTTGGGCATCTGGATTGTGGCATTTATGGATCAGAGGGTGTGTTTCCAGAAAGTAGAAGATAAAGAAGACTCCCAAAGCCTCGGTACCTGTGTTAAGAAATCCCTGCCAGGGAAGAAAGGTACCTAAACCTCCTAGAAGTAGGGACTAATTAGCATGGGAAGGGAAAAACCCAGCCCAGTGGGAGAGAGCAGGCCGGGTAAGGGAAAAGAAGGATGCCCTTAAGAAGAAGCAGGGAGGGGGAATTTCTCGGTTTGCTCAAATGTATCAAAAAGTTTGGAATCTGGGTCTGTGTGGAGGCCAGGATTTTCTCGGCCACATCCAGAGCCCAGCACTAGGAATAAAGTAATTCCAGGCTTTACCACGCCAAAAATGCAGTAGCAGAGAGTTCTGTTGTCCCGAGGACTTGGGGGATATTTGGCAAAAATTTCTGGGGGCCCAGGCTGGACCGAGCTTTTCACACTCCCCGGATTCACGGGATCGGGGATTCCAGCGTGCCCTGCACGGGTGTTTCAGGGAAGTCCCAAATCCGTGTGAGCACGAAGCAGAATCCCCTGGGAGCTGAAGGCAATGGGATATTTCTTGGGAATTTTGAAGGATTAGGTGAGTCCTCAGTGTTAGGTTGGAATGAACGCAAATTGTCCGGGAGTTGCTGGTTTAGGGATGGCCAGGTCTGGATTTGGATTTGTGGGCACCGAGCGTTCCTTGTGTCAGCTTTAGGTCTGGGTTGGTGGGAATTGTCGGAGAAAAGAGAAGGGAATTGCAATGCAGAGCTCCATTCCTGGAGAAAGGATCAGGATGGGAGAGGAAAGGCTGTGGAGCTGCTGGGAGCTCCTGGAGACCAAAAGGATCTGAGGTCCGGAGGCAAAAGCTGTGGAACAAAGCCTGAAAAGGGTGCGGGGTGGGGCGGGAGGGGGAGGAGGGCACCGCGGGGGGTGGGGGGAAAGAGGGAAAGGATCCCTGCTCCTGGAATCCAGCAGGGACCAGGAGAGGATCATTTTCCATCCACTGCTCTCAGTGGAATCCTAATAAGGAAGGTCGAAGGAAAGTGATTCATTTGTTTGTTCCTAGGTTTGGAATGAAAGGTGCTCTTCCAGAGGGGAATATTCACCTGTTAAAATTCTGTTGGATCCAGGAAAAGAGGGAGGCAGCAGCTGGGGAATGAACGGGTGGATTTTTGGTGGATACAGACAAAGGCATGGGCAGGGGCACTTAGGTAAAATACACTTCATGGGCAGCACCAGGAAAAGCTCCAGCTGCCCACTTTTCCAAGCTCTGACATTCCAGAGGAGTAAGCAGTGGTCAGCACATCGCTCTCTAGAATTCCTTGGATGGCCAGTGCTTTGTTGGGAAGAGGTGACATTTGGAAAGGATCAAATCCGGGGATATAATTCCTGATAGTGAGGCCCAGGTTTTGATATCCTTCCAGCACCCGAACGCAACAGAGGGAATCCTGGAGGAGGAGGTGGAAAACGCTGTCGCTCCGTTGGTGGAATTCCTGGGAAATGGAAAGCAGCAGAAGCAGCAAGAACAGAGTTGGAAGCAGGCTCCAGCCGGGTAAGGCAGCCACCAAATCCTTTGGAATTAGAACTGGGCAGGGGTGGGAAGAATTAATTCTTCAATTTGTAGCCCATGGATTCCTGAGCAGGATCCTGGCAGGGACGACTGCAGGGATCGGCCTGGGGACTGTTCCCGGCTGGGGGCAGCGAGGCTTGGAATTGGCTGGAGGGAAGAAAGAGGGATCCTTTGAGCACAAGGATCAGCTGTGAAATGTGGAGATGGCATCAGACAATTCCTCGGGAGGGTTCGGTTCCTGGGCCAAATGGATCTCCTGCCTTGTGAAGGAGCTCAGAGATCTGGGAAGAGCCCAACCAGCGCAGGGAATGGACTGGCAGATAAAACTGCTGGGGAACGGTGGGGAAAAGCATCCGAACAGGGGGCCTCGTTTTGTACAGGAATGGTACAAAAAATATCCAAAGAGCAGGAATCCAATGGGATTTACATGTTCCTTGGAGACCACATTCCAGTGGGAAGTCTGAGAGACGGTAACAAAACCTAAAAAGGCAAATGAGCCTAATCTGCTCAAAGCCTCCAATGGCCACATTCCCTGGCATTGCTGAGGAATTCAGCCGAGCTCCAAGCAAAAGGTGAGCCCCTATGGAATCCTTTCTGGGAGACCCTATCCAGCTGGGACTCTTCCTGGAGAAGGCCATGGGATATGGGTTATCCCAGGTCCAGAGAATATGTCATTTCCTGGGGAAAAACACTTGGATCACTGCATCACTTATTGTTTTAGGCTCACCAGTCACCCGGGCTATCCAAGTCCGTCCTCCCCAGCGGGGAGAGCGGGAGCATGTCCGGACATGGAGAATTTCTGGGAGAGCCCGGGAGAAGGAAGAAGGCTCCAGCTTCACAGATCTGTGTCATAACCCATCCTGTCAGCTGCTCCTGTTTGATCCTGGTGGATTGGGCCTCTTGGATTCAACCTGAGCAGCGCTAATTGCTGGGAATGAAGCAGCCTTTGGTACTTCTTTTCCACGAAACCTCTCCATCCTGCCCTTCAATCCTGTTGCAAACACGGGAAAAACCTAAAACTCCGTTTTTCCCCCACTCTCCCCTTCACTTTGCCTCCTCTTTTCTTGCAGGCTTTGGGCTATCCAGGCTTGGATGTGGATTAGGCAGAGCACCCTGTAAGCTCAGCTCCAGGTGGGATTGCAGCGGTGTTGGAAGCACCAGGGATTCTCCCAAGGTTTGGTGTGAGGAGCTGGTGTGAGGGGCTGGGATTTTGTGCACTTCTGGGTTTTTTTTTTCCTGAATGCCTTTTGGGCGGGCTCAGAGAAAAAGCTGAAAACCAAAGAAGCTGAGGGGGGTTCCCAAATTCCTTTCCAGCCCTTCAGAGGAGGCACAAAGCCACGTGCAGCTGAGGAAAGGGATGTGAGGAGAATGGCAATAATGGAGCCTCGGGACTCTGCACTTCATTCTTTTCACGTGTTTGGAGGTGCAGGAAATGCCAAACCCCGCAGGAATTCTGTGTCTGTAACATTGGGTGCAACCTCTTGAAACCCAAGTGCTCAGAGTGGGGTTTTCCCAAGGGTAAATCCCGATGTGACATGGCAAAGCTTCAGTGAGGATTTCCAGGCTTGACTGCACAGCTTTTGGGAAAGCTCAGGAGCCAAACAATATCAGATTTCTATGGGATTTGGATCAAACGTGGCGTTTAAATGTGGGACAGCTCAGCTCCCCGGGTGAGAAAGTGCTTGGAGTAGCCAAGCTGAGCCATTTTTGAGAATTCCAAGCATTGTGTCCTTATGCTCCTTAATACAGCGTTTAAATAATTGATACTGAATGGAAACAGTATCAGGGGGATTTGTTAGAGTGGCAGGGATGTTTTTTCACCTGGCAGTGTGTCGGGATAGTCAAGACTCCTTATGTCAGAATTAATTGCTCTTCCTTCTTTTCCCTTTTGTTCTTTCTAGATTGTGGCTGAGTGGGAAGAATGTTTGGGATGAAGAAACGAAATGCCCGAGGGAAGCTTCGTGTTCCCGTGGGGCTGCTTTAGGTACGTGCAGGTTCTGAGCTGCACCGCGACTTGAGGCTCCCACAGAAGCCTTCCGAAGCTGGAAGGGCCGGGAAAGAGAATTCCAGGAGAGGTGTGGGAAGCGCTTTCTGCCAGGTCTGGGCAGCGTTGAGGTGGGAATGACTTCAAAGTGTTCCTTGTCCCTGTCCTGTTCCCAGCCCAGGACGAAGTTGGTGTTCCCCGAGCGGCTGCAGTTCCCTGGATGTGGTGGGAGGAGGTCTGTGCCGGGGAGTGGGAGAAATGTCCCCGCCCGGTGCCGTGTCCTTGGCGGGCAGAGAGCGCCGGTCGTGGCAAGGGAGGTTTGTGAGTATGGAATCAATCCTAGCTCCTTTTTAAGGGAGTGTTTTAATGAGTCATCAGCGGGCACCCCTTTTAGCCAGGTTTAGTTAAGTTCCTTTTGCACAGGTTTCATGTTGCTTTGATGGTGAAGTCACCAAACCCTGAAGTTTGCTAAATTACCCCTGAAAAGCTTTAATGAACCAATGCTGAGGGAACTGGGGATTGGATATCTGGGATCTTATGGCCCTTTGAGGCCATGTTGGGTTTACGCCCTGATTTTGGTGCCAAGGGAAACTCCCAAGTTAAGAATAATCCAAATATGAAGCACTTCTCACAAAACTCAGCTTTGCAAACCTTTATTTGGGCTAAAAAATAAGAGATGGGAATGCCCTTGGCAGAAAAGCAGCTGTGAGGCCCAGCAGGCTTCAAATGCCTGTCAGCAGGAGCTCCAGGAGAAATGGCTGCTGGCTCCGGGCATCCTGGGCTTCCCAGGCAGGTTTTGTACTGGATTGCAAGGCAGTTTTCCTGCCTCTGGGGGGTGGCACCTGCATCCCACTGGAAAGGGAAAAATGTGGAGAGAGCGCCAAGCGGGAAGGCGGTTGCTGATGTGTGTCCTTGGATTGCAGTTCCTCCCGGTGGGTCTGTGCTGCTGGAAGTACAAAGGAGATCAGTCCTGGAGTACGTGTGGGTTCGCCGGTGGGGCTTGGGAGAGACGCTGGACGTGAAATTCCAGGGAAGTTCCCCTTGCTGGAGTGAGAAGCAGTGGAAGCAGTTTGCTGTCTGCTTCTTCATCCCCTTCACCTCAGTCCCCTGGGGCTCCAGGTAATCCCCTCTCACCTTTGCTTTTCCAAGGGTCTCTAAATGAGGGCTTGAGCTTTGGTGTAGCTCCCTTTTACAGGGAAGATCTGTTCCAGGAAAGGTCTCCTGGTCTGGACTGATGGCGTTGCAGGAAGAGCAGGAAACCCCACAGCTCCTGTGGCTCCCTCATCTGATTTGGCTGCAGGCCGCAAGGCTCATTCCCAAGTGTCATCCCCTGGCTCCGTGACTCGGTGAGGTTGTGTTCCCCCAAAGGCCAGGGGCCGCTTTGTGTTGCAGTTCACGAAAGTCCAGCTCGGTGGTGCTGGGTTTGGTTTTTGTGTGCCATGAAGGCACTAAAACTTCCCCTCCTTCACTGGCACAGCCCTGGAGTGGGAGCAGATTCCCCTTATCCCAGAGTTATCCCGCTCCTGCCCTGGATCCCTGTGGTGCCGTGTGTTCTCCAAGCTCACAGCACTGCTGGCCCTAAACAAGAAAAACAATCCCTGTTCCTTCTCTTCTCCGTCCTTGATGTTCCCAGGCCCTGCATCTCCCTGGCTATTCCCTGTGTGAGTCTTCATCTCCATCCCACCTTATCCTGATCAAATAAGGGCCTGAGATGTGTTTAGCAGCAAATGCATTCTTGTAAAGAAAGCCAAGTGCAAAGAGCATCCAGATGCAGAGAAGTCTTTAGAAAAGCACTCCGGACGTGCAAATGAGGGATGTGTCTTCCTGCATCTCCTGTTGTTTTGCTCTGTCAGGTTTTGGAGGGGTTTCTCTCCGTGATTTCCTGCGATCCAGGTGCGTCCCTTCCTTTGTCCAAATCCAGTGCCAGAGGATTGAACAGCTGATGAAGGGGGTCTGGGATGAAAATGGTTCTGCTAAAATGAGGGAAACAATGCTGGAAGAGAAATGAGCATCTTTTTAATGCTTGGAATAAAAGCGCTGGAGAAGGGCACTTTTTATTTGATATGGTGTCATTCTCCTTTTTTTTCCATGGATAAAACTCCATGGTGAGCCATCAGAGCAGAAATATGAAATGCAGGAGTCTTGGATTCCACAGTGGGATTAACTTCCCTTTTCTGCTCTCTTTCAGGACAGGAGCAACCACTGAACTCGTCCCATCTTTGGGACCAGGAGCTTTGGTGTTGGAGCAGCCAAAGCCAGCTTGGGCCCCCCTTGTCCTGCCCGTGGTGTGGATGAGTGGCAGGCTCCTCTTCTCTTCTGTGCTGGGGTGAACTGCCTAGGGAATGCTATTTCTGACAGCCCGGTCCTAGCCATGGCTGCTGGAAAAAGGCACAGGTGAAGAGGCAACTGCCAGAGTTCCTTGGGGATGATGGAATTGTGGTGTTTGGCTGTGCCCAGAGGGGCAGGTTGGGCATTATTTGCGTGTCTGAGGACTGGTTTGGGTGTTGGGGAGCCCAGGGAGCTGAGCTCTCAGTGCATTCCCAGCTCTCCCAGGGGTGGGAGCTGGTGCAGGGCTGGGTGACAGCCTCTGGTTGGGCTTGGGGCAGGCACTGGCCCCGGCACAGACACGGGGTGGTTTGGGGACGCTTGGGGAGCAATGGGAGGAAAATGAGGGATGGTGCTGGGCAGAGTGATCAGCCTGTGCTCGTGTCAGTGCAGCTGTGCAGGGCACTGGGATCTGGGTAAAACTCCAGCTCTCCTGGTGTTCAGGGATGCAAGGTCTGAGGGACTGGATTTACCTGGGGCTTTCCAGGCCAGCAGGAACAAGAGGAAATGTGGTGCCAGAGCTGCGTCCCATTAGGTTGCATTTCCCTCTTTCCCATTTCCATTTCCTCCTCCGTGCAGGTGTCCCCTACAGCCCATGAGCACGGGGCCGGTGACAACTCCCTGTCTGTAGAGGGATTCCTTATGGAACAAGGGCATATGATACCCCTGGAAAGATTGGACAACCCAGGGTTGCTGAGGAAAAGCCCCTGAACAGGCCCCTGACTGCAGGCAGCCCTGAGAGTCCTTGGCAAGGTATACAGCTGCCCAGTTCCCCCTCTGATTAGAGGCCATCTAGAGGGACTGGGCGTGAATCTTTGCAAAAGTAGATATAAGTTGGCATAGTTGAACAATAAGGGGAGAAGGATGCTTAATCGTATCGGGGTACGTGTCGTTTATGCGGCCAGCCCTCCGGACTCGGTCCCTAACACCTGTCCTCCTCCTGTCCCCCCGTGCCCCTTTTGTTGGACAAGTCTCAAATGGCAGCGCACATTCCCAAAGACTGTCTGCTTCCTTAAATCCACGGACCAGCTAGTGTTGTCACTGAACAGCTGAAATGAGCTTTCAGAGCCTAGAAACTAGCAGGAGTGACAAACAAAGGGATTTGAATCTGGAAATAGGTGAGTTCCACCCACGTGCTGCTGCTGCTGATGCAGAGACTGGGGCTCAGGGCGTCTGCGCAGCCCTTCCCTTTGGCACTGATCCTGCACTAGAATGTTGTGTTGTTGCCAAACCGGGCCTCAAACCAGGAGAAGGTAAGGCCTGACCATTTGCCCCTGAACCTGGCACACCCCACAGTGTGTTATCTGGAGAGTGTGCCTCAGCTGGTGTCACTTGAGTTTCACCAGAGTTGCAAGTTGGCTCCTGCTCTGGGCAATTCTGAGCGACCATCGCATCAGTTCTGCACTAAACACCGTTTAGCCAGACCCAGAGATTTGGCCACACAGTGACTTCTGAACAGAAAATCCAAATGCAGGAAAAGTGCTTGGACCATGGACGGGCCTGGGTCTTTGTGGGTCACTGTCAATCCCGGCCCTTACAGTGTCTCCTCATCTTTCTTCTAGGCTCCCTTCAGGCACAGGAGCCCTTGCTCACTGGTGGTTTTGACTATTCTCTGTCAAGGAAATGAGTTGAATTTCCTTGTCAGATCTAGTAGGCTTTTATACTCGGGCTTCTCTGCTGTGGGATTCATACTCAGAGACTGGTGTTTGTGTCTGGACACTTCCAGAAGGTGGATGTTATCCCTGGATGTATAAAGAAAACGCCTATCCATCATCTCTTAGGCAATGAGACTGTGCAGGTGACTGGCATGGCAGCCTTTCCACCAGTTCACCGGTTGAGCTGGTGCCAAGGTGAGCCCAGTCTCTAAATTTCCCTTGCATGCCTCAAGGCGTGCATCGTAAGATTCGTGCTTGTTGGAAGGACAGGATTGAGCCGGTCTCCCGTGCAGTGAGTGTCAGGCGACGTTCTCTTTGCTGCACATTGGTGACTCCAGGGGGTTCTGGAGTAATACAGACATGCTGGCTAGAGAAGGCACAAAAGAGTGCTTTCCTTTCAAACACGGGAACTGGTGAAAAAGTGTGGTTTGTCTCTCACTGCCTGCGTTCCCTTCAACCCAGGGAGGCCGTATGGAGCCGATGACTTCCTGCCTGTGTTGACACGTGTGCTAGCCCAGTGTGATGAGCTGGAGACTGAAATCGAATACATGACAGAGCTGCTGGATCCATCCTTGCTGTGTAGAGAAGGTAATGGATTTTTTTATTTTTACTGGAACTGCCTGAAGGACCAGCGAGGGGACGTTCTTCCTCACAGCACAGTTGCTGTTCCCCTTGTTTAAATAAGAATGCTGTTAAGGCGAGACTAATGATAGGGATGTTGATAGTGTAGCAGGAGAATGTCCTCATCATTTGCACTGCTGCATCTGGGGGAGCACTCGGATGGTGGAGCATTGCTTAAAGGAGGTGCCAAGGGACGAACCTTTGTGCCAGGCAGCAGCAGGTGAGCCACGGTGTGGATTTGCAAGGGGAGGGTGTCTTTCTTCTTTTCCCTTTTGATTTCATCTTGCCACACCTTCCCCAAGTGCCCCCAGAAAAAAAGGGGGGTTACGAGGACAGAAGGAGTTTAAATTGAGGGAAGAAGCCCCGTTGTCCCTGCTTTTTAAAGGTTTTAATTGAGGTAAAAATCGCCCTTTTCCCATCATTTGAGAGATTTGAGGGAAGCCCCTCTCTTTCTGATATTTTGGGGGATAAAATTGAAGGGGAGAACCCCTTTATTTGCCATTGTATTTGCTTAAATTGAGGTAAACACCCCCTGTTGCCTCAGTTCCAGGGGCTAAACTGAAAGAAACTCCAGCTTTTCCAGCATTTGAAGGGTTTAGATGGGGGCGTGCCGCTGCATTAACAAAAGTTAGAAATAAAGTTTATTTTTCTTTATAGCTTAAATTTAAAAAAGCAGCAGTAGCACTTTTAATGCTCCCTGGGAGTAAAAAAAAAAAAAAGTTTTACATATAGAATTTTTACTCCCAGGGAACATTAAAAGTGCTACTGCTGCACCAGACTTATTATTTTTCTTCTTTTTATATATAGTATATAGGGCCCCTAATTAGTGCTCCAGCTGGAGTAAGCAATTGAATTGATTAATCAGTACCTAGCTGCTCCCATCTGGAGCACTAATTGAATTAGGTAATTGGATACCACCCACACCTATCACTCATCCTAAGCTCCACCCCCCACACATGCACCACCGCCCCCCTGGCCCCCGTCACACCCCCCCGGCGCCGGTCACCGCCCCCCTGGCCCCCGTCACACCCCCCCGGCCCCGGCTCCGCCCCCCGGCACCGCCCCCGCCGCTTTCGTCACGCGGCTCCGCCCCCCGGCACCGCCCCCGCCGCTTTCGTCACGCCGCTCCGCCCCCCGGCGCCGCCCCCTTCTTTCGCGCGCGCGCGCAATGCAGCCCCGCCCCCCTCCCCTCACGCCGCCCCGCCCCCGGCTCCGCCCCCTCCTTCGCGCGCGCGCGCAATGCAGCCCCGCCCCCCTCCCCTCACGCCGCCCCGCCCCCGGCTCCGCCCCCCTCCTTCGCGCGCGCGCGCGAAACGTAGCCCCGCCCCCTCCCCTCACGGCATTTCCCGCCCCCGGCACCGCCCCTCCGCCAGTCCCGCGCCGATCCTGCACCTGCCGGCACCCAGAGCCCACCGGTCCGGCACCCGCCGCCGCCTGCAGCCACCCGCCAGCCCTCCGTGAGCCTCCGCCGCCGCCTGCAGCCACCCGCCAGCCCTCCGTGAGCCGCCGCCACCCCCCCCACCGCTCCCGCACCGCTCCGCCGCCTCACACCCCCCCGCCGCTCCCCCCTCCCGCCATTCCGGGTCCCCTCACAGCACCCCGCCACCCCGCGCCGCCTCACGGCAGCCCCCCCCGGTATTCCGGACCCCCTCAGGGTACCCCCCACCCCTCGCCGCCCGCGGGTCCCCTCACGGCAACCCCCGCCGCCTCACGGCAGCCCCTCCTGCCATTACAGCCCCCCTCAGGGTATCCCCCGCCCCTCGCCGCCCGCGGGTTCCCTCACGGCACCCCCCCACCCCGCGCCGCCTCACGGCAGCCCCTCCCGGTACCCCGGACCCCCTCAGGGCACCCCCCACCCCTCGCCGCCCGCGGGTCCCCTCAGGGCAGCTCCCCCGCCATTACAGCCCCCCTCAGGGTATCCCCCGCCCCTCGCCGCCCGCGGGTCCCCTCAGGGCACCCCCCCCACCCCGCGCCGCCTCACGGCAGCCCTTCCCGCCATCGCGACCCCCCTCAGGGCAGCTCCCGCCCCTCGCCGCCCGCGGGTCCCCTCAGGGGACCCCCCCCCACCCCGCGCCGCCTCACGGCGGCCCTTCCCGCCATCCCGGCTCCCCTCAGGGCAGCCCCCCCTTCCCGCCATTCGCACACCACCCCACAGCACCCCTCAGGCCACCATTTCAGCCCACCCAGCCACAGCAGGCAGACCCCCCCCCACCAGGAGAGCAGCACAGCCCTCATGAAAGGAGAACACCCACAGAAAAAAGGTTAGAAAAACACAAAAAGGGTAGCAGCCAAGGAAGGACACAATAAAGGCTGAGAGCCCAGGGGGAGATTGCAGGGGGGTATAATAAAGGCCAAGAGCCCAAGGGGGAGGCAGCAGGAGAATATAATAAAGGCCAAGAGCCCAGAGGGAAGCTAGGGAATAAAGAGAAAGGGCTCAAAAATCACACACTCCACAACAAACACAAGGGGTACGATACACAAGCCCTGTTCCCTAAACCAAACCTTAACCAGGACCCCAAACAAATCCCCTTTCTCCCCAAAAAGCAGCCACAGGTAGCAGCCCTCCCCACAGCTGGAGGCAATCACCCCAAATACCGAGCCCATGCCAGCACCCTCCCCACAGCTGGAGGCAATAATCCAAAATGCTGAGCCCATGCCTGTAGGTGACTAGGGACAGGCGTTCGGAAGATATCGCGTTGTACGGGACAGGTCAAACCCCTCCCCTCTACAGGTAATAGGTGAGCAGAAGGAAGTGACGCGGCAAACCCAGGTTATTTAACCCTATGTAATCCATGAATAAACGCCATTTTGCCGTCCACCACATTGGTGTCTGTGAGCTGATGGTCCGAACGACCTGAGGTGGTCGTCGTGCCGTTCCTGAACCAGGTCGCTACGCCTCCGAGAGGCAACAAGTGGTGCCGAAACCCGGGACCCAGAATCGGAATCGGGATCGGAAATTCGCCTGGACGGGTGAACGGCGGCCGGTGCGGCAGGACCAGCCCGGCGGGGAGGACGCTCCCGGACCAGCGAGGAGGATGGAAGCTCTCGCGAAGGTCGTATCTCAGATTCATAAGCAATGGGGTATCGATTGCAAACCGAAAGATTTTACACTCGCTGTTGCGAGGCTATTGGAAATTGGGGTCATAGACCGACCGGTGGATATCCTCCACCCAGAAGTATGGGACAGATGTACTAAGGCTCTAGCCGATGAAACAATGTCCTCGGGTTTGGGGAAATACCTTAAATTATGGGGAAAAGTCGTGCAGGCTTTGCGTAAGGCCCTGCAAGAGCAGGAGACCTGGAAAGCCGCACGGAACTGTTTGCTGGCCACACCTCGGTTGGGAGTTGGTGCGACCACGCAAACTACGGATGAAAGCAGCCCTGCCGAGCGCACAGACTCGCAGGAGCAAGCACCCTCTCCACGGCCCCCCAGCCCAACCCTAACTAGAGAGGGAAAGGAGCGGGCGCAGTCATTCTGGGGAGGGCTGGTGGAGGAAGCCAGGGAGGCTGCCATTAAAGCGGAGTCCGAAACGGCGTGGGCGAGACCCCCGCCCTATGCCCCGCAGAATGGCGCCGACCCCGGAGGGGATGGGGGGAGCGCACACGTGGCCGGCGGGAGCGGCGGTGGTTCGCCGGGGTGCGCACACGTGGCCGGCGGGAGCGGCGGAGGTCCGCCGGAGTGCGCACACGTGGCCGGCGGGAGCGGCGGAGGTCCGCCGGGGTGCACACACGTGGCCGGTGGGAGCGGGGGAGGTCCGCCGGGGTGCACACACGTGGCCGGCGGGAGCGGGGAAGGTCCGCTGGATGCCGCAGACGCGCGTGAACGGAAAAGGGGAGGGAATCCCGGAGGGGGAGCCAAGGCCAACCAGAGCGCTCGCCCGGAAACGTGCCCTTATACAGCAAGAGCCTCCCTCAGCAGGAGGCGGGGCGAGCCCAGGGGGAAGGAGCGGCCCAATCCTAAGAGAAGGGGGCGGGGTAGAAGCCCGGGGAAAAAGCTCCGGAGCCCGGAAGTATCCAGTCAGTCGACTTCCGGCTCCGAGTCGGACTATAGCTGGAGCGAGTGGCTTGACGAATGGTCTGTAACCGACTCCGACTCTGAAATAGATAAAAGCTATAACCACCGCGCTCCTACCCGGGCCAAGGGGAAATTTGAAAAAGAACGTACTCCGCTTACAGACTGGAGAAAGATAAAAACAGCCTGTGCTGAATGGGCCCCTTCAGCCTCGCTAGCTTTCCCGGTCCGAGTAGGAGGGCAAGGCGGACACCAGAGGACTCTGAGTCAGATCACAGGCCGAGGCAAGTGCTTTGGCAATGCGGCCTTAGCAAAACGAATAGGCAATGTCTGTACTGAATTTGTCAAACTTAACAAAACGATCAATAAGTGGGTGGTCCCATTCGCATCAGGGATGTTTGCTTGCCAGCGATCCGGAATAAGCCCCTGTGTGCTTCTTGATAAGTTCGATAACTCTGCTGACTTTTGTGTCCAAGTTTTAATTGTTCCTAGAGTCCTGTATCACCAAGAAGAAGAAATGTACCACCTTCTTGAAGAACCTAGCCGGCTCCACAAGAGAGAAATAATAACAGGCATAACCATCGCAATGCTGCTCGGCCTCGGAGCCACCGGTGCGGCCACAGGTGTTTCAGCCCTCGTGACCCAGCACCAGGGACTTTCTCAGCTGCAGATGACTATTGATGAGGACTTACAAAGAATTGAAAAATCCATCTCCTTTCTAGAGAAATCTGTCTCCTCTCTCTCTGAAGTCGTCCTGCAGAACAGGCGAGGACTGGACCTCCTGCTCATGCAGCAAGGAGGCCTGTGTGCCGCCTTGAAAGAAGAATGCTGCTTTTATGCAGACCACACCGGAGTCGTACGGGACTCAATGACTGAACTAAGGGAAAGGCTAGCCCAGAGGAAAAGAGAAAGAGAAGCCCAACAAGGATGGTTCGAGTCATGGTTTAACCAGTCTCCATGGCTGACCACCCTTATTTCCACTCTAATAGGCCCCCTCACTATGTTACTCCTAACGTTGATTTTTGGGCCTTGCATACTAAACAAATTGGTGTCATTTGTTAAAAGCCGGTTAGAAAAGGTTAACATTCTATTTGTTGGCCGCCAACAACTGCTCTAGAGCGCATCTATTTTGTGAATGTTATACCACTTTTTATAACTTGTTATGTAGGTTTTACTAGTTCTTGAAATTTTATACCATTTATACTTTGTATGTTTCCTAATCAATCATGGGGGGGGAAAATGCGGGTAACTCAGGATAGAGGGGGGGGAAATGTAGGTGACTAGGGACAGGCGTTCGGAAGATATCGCGTTGTACGGGACAGGTCAAACCCCTCCCCTCTACAGGTAATAGGTGAGCAGAAGGAAGTGACGTGGCAAACCCAGGTTATTTAACCCTATGTAATCCATGAATAAACGCCATTTTGCCGTCCACCACATTGGTGTCTGTGAGCTGATGGTCCGAACGACCTGAGGTGGTCGTCGTGCCGTTCCTGAACCAGGTCGCTACGCCTCCGAGAGGCAACAGCGGGGCTAGAGGGGGAGTGGGCGGGGCTAAGGGTTAGGGTTAGGGTTCGGGTTCGGGTTAGGGTTAGGGTTAGGTAATGTTAGCTTTTATTTGGGAATTTTGGGTCTTTAAAGGGTTTTTGGGGGTCTCTGGGAGGTTTTTTTTTGGAATTTTGGGGGTTTTGGGGGTTTTTGGGGGGGAATTTGGGTCGGCAGGGCCGGGAGGGGGCGGGGCTATAGGGGAAATGGGCGGGGCTAGAGGGGGAGTGGGCGGGGCTAAGGGGTGGCTTTGCAGGGGTCCTGAGGAGATTTAGGGGGTTTGGGGCTTTTATTTGGGAATTTTGGGTCTTTAAGGGGATTTTTTGGGGGTCTCTGGGGGGTTTTTTTTTTGAATTTTGGGGGTTTTGGGGGGTTTTTGGGGGTGAATTTGGGTCGGCCGGGCCGGGAGGGGGCGGGGCTAAAGGGGAAATGGGCGGGGCTAAGGGGTGGCTTTGCAGGGGTCCTGAGGAGATTTAGGGGGTTTGGGGCTTTTATTTGGGAATTTTGGGTCTTTAAGGGGATTTTTGGGGGTCTCTGGGGGGTTTTTCTTGGAATTTTGGGGGTTTTGGGGGGTTTTTGGGGGGGAATTTGGGTCGGCAGGGCCGGGAGGGGGCGGGGCTAAAGGGGAAATGGGCGGGGCTAGAGGGGGAGTGGGCGGGGCTAAGGGGTGGCTTTGCAGGGGTCCTGAGGAGATTTAGGGGGTTTGGGGCTTTTATTTCGGAATTTTGGGTCTTTAAGGGGATTTTTGGGGGTCTCTGGGGGGTTTTTTTTTTGGAATTTTGGGGGTTTTGGGGGGTTTTTGGGGGGGGAATTTGGGTCGGCAGGGCCGGGAGGGGGCGGGGCTAAGGTTAAATGGGCGGGGCTAAGGGGTGGCTTTGCAGGGGTCCTGAGGAGATTTAGGGGGTTTGGGGCTTTTATTTGGGAATTTTGGGTCTTTAAGGGGATTTTTGGGGGTCTCTGGGGGGGTTTTTTTTGGAACTTTGGGGGTTTTGGGGGGTTTTTGGGGGGGAATTTGGGCCGGCCGGGCCGGGAGGGGGCGGGGCTAAAGGGGAAATGGGCGGAGCTAAGGGGTGGCTTTGCAGGGGTCCTGAGGAGATTTAGGGGGTTTGGGGCTTTTATTTGGGAATTTTGGGTCTTTACGGGGATTTTTGGGGGTCTCTGGGGGGTTTTTTTTTGGAATTTTGGGGGTTTTGGGGGGTTTTTGGGGGGGAATTTGGGTCGGCAGGGCCGGGAGGGGGCGGGGCTAAAGGGGAAATGGGCGGAGCTAGAGGGGGAGTGGGCGGGGCTAAGGGGTGGCTTTGCAGGGGTCCTGAGGAGATTTAGGGGGTTTGGGGCTTTTATTTGGGAATTTTGGGTCTTTAAGGGGATTTTTGGGGGTCTCTGGGGGTTTTTTTTTGGAATTTTGGGGGTTTTGGGGGGTTTTTGGGGGGGAATTTGGGTCGGCAGGGCCGGGAGGGGGCGGGGCTAAAGGGGAAATGGGCGGGGCTAAGGGGTGGCTTTGCAGGGGTCCTGAGGAGATTTAGGGGGTTTGGGGCTTTTATTTGGGAATTTTGGGTCTTTAAGGGGATTTTTGGGGGTCTCTGGGGGGTTTTTTTGGGAATTTCGGGGGTTTTGGGGGGTTTTTGGGGGGGAATTTGGGTCGGCAGGGCCGGGAGGGGGCGGGGCTAAAGGGGAAATGGGCGGGGCTAAGGGGTGGCTTTGCAGGGGTCCTGAGGAGATTTAGGGGGTTTGGGGCATTTATTTCGGAATTTTGGGTCTTTAAGGGGATTTTTGGGGGTCTCTGGGGGGGTTTTTTTTTGAATTTTGGGGGTTTTGGGGGGTTTTTGGGGGGGAATTTGGGTCGGCAGGGCCGGGAGGGGGCGGGGCTAAAGGGGAAATGGGCGGGGCTAAGGGGTGGCTTTGCAGGGGTCCTGAGGAGATTTAGGGGGTTTGGGGCTTTTATTTGGGAATTTTGGGTCTTTACGGGGATTTTTGGGGGTCTCTGGGGGGTTTTTTTTGGAATTTTGGGGGTTTTGGGGGGTTTTTGGGGGGGAATTTGGGTCGGCAGGGCCGGGAGGGGGCGGGGCTAAAGGGGAAATGGGCGGGGCTAGAGGGGGAGTGGGCGGGGCTAAGGGGTGGCTTTGCAGGGGTCCTGAGGAGATTTAGGGGGTTTGGGGCTTTTATTTGGGAATTTTGGGTCTTTAAGGGGATTTTTGGGGGTCTCTGGGGGGGGTTTTTTCGGAATATTGGGGGTTTTAGGGGGTTTTTGGGGGGGAATTTGGGTCGGCAGGGCCGGGAGGGGGCGGGGCTAAAGCGGAAATGGGCGGGGCTAAGGGGTGGCTTTGCAGGGGTCCTGAGGAGATTTAGGGGGTTTGGGGCTTTTATTTGGGAATTTTGGGTCTTTAAGGGGATTTTTGGGGGTCTCTGGGGGGTTTTTTTTGGAATTTTGGGGGTTTTGGGGGGTTTTTGGGGAGGAATTTGGGTCGGCAGGGCCGGGAGGGGGCGGGGCTAAAGGGGAAATGGGCGGGGCTAAAGGGGGAGTGGGCGGGGCTAAGGGGTGGCTTTGCAGGGGTCCTGAGGAGATTTAGGGGGTTTGGGGCTTTTATTTGGGAATTTTGGGTCTTTAAGGGGATTTTTGGGGGTCTCTGGGCGGGTTTTTTTTGGAATTTTCGGGCTTTTGGGGGGTTTTTGGGGGGGAATTTGGGTCGGCAGGGCCGGGAGGGGGCGGGGCTAAAGGGGAAATGGGCGGGGCTAAGGGGTGGCTTTGCAGGGGTCCTGAGGAGATTTAGGGGGTTTGGGGCTTTTATTTGGGAATTTTGGGTCTTTAAGGGGATTTTTGGGGGTCTCTGGGGGGTTTTTTTTGGAATTTTGGGGGTTTTGGGGGGTTTTTGGGGGGGAATTTGGGTCGGCAGGGCCGGGAGGGGGCGGGGCTAAAGGGGAAATGGGCGGGGCTAGAGGGAGAGTGGGCGGGGCTAAGGGGTGGCTTTGCAGGGGTCCTGAGGAGATTTAGGGGGTTTGGGGCTTTTATTTGGGAATTTTGGGTCTTTAAGGGGATTTTTGGGGGTCTCTGGGGGGGTTTCTTTTGGAATTTGGGGGTTTTGGGGGGTTTTTGGGGGGGAATTTGGGTCGGCCGGGCCGGGAGGGGGCGGGGCTAAAGGGGAAATAGGCGGGGCTAAGGGGTGGCTTTGCAGGGGTCCTGAGGAGATTTAGGGGGTTTGGGGCTTTTATTTGGGAATTTTGGGTCTTTAAGGGGATTTTTGGGGGTCTCTGGGGGGTTTTTTTTTGGAATTTTGGGGGTTTTGGGGGGTTTTTGGGGAGGAATTTGGGTCGGCAGGGCCGGGAGGGGGCGGGGCTAAAGGGGAAATGGGCGGGGCTAAGGGGTGGCTTTGCAGGGGTCCTGAGGAGATTTAGGGGGTTTGGGGCTTTTATTTGGGAATTTTGGGTCTTTAAGGGGATTTTTGGGGGTCTCTGGGGGGTTTTTTTTTGGAATTTCGGGGGTTTTGGGGGGTTTTTGGGGGGGAATTTGGGTCGGCAGGGCCGGGAGGGGGCGGGGCTAAAGGGGAAATGGGCGGGGCTAGAGGGGGAGTGGGCGGGGCTAAGGGGTGGCTTTGCAGGGGTCCTGAGGAGATTTAGGGGGTTTGGGGCTTTTATTTGGGAATTTTGGGTCCTTAAGGGGATTTTTGGGGGTCTCTGGGGGTTTTTTTTTGGAATTTTGGGGGTTTTAGGGGGTTTTTGGGGGGGAATTTGGGTCGGCAGGGCCGGGAGGGGGCGGGGCTAAAGGGGAAATGGGCGGGGCTAAGGGGTGGCTTTGCAGGGGTCCTGAGGAGATTTAGGGGGTTTGGGGCTTTTATTTGGGAATTTTGGGTCTTTAAGGGGATTTTTGGGGGTCTCTGGGGGGTTTTTTTTTGGAATTTTGGGGGTTTTGGGGGGTTTTTGGGGGGGAATTTGGGTCGGCAGGGCCGGGAGGGGGCGGGGCTAAAGGGGAAATGGGCGGGGCTAGAGGGGGAGTGGGCGGGGCTAAGGGGTGGCTTTGCAGGGGTCCTGAGGAGATTTAGGGGGTTTGGGGCTTTTATTTGGGAATTTTGGGTCTTTAAGGGGATTTTTGGGGGTCTCTGGGCGGGTTTTTTTTGGAATTTTCGGGCTTTTGGGGGGTTTTTGGGGGGGAATTTGGGTCGGCAGGGCCGGGAGGGGGCGGGGCTAAAGGGGAAATGGGCGGGGCTAAGGGGTGGCTTTGCAGGGGTCCTGAGGAGATTTAGGGGGTTTGGGGCTTTTATTTGGGAATTTTGGGTCTTTAAGGGGATTTTTGGGGGTCTCTGGGGGGTTTTTTTTGGAATTTTGGGGGTTTTGGGGGGTTTTTGGGGGGGAATTTGGGTCGGCAGGGCCGGGAGGGGGCGGGGCTAAAGGGGAAATGGGCGGGGCTAGAGGGGGAGTGGGCGGGGCTAAGGGGTGGCTTTGCAGGGGTCCTGAGGAGATTTAGGGGGTTTGGGGTTTTTATTTGGGAATTTTGGGTCTTTAAGGGGATTTTTGGGGGTCTCTGGGGGGTTTTTTTTGGAATTTTGGGGGTTTTGAGGGGTTTTTGGGGGGGAATTTGGGTCGGCAGGGCCGGGAGGGGGCGGGGCTAAAGGGGAAATGGGCGGGGCTAAGGGGTGGCTTTGCAGGGGTCCTGAGGAGATTTAGGGGGTTTGGGGCTTTTATTTGGGAATTTTGGGTCTTTAAGGGGATTTTTGGGGGTCTCTGGGGGGTTTTTTTTTGGAATTTTGGGGGTTTTGGGGGGTTTTTGGGGGGGAATTTGGGTCGGCAGGGCCGGGAGGGGGCGGGGCTAAAGGGGAAATGGGCGGGGCTAGAGGGGGAGTGGGCGGGGCTAAGGGGTGGCTTTGCAGGGGTCCTGAGGAGATTTAGGGGGTTTGGGGCTTTTATTTGGGAATTTTGGGTCTTTAAGGGGATTTTTGGGGGTCTCTGGGGGGGTTTTTTTTTGGAATTTTGGGGGTTTTGGGGGGTTTTTGGGGGGGAATTTGGGTCGGCAGGGCCGGGAGGGGGCGGGGCTAAAGGGGAAATGGGCGGGGCTAAGGGGTGGCTTTGCAGGGGTCCTGAGGAGATTTAGGGGGTTTGGGGCTTTTATTTGGGAATTTTGGGTCTTTAAGGGGATTTTTGGGGGTCTCTGGGGGGTTTTTTTTTGGAATTTCGGGGGTTTTGGGGGGTTTTTGGGGGGGAATTTGGGTCGGCAGGGCCGGGAGGGGGCGGGGCTAAAGGGGAAATGGGCGGGGCTAGAGGGGGAGTGGGCGGGGCTAAGGGGTGGCTTTGCAGGGGTCCTGAGGAGATTTAGGGGGTTTGGGGCTTTTATTTGGGAATTTTGGGTCTTTAAGGGGATTTTTGGGGGTCTCTGGGGGGTTTTTTTTGGAATTTTGGGGGTTTTGGGGGGTTTTTGGGGGGGAATTTGGGTCGGCAGGGCCGGGAGGGGGCGGGGCTAAAGGGGAAATGGGCGGGGCTAAGGGGTGGCTTTGCAGGGGTCCTGAGGAGATTTAGGGGGTTTGGGGCTTTTATTTGGGAATTTTGGGTCTTTAAGGGGATTTTTGGGGGTCTCTAGGGGGTTTTTTTGGGAATTTTGGGGGTTTTGGGGGGTTTTTGGGGGGGAATTTGGGTCGGCAGGGCCGGGAGGGGGCGGGGCTAAAGGGGAAATGGGCGGGGCTAAGGGGTGGCTTTGCAGGGGTCCTGAGGAGATTTAGGGGGTTTGGGGCTTTAATTTGGGAATTTTGGGGCTTTAAGGGTATTTTTGGGGGTCTCTGGGGGGGTTTTTTTTGGAATTTTGGGGGGTTTGGGGGGTTTTTGGGGGGGAATTTGGGTCGGCAGGGCCGGGAGGGGGCGGGGCTAAAGGGGAAATGGGCGGGGCTAAGGGGGAGTGGGCAGGGCTAAGGGGTGGCTTTGCAGGGGTCCTGAGGAGATTTAGGGGGTTTGGGGCTTTTATTTGGGAATTTTGGGTCTTTAAGGGGATTTTTGGGGGTCTCTGGGGGGGTTTTTTTTGGAATTTTGGGGGTTTTGGGGGGTTTTTGGGGGGGAATTTGGGTCGGCCGGGCCGGGAGGGGGAGGGGCTAAAGGGGAAATGGGCGGGGCTAAGGGGTGGCTTTGCAGGGGTCCTGAGGAGATTTAGGGGGTTTGGGGCTTTTATTTGGGAATTTTGGGTCTTTAAGGGGATTTTTGGGGGTCTCTGGGGGGTTTTTTTTTGGAATTTTGGGGGTTTTGGGGGGTTTTTGGGGGGGAATTTGGGTCGGCAGGGCCGGGAGATGGCGGGGCTAAAGGGGAAATGGGCGGGGCTAGAGGGGGAGTGGGCAGGGCTAAGGGGTGGCTTTGCAGGGGTCCTGAGGAGATTTAGGGGGTTTGGGGCTTTTATTTGGGAATTTTGGGTCTTTAAGGGGATTTTTGGGGGTCTCTGGGGGGTTTTTTTTTGGAATTTTGGGGGTTTTGGGGGGTTTTTGGGGAGGAATTTGGGTCGGCAGGGCCGGGAGGGGGCGGGGCTAAAGGGGAAATGGGCGGGGCTAGAGGGGGAGTGGGCGGGGCTAAGGGGTGGCTTTGCAGGGGTCCTGAGGAGATTTAGGGGGTTTGGGGCTTTTATTTGGGAATTTTGGGTCTTTAAGGGGATTTTTGGGGGTCTCTGGGGGGGTTTTTTTTGGAATTTTCGGGCTTTTGGGGGGTTTTTGGGGGGGAATTTGGGTCGGCAGGGCCGGGAGGGGGCGGGGCTAAAGGGGAAATGGGCGGGGCTAAGGGGTGGCTTTGCAGGGGTCCTGAGGAGATTTAGGGGGTTTGGGGCTTTTATTTGGGAATTTTGGGTCTTTAAGGGGATTTTTGGGGGTCTCTGGGGGGTTTTTTTTGGAATTTTGGGGGTTTTGGGGGGTTTTTGGGGGGGAATTTGGGTCGGCAGGGCCGGGAGGGGGCGGGGATAAAGGGGAAATGGGCGGGGCTAGAGGGGGAGTGGGCGGGGCTAAGGGGTGGCTTTGCAGGGGTCCTGAGGAGATTTAGGGGGTTTGGGGCTTTTATTTGGGAATTTTGGGTCTTTAAGGGGATTTTTGGGGGTCTCTGGGGGGGTTTTTTTTGGAATTTTGGGGGTTTTGGGGGGTTTTTGGGGGGGAATTTGGGTCGGCCGGGCCGGGAGGGGGCGGGGCTAAAGGGGAAATAGGCGGGGCTAAGGGGTGGCTTTGCAGGGGTCCTGAGGAGATTTAGGGGGTTTGGGGCTTTTATTTGGGAATTTTGGGTCTTTAAGGGGATTTTTGGGGGTCTCTGGGGGGTTTTTTTTTGGAATTTTGGGGGTTTTGGGGGGTTTTTGGGGGGGAATTTGGGTCGGCAGGGCCGGGAGGGGGCGGGGCTAGAGGGGAAATGGGCGGAGCTAGAGGGGGAGTGGGCGGGGCTAAGGGGTGGCTTTGCAGGGGTCCTGAGGAGATTTAGGGGGTTTGGGGCTTTTATTTGGGAATTTTGGGTCTTTAAGGGGATTTTTGGGGGTCTCTGGGGGGGTTTTTTTTGGAATATTGGGGGTTTTGGGGGGTTTTTGGGGGGGAATTTGGGTCGGCCGGGCCGGGAGGGGGCGGGGCTAAAGGGGAAATGGGCGGGGCTAAGGGGTGGCTTTGCAGGGGTCCTGAGGAGATTTAGGGGGTTTGGGGCTTTTATTTGGGAATTTTGGGTCTTTAAGGGGATTTTTGGGGGTCTCTGGGGGGTTTTTTTTTGGAATATTGGGGGTTTTGGGGGGTTTTTGGGGGGGAATTTGGGTCGGCAGGGCCGGGAGGGGGCGGGGCTAAAGGGGAAATGGGCGGGGCTAAGGGGTGGCTTTGCAGGGGTCCTGAGGAGATTTGGGGGGTTTGGGGCTTTTATTTGGGAATTTTGGGTCTTTAAGGGGATTTTTGGGGGTCTCTGGGGGTTTTTTTTTTGGAATTTTGGGGGTTTTGGGGGGTTTTTGGGGGGGAATTTGGGTCGGCAGGGCCGGGAGGGGGCGGGGCTAAAGGGGAAATGGGCGGGGCTAGAGGGGGAGTGGGCGGGGCTAAGGGGTGGCTTTGCAGGGGTCCTGAGGAGATTTAGGGGGTTTGGGGCTTTAATTTGGGAATTTTGGGGCTTTAAGGGGATTTTTGGGGGTCTCTGGGGGGGTTTTTTTTGGAATTTTGGGGGTTTTGGGGGGTTTTTGGGGGGGAATTTGGGTCGGCAGGGCCGGGAGGGGGCGGGGCTAAAGGGGAAATGGGCGGGGCTAAGGGGTGGCTTTGCAGGGGTCCTGAGGAGATTTAGGGGGTTTGGGGCATTTATTTCGGAATTTTGGGTCTTTAAGGGGATTTTTGGGGGTCTCTGGGGGGTTTTTTTTTTGAATTTTGGGGGTTTTGGGGGGTTTTTGGGGGGGAATTTGGGTCGGCAGGGCCGGGAGGGGGCGGGGCTAAAGGGGAAATGGGCGGGGCTAAGGGGTGGCTTTGCAGGGGTCCTGAGGAGATTTAGGGGGTTTGGGGCTTTTATTTGGGAATTTTGGGTCTTTAAGGGGATTTTTGGGGGTCTCTGGGGGGTTTTTTTTTGAATTTTGGGGGTTTTGGGGGGTTTTTGGGGGGGAATTTGGGTCGGCAGAGCCGGGAGGGGGCGGGGCTAAAGGGGAAATGGGCGGGGCTAGAGGGGGAGTGGGCGGGGCTAAGGGGTGGCTTTGCAGGGGTCCTGAGGAGATTTAGGGGGTTTGGGGCTTTTATTTGGGAATTTTGGGTCCTTAAGGAGATTTTTGGGGGTCTCTGGGGGGTTTTTTTTGGAATTTTGGGGGTTTTAGGGGGTTTTTGGGGGGGAATTTGGGTCGGCAGGGCCGGGAGGGGGCGGGGCTAAAGGGGAAATGGGCGGGGCTAAGGGGTGGCTTTGCAGGGGTCCTGAGGAGATTTAGGGGGTTTGGGGCTTTTATTTGGGAATTTTGGGTCTTTAAGGGGATTTTTGGGGGTCTCTGGGGGGTTTTTTTTTGGAATTTTGGGGGTTTTGGGGGGTTTTTGGGGGGGAATTTGGGTCGGCCGGGCCGGGAGGGGGCGGGGCTAAAGGGGAAATGGGCGGGGCTAAGGGGTGGCTTTGCAGGGGTCCTGAGGAGATTTAGGGGGTTTGGGGCTTTTATTTGGGAATTTTGGGTCTTTAAGGGGATTTTTGGGGGTCTCTGGGGGGTTTTTTTTTGGAATTTTGGGGGTTTTGGGGGGTTTTTGGGGGGGAATTTGGGTCGGCAGGGCCGGGAGGGGGCGGGGCTAAAGGGGAAATGGGCGGGGCTAAGGGGTGGCTTTGCAGGGGTCCTGAGGAGATTTAGGGGGTTTGGGGCTTTTATTTGGGAATGTTGGGTCTTTAAGGGGATGTTTGGGGGTCTCTGGGGGGTTTTTTTCTGGAATTTTGGGCGTTTTGGGGGGTTTTTGGGGGGGAATTTGGGTCGGCAGGGCCGGGAGGGGGCGGGGCTAAAGGGGAAATGGGCGGGGCTAAGGGGTGGCTTTGCAGGGGTCCTGAGGAGATTTAGGGGGTTTGGGGCTTTTATTTGGGAATGTTGGGTCTTTAAGGGGATGTTTGGGGGTCTCTGGGGGGTTTTTTTTGGAATTTTGGGGGTTTTGGGGGGTTTTTGGGGGGGAATTTGGGTCGGCAGGGCCGGGAGGGGGCGGGGCTAAAGGGGAAATGGGCGGGGCTAAGGGGTGGCTTTGCAGGGGTCCTGAGGAGATTTAGGGGGTTTGGGGCTTTTATTTGGGAATTTTGGGCCTTTAAGGGGATTTTTGGGGGTCTCTGGGGGGTTTTTTTTTGGAATTTTGGGGGTTTTGGGGGGTTTTTGGGGGGGAATTTGGGTCGGCAGGGCCGGGAGGGGGCGGGGCTAAAGGGGAAATGGGCGGGGCTAGAGGGGGAGTGGGCGGGGCTAAGGGGTGGCTTTGCAGGGGTCCTGAGGAGATTTAGGGGGTTTGGGGCTTTTATTTGGGAATTTTGGGCCTTTAAGGGGATTTTGGGGGGTCTCTGGGGGGGTTTTTTTTGGAATTTTGGGGGTTTTGGGGGGTTTTTGGGGGGGAATTTGGGTCGGCAGGGCCGGGAGGGGGCGGGGCTAAAGGGGAAATGGGCGGGGCTAAGGGGTGGCTTTGCAGGGGTCCTGAGGAGATTTAGGGGGTTTGGGGCTTTTATTTGGGAATTTTGGGTCTTTAAGGGGATTTTTGGGGGTCTCTGGGGGGTTTTTTTTTGGAATTTTGGGGGTTTTGGGGGGTTTTTGGGGGGGAATTTGGGTCGGCAGGGCCGGGAGGGGGCGGGGCTAAAGGGGAAATGGGCGGGGCTAGAGGGGGAGTGGGCGGGGCTAAGGGGTGGCTTTGCAGGGGTCCTGAGGAGATTTAGGGGGTTTGGGGCTTTTATTTGGGAATTTTGGGTCTTTAAGGGGATTTTTGGGGGTCTCTAGGGGGTTTTTTTGGGAATTTTGGGGGTTTTGGGGGGTTTTTGGGGGGGAATTTGGGTCGGCAGGGCCGGGAGGGGGCGGGGCTAAAGGGGAAATGGGCGGGGCTAAGGGGTGGCTTTGCAGGGGTCCTGAGGAGATTTAGGGGGTTTGGGGCATTTATTTCGGAATTTTGGGTCTTTAAGGGGATTTTTGGGGGTCTCTGGGGGGTTTTTTTTTTGAATTTTGGGGGTTTTGGGGGGTTTTTGGGGGGGAATTTGGGTCGGCAGGGCCGGGAGGGGGCGGGGCTAAAGGGGAAATGGGCGGGGCTAAGGGGTGGCTTTGCAGGGGTCCTGAGGAGATTTAGGGGGTTTGGGGCTTTTATTTGGGAATTTTGGGTCTTTAAGGGGATTTTTGGGGGTCTCTGGGGGGGTTTTTTTTGGAATTTTGGGGGTTTTGGGGGGTTTTTGGGGGGGAATTTGGGTCGGCCGGGCCGGGAGGGGGAGGGGCTAAAGGGGAAATGGGCGGGGCTAAGGGGTGGCTTTGCAGGGGTCCTGAGGAGATTTAGGGGGTTTGGGGCTTTTATTTGGGAATTTTGGGTCTTTAAGGGGATTTTTGGGGGTCTCTGGGGGGTTTTTTTTTGGAATTTTGGGGGTTTTGGGGGGTTTTTGGGGGGGAATTTGGGTCGGCAGGGCCGGGAGGGGGCGGGGCTAAAGGGGAAATGGGCGGGGCTAGAGGGGGAGTGGGCGGGGCTAAGGGGTGGCTTTGCAGGGGTCCTGAGGAGATTTAGGGGGTTTGAGGCTTTTATTTGGGAATTTTGGGTCCTTAAGGAGATTTTTGGGGGTCTCTGGGGGGTTTTTTTTGGAATTTTGGGGGTTTTAGGGGGTTTTTGGGGGGGAATTTGGGTCGGCAGGGCCGGGAGGGGGCGGGGCTAAAGGGGAAATGGGCGGGGCTAAGGGGTGGCTTTGCAGGGGTCCTGAGGAGATTTAGGGGGTTTGGGGCTTTTATTTGGGAATTTTGGGTCTTTAAGGGGATTTTTGGGGGTCTCTGGGGGGGTTTTTTTTTGGAATTTTGGGGGTTTTGGGGGGTTTTTGGGGGGGAATTTGGGTCGGCAGGGCCGGGAGGGGGCGGGGCTAAAGGGGAAATGGGCGGGGCTAAGGTGTGGCTTTGCAGGGGTCCTGAGGAGATTTAGGGGGTTTGGGGCTTTTATTTGGGAATGTTGGGTCTTTAAGGGGATGTTTGGGGGTCTCTGGGGGGTTTTTTTTGGAATTTTGGGGGTTTTGGGGGGTTTTTGGGGGGGAATTTGGGTCGGCAGGGCCGGGAGGGGGCGGGGCTAAAGGGGAAATGGGCGGGGCTAAGGGGTGGCTTTGCAGGGGTCCTGAGGAGATTTAGGGGGTTTGGGGCTTTTATTTGGGAATTTTGGGCCTTTAAGGGGATTTTTGGGGGTCTCTGGGGGGTTTTTTTTTGGAATTTTGGGGGTTTTGGGGGGTTTTTGGGGGGGAATTTGGGTCGGCAGGGCCGGGAGGGGGCGGGGCTAAAGGGGAAATGGGCGGGGCTAGAGGGGGAGTGGGCGGGGCTAAGGGGTGGCTTTGCAGGGGTCCTGAGGAGATTTAGGGGGTTTGGGGCTTTTATTTGGGAATTTTGGGTCTTTAAGGGGATTTTTGGGGGTCTCTGGGGGGTTTTTTTTTGGAATTTTGGGGGTTTTGGGGGGTTTTTGGGGGGGAATTTGGGTCGGCAGGGCCGGGAGGGGGCGGGGCTAAAGGGGAAATGGGCGGGGCCAAGGTGTGGCTTTGCAGGGGTCCTGAGGAGATTTAGGGGGTTTGGGGCTTTTATTTGGGAATTTTGGGTCTTTAAGGGGATTTTTGGGGGTCTCTGGGGGGTTTTTTTTTGGAATTTTGGGGGTTTTGGGGGTTTTTTGGGGGGGAATTTGGGTCGGCAGGGCCGGGAGGGGGCGGGGCTAAAGGGGAAATGGGCGGGGCTAAGGGGTGGCTTTGCAGGGGTCCTGAGGAGATTTAGGGGGTTTGGGGCTTTTATTTGGGAATGTTGGGTCTTTAAGGGGATGTTTGGGGGTCTCTGGGGGGTTTTTTTTTTGAATTTTGGGGGTTTTGGGGGGTTTTTGGGGGGGAATTTGGGTCGGCAGGGCCGGGAGGGGGCGGGGCTAAAGGGGAAATGGGCGGGGCTAAGGGGTGGCTTTGCAGGGGTCCTGAGGAGATTTAGGGGGTTTGGGGCTTTTATTTGGGAATTTTGGGCCTTTAAGGGGATTTTTGGGGGTCTCTGGGGGGTTTTTTTTTGGAATTTTGGGGGTTTTGGGGGGTTTTTGGAGGGGAATTTGGGTCGGCAGGGCCGGGAGGGGGCGGGGCTAAAGGGGAAATGGGCGGGGCTAGAGGGGGAGTGGGCGGGGCTAAGGGGTGGCTTTGCAGGGGTCCTGAGGAGATTTAGGGGGTTTGGGGCTTTTATTTGGGAATTTTGGGTCTTTAAGGGGATTTTTGGGGGTCTCTGGGGGGGTTTTTTTTGGAATTTTGGGGGTTTTGGGGGGTTTTTGGGGGGGAATTTGGGTCGGCAGGGCCGGGAGGGGGCGGGGCTAAAGGGGAAATGGGCGGGGCTAAGGGGTGGCTTTGCAGGGGTCCTGAGGAGATTTAGGGGGTTTGGGGCTTTTATTTGGGAATGTTGGGTCTTTAAGGGGATTTTTGGGGGTCTCTGGGGGTTTTTTTTCTGGAATTTTGGGGGTTTTGGGGGGTTTTTGGGGGGGAATTTGGGTCGGCAGGGCCGGGAGGGGGCGGGGCTAAAGGGGAAATGGGCGGGGCTAAGGGGTGGCTTTGCAGGGGTCCTGAGGAGATTTAGGGGCTTTGGGGCTTTTATTTGGAATTTTGGGTCTTTAAGGGGATTTTTGGGGGTCTCTGGGGGGGTTTTTTTTGGAATTTTGGGGGTTTTGGGGGGTTTTTGGGGGGGAATTTGGGTCGGCAGGGCCGGGAGGGGGCGGGGCTAAAGGGGAAATGGGCGGGGCTAAGGGGTGGCTTTGCAGGGGTCCTGAGGAGATTTAGGGGCTTTGGGGCTTTTATTTGGGAATTTTGGGTCTTTAAGGGGATTTTTGGGGGTCTCTGGGGGGGTTTTTTTTGGAATTTTGGGGGTTTTGGGGGGTTTTTGGGGGGGAATTTGGGTCGGCAGGGCCGGGAGGGGGCGGGGCTAAAGGGGAAATGGGCGGGGCTAAGGGGTGGCTTTGCAGGGGTCCTGAGGAGATTTAGGGGGTTTGGGGCTTTTATTTGGGAATTTTGGGTCTTTAAGGGGATTTTTGGGGGTCTCTGGGGGGTTTTTTTCTGGAATTTTGGGGGTTTTGGGGGGTTTTTGGGGGGGAATTTGGGTCGGCAGGGCCGGGAGGGGGCGGGGCTAAAGGGGAAATGGGCGGGGCTAAGGGGTGGCTTTGCAGGGGTCCTGAGGAGATTTAGGGGGTTTGGGGCTTTTATTTGGGAATTTTGGGTCTTTAAGGGGATTTTTGGGGGTCTCTGGGGGGTTTTTTTCTGGAATTTTGGGGGTTTTGGGGGGTTTTTGGGGGGGAATTTGGGTCGGCAGGGCCGGGAGGGGGCGGGGCTAAAGGGGAAATGGGCGGGGCTAGAGGGGGAGTGGGCGGGGCTAAGGGGTGGCTTTGCAGGGGTCCTGAGGAGATTTAGGGGGTTTGGGGCTTTTATTTGGGAATTTTGGGTCTTTAAGGGGATTTTTGGGGGTCTCTGGGGGGGTTTTTTTTGGAATTTTGGGGGTTTTGGGGGGTTTTTGGGGGGGAATTTGGGTCGGCAGGGCCGGGAGGGGGCGGGGCTAAAGGGGAAATGGGCGGGGCTAAGGGGTGGCTTTGCAGGGGTCCTGAGGAGATTTAGGGGGTTTGGGGCTTTTATTTGGGAATTTTGGGTCTTTAAGGGGATTTTTGGGGGTCTCTGGGGGGTTTTTTTTTGGAATTTTGGGGGTTTTGGGGGGTTTTTGGGGGGGAATTTGGGTCGGCAGGGCCGGGAGGGGGCGGGGCTAAAGGGGAAATGGGCGGGGCTAAGGGGTGGCTTTGCAGGGGTCCTGAGGAGATTTAGGGGGTTTGGGGCTTTTATTTGGGAATGTTGGGTCTTTAAGGGGATTTTTGGGGGTCTCTGGGGGGTTTTTTTCTGGAATTTTGGGGGTTTTGGGGGGTTTTTGGGGGGGAATTTGGGTCGGCAGGGCCGGGAGGGGGCGGGGCTAAAGGGGAAATGGGCGGGGCTAAGGGGTGGCTTTGCAGGGGTCCTGAGGAGATTTAGGGGGTTTGGGGCTTTTATTTGGGAATTTTGGGTCTTTAAGGGGATTTTTGGGGGTCTCTGGGGGGGTTATTTTTGGAATTTTGGGGGTTTTGGGGGGTTTTTGGGGGGGAATTTGGGTCGGCAGGGCCGGGAGGGGGCGGGGCTAAAGGGGAAATGGGCGGGGCTAAGGGGTGGCTTTGCAGGGGTCCTGAGGAGATTTAGGGGGTTTGGGGCTTTTATTTGGGAATTTTGGGTCTTTAAGGGGATTTTTGGGGGTCTCTGGGGGGGTTTTTTTTGGAATTTTGGGGGTTTTGGGGGGTTTTTGGGGGGGAATTTGGGTCGGCAGGGCCGGGAGGGGGCGGGGCTAAAGGGGAAATGGGCGGGGCTAAGGGGTGGCTTTGCAGGGGTCCTGAGGAGATTTAGGGGGTTTGGTGCTTTTATTTGGGAATGTTGGGTCTTTAAGGGGATTTTTGGGGGTCTCTGGGGGTTTTTTTTCTGGAATTTTGGGGGTTTTGGGGGGTTTTTGGGGGGGAATTTGGGTCGGCAGGGCCGGGAGGGGGCGGGGCTAAAGGGGAAATGGGCGGGGCTAAGGGGTGGCTTTGCAGGGGTCCTGAGGAGATTTAGGGGGTTTGGGGCTTTTATTTGGGAATTTTGGGTCTTTAAGGGGATGTTTGGGGGTCTCTGGGGGGTTTTTTTCTGGAATTTTGGGGGTTTTGGGGGGTTTTTGGGGGGGAATTTGGGTCGGCAGGGCCGGGAGGGGGCGGGGCTAAAGGGGAAATGGGCGGGGCTAGAGGGGGAGTGGGCGGGGCTAAGGGGTGGCTTTTCAGGGGTCCTGAGGAGATCTAGGGGGTTTGGGGCTTTTATTTGGGAATTTTGGGTCTTTAAGGGGATTTTTGGGGGTCTCTGGGGGGGTTTTTTTTGGAATTTTGGGGGTTTTGGGGGGTTTTTGGGGGGGAATTTGGGTCGGCAGGGCCGGGAGGGGGCGGGGCTAAAGGGGAAATGGGCGGGGCTAATTGGTGGCTTTGCAGGGGTCCTGAGGAGATTTAGGGGGTTTGGGGCTTTTATTTGGGAATTTTGGGTCTTTAAGGGGATTTTTGGGGGTCTCTGGGGGTTTTTTTTTTGGAATTTTGGGGGTTTTGGGGGGTTTTTGGGGGGGAATTTGGGTCGGCAGGGCCGGGAGGGGGCGGGGCTAAAGGGGAAATGGGCGGGGCTAGAGGGGGAGTGGGCGGGGCTAAGGGGTGGCTTTGCAGGGGTCCTGAGGAGATTTAGGGGGTTTGGGGCTTTTATTTGGGAATTTTGGGTCTTTAAGGGGATTTTTGGGGGTCTCTGGGGGGGTTTTTTTTTGAATTTTGGGGGTTTTGGGGGGTTTTTGGGGGGGAATTTGGGTCGGCAGGGCCGGGAGGGGGCGGGGCTAAAGGGGAAATGGGCGGGGCTAAGGGGTGGCTTTGCAGGGGTCCTGAGGAGATTTAGGGGGTTTGGGGCTTTTATTTGGGAATTTTGGGTCTTTAAGGGGATTTTTGGGGGTCTCTGGGGGTTTTTTTTTTGGAATTTTGGGGGTTTTGGGGGGTTTTTGGGGGGGAATTTGGGTCGGCAGGGCCGGGAGGGGGCGGGGCTAAAGGGGAAATGGGCGGGGCTAAGGTGTGGCTTTGCAGGGGTCCTGAGGAGATTTAGGGGGTTTGGGGCTTTTATTTGGGAATTTTGGGTCTTTAAGGGGATTTTTGGGGGTCTCTGGGGGGGTTTTTTTTGGAATTTTGGGGGTTTTGGGGGGTTTTTGGGGGGGAATTTGGGTCGGCAGGGCCGGGAGGGGGCGGGGCTAAAGGGGAAATGGGCGGGGCTAGAGGGGGAGTGGGCGGGGCTAAGGGGTGGCTTTGCAGGGGTCCTGAGGAGATTTAGGGGGTTTGGGGCTTTTATTTGGGAATTTTGGGTCTTTAAGGGGATTTTTGGGGGTCTCTGGGGGGGTTTTTTTTGGAATTTTGGGGGTTTTGGGGGGTTTTTGGGGGGGAATTTGGGTCGGCAGGGCCGGGAGGGGGCGGGGCTAAAGGGGAAATGGGCGGGGCTAAGGGGTGGCTTTGCAGGGGTCCTGAGGAGATTTAGGGGGTTTGGGGCTTTTATTTGGGAATTTTGGGTCTTTAAGGGGATTTTTGGGGGTCTCTGGGGGGTTTTTTTTTGGAATTTTGGGGGTTTTGGGGGGTTTTTGGGGGGGAATTTGGGTCGGCAGGGCCGGGAGGGGGCGGGGCTAAAGGGGAAATGGGCGGGGCTAAGGGGTGGCTTTGCAGGGGTCCTGAGGAGATTTAGGGGGTTTGGGGCTTTTATTTGGGAATGTTGGGTCTTTAAGGGGATTTTTGGGGGTCTCTGGGGGGTTTTTTTCTGGAATTTTGGGGGTTTTGGGGGGTTTTTGGGGGGGAATTTGGGTCGGCAGGGCCGGGAGGGGGCGGGGCTAAAGGGGAAATGGGCGGGGCTAAGGGGTGGCTTTGCAGGGGTCCTGAGGAGATTTAGGGGGTTTGGGGCTTTTATTTGGGAATTTTGGGTCTTTAAGGGGATTTTTGGGGGTCTCTGGGGGGGTTATTTTTGGAATTTTGGGGGTTTTGGGGGGTTTTTGGGGGGTAATTTGGGTCGGCAGTGCCGGGAGGGGGCGGGGCTAAAGGGGAAATGGGCGGGGCTAAGGGGTGGCTTTGCAGGGGTCCTGAGGAGATTTAGGGGGTTTGGGGCTTTTATTTGGGAATTTTGGGTCTTTAAGGGGATTTTTGGGGGTCTCTGGGGGGGTTTTTTTTGGAATTTTGGGGGTTTTGGGGGGTTTTTGGGGGGGAATTTGGGTCGGCAGGGCCGGGAGGGGGCGGGGCTAAAGGGGAAATGGGCGGGGCTAAGGGGTGGCTTTGCAGGGGTCCTGAGGAGATTTAGGGGGTTTGGGGCTTTTATTTGGGAATGTTGGGTCTTTAAGGGGATTTTTGGGGGTCTCTGGGGGGTTTTTTTCTGGAATTTTGGGGGTTTTGGGGGGTTTTTGGGGGGGAATTTGGGTCGGCAGGGCCGGGAGGGGGCGGGGCTAAAGGGGAAATGGGCGGGGCTAAGGGGTGGCTTTTCAGGGGTCCTGAGGAGATTTAGGGGGTTTGGGGCTTTTATTTGGGAATTTTGGGTCTTTAAGGGGATTTTTGGGGGTCTCTGGGGGGGTTTTTTTTGGAATTTTGGGGGTTTTGGGGGGTTTTTGGGGGGGAATTTGGGTCGGCAGGGCCGGGAGGGGGCGGGGCTAAAGGGGAAATGGGCGGGGCTAAGGGGTGGCTTTGCAGGGGTCCTGAGGAGATTTAGGGGGTTTGGTGCTTTTATTTGGGAATGTTGGGTCTTTAAGGGGATTTTTGGGGGTCTCTGGGGGTTTTTTTTCTGGAATTTTGGGGGTTTTGGGGGGTTTTGGGGGGGGAATTTGGGTCGGCAGGGCCGGGAGGGGGCGGGGCTAAAGGGGAAATGGGCGGGGCTAAGGGGTGGCTTTGCAGGGGTCCTGAGGAGATTTAGGGGGTTTGGGGCTTTTATTTGGGAATTTTGGGTCTTTAAGGGGATGTTTGGGGGTCTCTGGGGGGTTTTTTTCTGGAATTTTGGGGGTTTTGGGGGGTTTTTGGGGGGGAATTTGGGTCGGCAGGGCCGGGAGGGGGCGGGGCTAAAGGGGAAATGGGCGGGGCTAGAGGGGGAGTGGGCGGGGCTAAGGGGTGGCTTTTCAGGGGTCCTGAGGAGATCTAGGGGGTTTGGGGCTTTTATTTGGGAATTTTGGGTCTTTAAGGGGATTTTTGGGGGTCTCTGGGGGGGTTTTTTTTGGAATTTTGGGGGTTTTGGGGGGTTTTTGGGGGGGAATTTGGGTCGGCAGGGCCGGGAGGGGGCGGGGCTAAAGGGGAAATGGGCGGGGCTAATTGGTGGCTTTGCAGGGGTCCTGAGGAGATTTAGGGGGTTTGGGGCTTTTATTTGGGAATTTTGGGTCTTTAAGGGGATTTTTGGGGGTCTCTGGGGGTTTTTTTTTTGGAATTTTGGGGGTTTTGGGGGGTTTTTGGGGGGGAATTTGGGTCGGCAGGGCCGGGAGGGGGCGGGGCTAAAGGGGAAATGGGCGGGGCTAGAGGGGGAGTGGGCGGGGCTAAGGGGTGGCTTTGCAGGGGTCCTGAGGAGATTTAGGGGGTTTGGGGCTTTTATTTGGGAATTTTGGGTCTTTAAGGGGATTTTTGGGGGTCTCTGGGGGGGTTTTTTTTTGAATTTTGGGGGTTTTGGGGGGTTTTTGGGGGGGAATTTGGGTCGGCAGGGCCGGGAGGGGGCGGGGCTAAAGGGGAAATGGGCGGGGCTAAGGGGTGGCTTTGCAGGGGTCCTGAGGAGATTTAGGGGGTTTGGGGCTTTTATTTGGGAATTTTGGGTCTTTAAGGGGATTTTTGGGGGTCTCTGGGGGTTTTTTTTTTGGAATTTTGGGGGTTTTGGGGGGTTTTTGGGGGGGAATTTGGGTCGGCAGGGCCGGGAGGGGGCGGGGCTAAAGGGGAAATGGGCGGGGCTAAGGTGTGGCTTTGCAGGGGTCCTGAGGAGATTTAGGGGGTTTGGGGCTTTTATTTGGGAATTTTGGGTCTTTAAGGGGATTTTTGGGGGTCTCTGGGGGGGTTTTTTTTGGAATTTTGGGGGTTTTGGGGGGTTTTTGGGGGGGAATTTGGGTCGGCAGGGCCGGGAGGGGGCGGGGCTAAAGGGGAAATGGGCGGGGCTAGAGGGGGAGTGGGCGGGGCTAAGGGGTGGCTTTGCAGGGGTCCTGAGGAGATTTAGGGGGTTTGGGGCTTTTATTTGGGAATTTTGGGTCTTTAAGGGGATTTTTGGGGGTCTCTGGGGGGGTTTTTTTTGGAATTTTGGGGGTTTTGGGGGGTTTTTGGGGGGGAATTTGGGTCGGCAGGGCCGGGAGGGGGCGGGGCTAAAGGGGAAATGGGCGGGGCTAAGGGGTGGCTTTGCAGGGGTCCTGAGGAGATTTAGGGGGTTTGGGGCTTTTATTTGGGAATTTTGGGTCTTTAAGGGGATTTTTGGGGGTCTCTGGGGGTTTTTTTTTTGGAATTTTGGGGGTTTTGGGGGGTTTTTGGGGGGGAATTTGGGTCGGCAGGGCCGGGAGGGGGCGGGGCTAAAGGGGAAATGGGCGGGGCTAAGGGGTGGCTTTGCAGGGGTCCTGAGGAGATTTAGGGGGTTTGGGGCTTTTATTTGGGAATGTTGGGTCTTTAAGGGGATTTTTGGGGGTCTCTGGGGGGTTTTTTTCTGGAATTTTGGGGGTTTTGGGGGGTTTTTGGGGGGGAATTTGGGTCGGCAGGGCCGGGAGGGGGCGGGGCTAAAGGGGAAATGGGCGGGGCTAAGGGGTGGCTTTGCAGGGGTCCTGAGGAGATTTAGGGGGTTTGGGGCTTTTATTTGGGAATTTTGGGTCTTTAAGGGGATTTTTGGGGGTCTCTGGGGGGTTTTTTTTTGGAATTTTGGGGGTTTTGGGGGGTTTTTGGGGGGGAATTTGGGTCGGCAGGGCCGGGAGGGGGCGGGGCTAAAGGGGAAATGGGCGGGGCTAAGGGGTGGCTTTGCAGGGGTCCTGAGGAGATTTAGGGGGTTTGGGGCTTTTATTTGGGAATTTTGGGTCTTTAAGGGGATTTTTGGGGGTCTCTGGGGGTTTTTTTTTTGGAATTTTGGGGGTTTTGGGGGGTTTTTGGGGGGGAATTTGGGTCGGCAGGGCCGGGAGGGGGCGGGGCTAAAGGGGAAATGGGCGGGGCTAGAGGGGGAGTGGGCGGGGCTAAGGGGTGGCTTTGCAGGGGTCCTGAGGAGATTTAGGGGGTTTGGGGCTTTTATTTGGGAATTTTGGGTCTTTAAGGGGATTTTTGGGGGTCTCTGGGGGGGTTTTTTTTGGAATTTTGGGGGTTTTGGGGGGTTTTTGGGGGGGAATTTGGGTCGGCAGGGCCGGGAGGGGGCGGGGCTAAAGGGGAAATGGGCGGGGCTAAGGGGTGGCTTTGCAGGGGTCCTGAGGAGATTTAGGGGGTTTGGGGCTTTTATTTGGGAATTTTGGGTCTTTAAGGGGATTTTTGGGGGTCTCTGGGGGGGTTTTTTTTGGAATTTTGGGGGTTTTGGGGGGTTTTTGGGGGGGAATTTGGGTCGGCAGGGCCGGGAGGGGGCGGGGCTAAAGGGGAAATGGGCGGGGCTAAGGGGTGGCTTTGCAGGGGTCCTGAGGAGATTTAGGGGGTTTGGGGCTTTTATTTGGGAATTTTGGGTCTTTAAGGGGATTTTTGGGGGTCTCTGGGGGGTTTTTTTTTTGAATTTTGGGGGTTTTGGGGGGTTTTTGGGGGGAAATTTGGGTCGGCAGGGCCGGGAGGGGGCGGGGCTAAAGGGGAAATGGGCGGGGCTAAGGGGTGGCTTTGCAGGGGTCCTGAGGAGATTTAGGGGGTTTGGGGCTTTTATTTGGGAATTTTGGGTCTTTAAGGGGATTTTTGGGGGTCTCTGGGGGGTTTTTTTCTGGAATTTTGGGGGTTTTGGGGGGTTTTTGGGGGGGAATTTGGGTCGGCAGGGCCGGGAGGGGGCGGGGCTAAAGGGGAAATGGGCGGGGCTAGAGGGGGAGTGGGCGGGGCTAAGGGGTGGCTTTTCAGGGGTCCTGAGGAGATTTAGGGGGTTTGGGGCTTTTATTTGGGAATTTTGGGTCTTTAAGGGGATTTTTGGGGGTCTCTGGGGGGGTTTTTTTTGGAATTTTGGGGGTTTTGGGGGGTTTTTGGGGGGGAATTTGGGTCGGCAGGGCCGGGAGGGGGCGGGGCTAAAGGGGAAATGGGCGGGGCTAAGGGGTGGCTTTGCAGGGGTCCTGAGGAGATTTAGGGGGTTTGGGGCTTTTATTTGGGAATGTTGGGTCTTTAAGGGGATGTTTGGGGGTCTCTGGGGGGTTTTTTTCTGGAATTTTGGGCGTTTTGGGGGGTTTTTGGGGGGGAATTTGGGTCGGCAGGGCCGGGAGGGGGCGGGGCTAAAGGGGAAATGGGCGGGGCTAAGGGGTGGCTTTGCAGGGGTCCTGAGGAGATTTAGGGGGTTTGGGGCTTTTATTTGGGAATTTTGGGTCTTTAAGGGGATTTTTGGGGGTCTCTGGGGGGTTTTTTTTGGAATTTTGGGGGTTTTGGGGGGTTTTTGGGGGGGAATTTGGGTCGGCAGGGCCGGGAGGGGGCGGGGCTAAAGGGGAAATGGGCGGGGCTAAGGTGTGGCTTTGCAGGGGTCCTGAGGAGATTTAGGGGGTTTGGGGCTTTTATTTGGGAATGTTGGGTCTTTAAGGGGATGTTTGGGGGTCTCTGGGGGGTTTTTTTTGGAATTTTGGGGGTTTTGGGGGGTTTTTGGGGGGGAATTTGGGTCGGCAGGGCCGGGAGGGGGCGGGGCTAAAGGGGAAATGGGCGGGGCTAAGGGGTGGCTTTGCAGGGGTCCTGAGGAGATTTAGGGGGTTTGGGGCTTTTATTTGGGAATTTTGGGCCTTTAAGGGGATTTTTGGGGGTCTCTGGGGGGTTTTTTTTTGGAATTTTGGGGGTTTTGGGGGGTTTTTGGGGGGGAATTTGGGTCGGCAGGGCCGGGAGGGGGCGGGGCTAAAGGGGAAATGGGCGGGGCTAGAGGGGGAGTGGGCGGGGCTAAGGGGTGGCTTTGCAGGGGTCCTGAGGAGATTTAGGGGGTTTGGGGCTTTTATTTGGGAATTTTGGGCCTTTAAGGGGATTTTGGGGGGTCTCTGGGGGGGTTTTTTTTGGAATTTTGGGGGTTTTGGGGGGTTTTTGGGGGGGAATTTGGGTCGGCAGGGCCGGGAGGGGGCGGGGCTAAAGGGGAAATGGGCGGGGCTAAGGGGTGGCTTTGCAGGGGTCCTGAGGAGATTTAGGGGGTTTGGGGCTTTTATTTGGGAATTTTGGGTCTTTAAGGGGATTTTTGGGGGTCTCTGGGGGGTTTTTTTTTTGAATTTTGGGGGTTTTGGGGGGTTTTTGGGGGGGAATTTGGGTCGGCAGGGCCGGGAGGGGGCGGGGCTAAAGGGGAAATGGGCGGGGCTAAGGGGTGGCTTTGCAGGGGTCCTGAGGAGATTTAGGGGGTTTGAGGCTTTTATTTGGGAATTTTGGGTCCTTAAGGAGATTTTTGGGGGTCTCTGGGGGGTTTTTTTTGGAATTTTGGGGGTTTTAGGGGGTTTTTGGGGGGGAATTTGGGTCGGCAGGGCCGGGAGGGGGCGGGGCTAAAGGGGAAATGGGCGGGGCTAAGGGGTGGCTTTGCAGGGGTCCTGAGGAGATTTAGGGGGTTTGGGGCTTTTATTTGGGAATTTTGGGTCTTTAAGGGGATTTTTGGGGGTCTCTGGGGGGTTTTTTTTTGGAATTTTGGGGGTTTTGGGGGGTTTTTGGGGGGGAATTTGGGTCGGCCGGGCCGGGAGGGGGCGGGGCTAAAGGGGAAATGGGCGGGGCTAAGGGGTGGCTTTGCAGGGGTCCTGAGGAGATTTAGGGGGTTTGGGGCTTTTATTTGGGAATTTTGGGTCTTTAAGGGGATTTTTGGGGGTCTCTGGGGGGTTTTTTTTTGGAATTTTGGGGGTTTTGGGGGGTTTTTGGGGGGGAATTTGGGTCGGCAGGGCCGGGAGGGGGCGGGGCTAAAGGGGAAATGGGCGGGGCTAAGGGGTGGCTTTGCAGGGGTCCTGAGGAGATTTAGGGGGTTTGGGGCTTTTATTTGGGAATGTTGGGTCTTTAAGGGGATGTTTGGGGGTCTCTGGGGGGTTTTTTTCTGGAATTTTGGGCGTTTTGGGGGGTTTTTGGGGGGGAATTTGGGTCGGCAGGGCCGGGAGGGGGCGGGGCTAAAGGGGAAATGGGCGGGGCTAAGGGGTGGCTTTGCAGGGGTCCTGAGGAGATTTAGGGGGTTTGGGGCTTTTATTTGGGAATTTTGGGTCTTTAAGGGGATTTTTGGGGGTCTCTGGGGGGTTTTTTTTGGAATTTTGGGGGTTTTGGGGGGTTTTTGGGGGGGAATTTGGGTCGGCAGGGCCGGGAGGGGGCGGGGCTAAAGGGGAAATGGGCGGGGCTAAGGGGTGGCTTTGCAGGGGTCCTGAGGAGATTTAGGGGGTTTGGGGCTTTTATTTGGGAATGTTGGGTCTTTAAGGGGATGTTTGGGGGTCTCTGGGGGGTTTTTTTTGGAATTTTGGGGGTTTTGGGGGGTTTTTGGGGGGGAATTTGGGTCGGCAGGGCCGGGAGGGGGCGGGGCTAAAGGGGAAATGGGCGGGGCTAAGGGGTGGCTTTGCAGGGGTCCTGAGGAGATTTAGGGGGTTTGGGGCTTTTATTTGGGAAGTTTGGGCCTTTAAGGGGATTTTTGGGGGTCTCTGGGGGGTTTTTTTTTGGAATTTTGGGGGTTTTGGGGGTTTTTTGGGGGGGAATTTGGGTCGGCAGGGCCGGGAGGGGGCGGGGCTAAAGGGGAAATGGGCGGGGCTAAGGGGTGGCTTTGCAGGGGTCCTGAGGAGATTTAGGGGGTTTGGGGCTTTTATTTGGGAATGTTGGGTCTTTAAGGGGATGTTTGGGGGTCTCTGGGGGGTTTTTTTTTTGAATTTTGGGGGTTTTGGGGGGTTTTTGGGGGGGAATTTGGGTCGGCAGGGCCGGGAGGGGGCGGGGCTAAAGGGGAAATGGGCGGGGCTAAGGGGTGGCTTTGCAGGGGTCCTGAGGAGATTTAGGGGGTTTGGGGCTTTTATTTGGGAATTTTGGGCCTTTAAGGGGATTTTTGGGGGTCTCTGGGGGGTTTTTTTTTGGAATTTTGGGGGTTTTGGGGGGTTTTTGGAGGGGAATTTGGGTCGGCAGGGCCGGGAGGGGGCGGGGCTAAAGGGGAAATGGGCGGGGCTAGAGGGGGAGTGGGCGGGGCTAAGGGGTGGCTTTGCAGGGGTCCTGAGGAGATTTAGGGGGTTTGGGGCTTTTATTTGGGAATTTTGGGTCTTTAAGGGGATTTTTGGGGGTCTCTGGGGGTTTTTTTTTTGGAATTTTGGGGGTTTTGGGGGGTTTTTGGGGGGGAATTTGGGTCGGCAGGGCCGGGAGGGGGCGGGGCTAAAGGGGAAATGGGCGGGGCTAAGGGGTGGCTTTGCAGGGGTCCTGAGGAGATTTAGGGGGTTTGGGGCTTTTATTTGGGAATGTTGGGTCTTTAAGGGGATTTTTGGGGGTCTCTGGGGGTTTTTTTTCTGGAATTTTGGGGGTTTTGGGGGGTTTTTGGGGGGGAATTTGGGTCGGCAGGGCCGGGAGGGGGCGGGGCTAAAGGGGAAATGGGCGGGGCTAAGGGGTGGCTTTGCAGGGGTCCTGAGGAGATTTAGGGGCTTTGGGGCTTTTATTTGGGAATTTTGGGTCTTTAAGGGGATTTTTGGGGGTCTCTGGGGGGGTTTTTTTTGGAATTTTGGGGGTTTTGGGGGGTTTTTGGGGGGGAATTTGGGTCGGCAGGGCCGGGAGGGGGCGGGGCTAAAGGGGAAATGGGCGGGGCTAAGGGGTGGCTTTGCAGGGGTCCTGAGGAGATTTAGGGGCTTTGGGGCTTTTATTTGGGAATTTTGGGTCTTTAAGGGGATTTTTGGGGGTCTCTGGGGGGGTTTTTTTTGGAATTTTGGGGGTTTTGGGGGGTTTTTGGGGGGGAATTTGGGTCGGCAGGGCCGGGAGGGGGCGGGGCTAAAGGGGAAATGGGCGGGGCTAAGGGGTGGCTTTTCAGGGGTCCTGAGGAGATTTAGGGGGTTTGGGGCTTTTATTTGGGAATTTTGGGTCTTTAAGGGGATTTTTGGGGGTCTCTGGGGGGTTTTTTTCTGGAATTTTGGGGGTTTTGGGGGGTTTTTGGGGGGGAATTTGGGTCGGCAGGGCCGGGAGGGGGCGGGGCTAAAGGGGAAATGGGCGGGGCTAGAGGGGGAGTGGGCGGGGCTAAGGGGTGGCTTTGCAGGGGTCCTGAGGAGATTTAGGGGGTTTGGGGCTTTTATTTGGGAATTTTGGGTCTTTAAGGGGATTTTTGGGGGTCTCTGGGGGGGTTTTTTTTGGAATTTTGGGGGTTTTGGGGGGTTTTTGGGGGGGAATTTGGGTCGGCAGGGCCGGGAGGGGGCGGGGCTAAAGGGGAAATGGGCGGGGCTAAGGGGTGGCTTTGCAGGGGTCCTGAGGAGATTTAGGGGGTTTGGGGCTTTTATTTGGGAATTTTGGGTCTTTAAGGGGATTTTTGGGGGTCTCTGGGGGGGTTTTTTTTGGAATTTTGGGGGTTTTGGGGGGTTTTTGGGGGGGAATTTGGGTCGGCAGGGCCGGGAGGGGGCGGGGCTAAAGGGGAAATGGGCGGGGCTAAGGGGTGGCTTTGCAGGGGTCCTGAGGAGATTTAGGGGGTTTGGGGCTTTTATTTGGGAATGTTGGGTCTTTAAGGGGATTTTTGGGGGTCTCTGGGGGGTTTTTTTCTGGAATTTTGGGGGTTTTGGGGGTTTTTTGGGGGGGAATTTGGGTCGGCAGGGCCGGGAGGGGGCGGGGCTAAAGGGGAAATGGGCGGGGCTAAGGGGTGGCTTTGCAGGGGTCCTGAGGAGATTTAGGGGGTTTGGGGCTTTTATTTGGGAATTTTGGGTCTTTAAGGGGATTTTTGGGGGTCTCTGGGGGGTTTTTTTCTGGAATTTTGGGGGTTTTGGGGGGTTTTTGGGGGGGAATTTGGGTCGGCAGGGCCGGGAGGGGGCGGGGCTAAAGGGGAAATGGGCGGGGCTAGAGGGGGAGTGGGCGGGGCTAAGGGGTGGCTTTGCAGGGGTCCTGAGGAGATTTAGGGGGTTTGGGGCTTTTATTTGGGAATTTTGGGTCTTTAAGGGGATTTTTGGGGGTCTCTGGGGGGGTTTTTTTTGGAATTTTGGGGGTTTTGGGGGGTTTTTGGGGGGGAATTTGGGTCGGCAGGGCCGGGAGGGGGCGGGGCTAAAGGGGAAATGGGCGGGGCTAAGGGGTGGCTTTGCAGGGGTCCTGAGGAGATTTAGGGGGTTTGGGGCTTTTATTTGGGAATTTTGGGTCTTTAAGGGGATTTTTGGGGGTCTCTGGGGGGGTTATTTTTGGAATTTTGGGGGTTTTGGGGGGTTTTTGGGGGGGAATTTGGGTCGGCAGGGCCGGGAGGGGGCGGGGCTAAAGGGGAAATGGGCGGGGCTAAGGGGTGGCTTTGCAGGGGTCCTGAGGAGATTTAGGGGGTTTGGGGCTTTTATTTGGGAATTTTGGGTCTTTAAGGGGATGTTTGGGGGTCTCTGGGGGGTTTTTTTCTGGAATTTTGGGGGTTTTGGGGGGTTTTTGGGGGGGAATTTGGGTCGGCAGGGCCGGGAGGGGGCGGGGCTAAAGGGGAAATGGGCGGGGCTAGAGGGGGAGTGGGCGGGGCTAAGGGGTGGCTTTTCAGGGGTCCTGAGGAGATTTAGGGGGTTTGGGGCTTTTATTTGGGAATTTTGGGTCTTTAAGGGGATTTTTGGGGGTCTCTGGGGGGGTTTTTTTTGGAATTTTGGGGGTTTTGGGGGGTTTTTGGGGGGGAATTTGGGTCGGCAGGGCCGGGAGGGGGCGGGGCTAAAGGGGAAATGGGCGGGGCTAATTGGTGGCTTTGCAGGGGTCCTGAGGAGATTTAGGGGGTTTGGGGCTTTTATTTGGGAATTTTGGGTCTTTAAGGGGATTTTTGGGGGTCTCTGGGGGTTTTTTTTTTGGAATTTTGGGGGTTTTGGGGGGTTTTTGGGGGGGAATTTGGGTCGGCAGGGCCGGGAGGGGGCGGGGCTAAAGGGGAAATGGGCGGGGCTAGAGGGGGAGTGGGCGGGGCTAAGGGGTGGCTTTGCAGGGGTCCTGAGGAGATTTAGGGGGTTTGGGGCTTTTATTTGGGAATTTTGGGTCTTTAAGGGGATTTTTGGGGGTCTCTGGGGGAGTTTTTTTTTGAATTTTGGGGGTTTTGGGGGGTTTTTGGGGGGGAATTTGGGTCGGCAGGGCCGGGAGGGGGCGGGGCTAAAGGGGAAATGGGCGGGGCTAAGGGGTGGCTTTGCAGGGGTCCTGAGGAGATTTAGGGGGTTTGGGGCTTTTATTTGGGAATTTTGGGTCTTTAAGGGGATTTTTGGGGGTCTCTGGGGGTTTTTTTTTTGGAATTTTGGGGGTTTTGGGGGGTTTTTGGGGGGGAATTTGGGTCGGCAGGGCCGGGAGGGGGCGGGGCTAAAGGGGAAATGGGCGGGGCTAGAGGGGGAGTGGGCGGGGCTAAGGGGTGGCTTTGCAGGGGTCCTGAGGAGATTTAGGGGGTTTGGGGCTTTTATTTGGGAATTTTGGGTCTTTAAGGGGATTTTTGGGGGTCTCTGGGGGGGTTTTTTTTGGAATTTTGGGGGTTTTGGGGGGTTTTTGGGGGGGAATTTGGGTCGGCAGGGCCGGGAGGGGGCGGGGCTAAAGGGGAAATGGGCGGGGCTAAGGGGTGGCTTTGCAGGGGTCCTGAGGAGATTTAGGGGGTTTGGGGCTTTTATTTGGGAATTTTGGGTCTTTAAGGGGATTTTTGGGGGTCTCTGGGGGTTTTTTTTTTGGAATTTTGGGGGTTTTGGGGGGTTTTTGGGGGGGAATTTGGGTCGGCAGGGCCGGGAGGGGGCGGGGCTAAAGGGGAAATGGGCGGGGCTAAGGGGTGGCTTTGCAGGGGTCCTGAGGAGATTTAGGGGGTTTGGGGCTTTTATTTGGGAATGTTGGGTCTTTAAGGGGATTTTTGGGGGTCTCTGGGGGGTTTTTTTCTGGAATTTTGGGGGTTTTGGGGGGTTTTTGGGGGGGAATTTGGGTCGGCAGGGCCGGGAGGGGGTGGGGCTAAAGGGGAAATGGGCGGGGCTAAGGGGTGGCTTTGCAGGGGTCCTGAGGAGATTTAGGGGGTTTGGGGCTTTTATTTGGGAATTTTGGGTCTTTAAGGGGATTTTTGGGGGTCTCTGGGGGGTTTTTTTTTGGAATTTTGGGGGTTTTGGGGGGTTTTTGGGGGGGAATTTGGGTCGGCAGGGCCGGGAGGGGGCGGGGCTAAAGGGGAAATGGGCGGGGCTAAGGGGTGGCTTTGCAGGGGTCCTGAGGAGATTTAGGGGGTTTGGGGCTTTTATTTGGGAATTTTGGGTCTTTAAGGGGATTTTTGGGGGTCTCTGGGGGTTTTTTTTTGGAATTTTGGGGGTTTTGGGGGGTTTTTGGGGGGGAATTTGGGTCGGCAGGGCCGGGAGGGGGCGGGGCTAAAGGGGAAATGGGCGGGGCTAGAGGGGGAGTGGGCGGGGCTAAGGGGTGGCTTTGCAGGGGTCCTGAGGAGATTTAGGGGGTTTGGGGCTTTTATTTGGGAATTTTGGGTCTTTAAGGGGATTTTTGGGGGTCTCTGGGGGGGTTTTTTTTGGAATTTTGGGGGTTTTGGGGGGTTTTTGGGGGGGAATTTGGGTCGGCAGGGCCGGGAGGGGGCGGGGCTAAAGGGGAAATGGGCGGGGCTAAGGGGTGGCTTTGCAGGGGTCCTGAGGAGATTTAGGGGGTTTGGGGCTTTTATTTGGGAATTTTGGGTCTTTAAGGGGATTTTTGGGGGTCTCTGGGGGGGTTTTTTTTGGAATTTTGGGGGTTTTGGGGGGTTTTTGGGGGGGAATTTGGGTCGGCAGGGCCGGGAGGGGGCGGGGCTAAAGGGGAAATGGGCGGGGCTAAGGGGTGGCTTTGCAGGGGTCCTGAGGAGATTTAGGGGGTTTGGGGCTTTTATTTGGGAATTTTGGGTCTTTAAGGGGATTTTTGGGGGTCTCTGGGGGGTTTTTTTTTTGAATTTTGGGGGTTTTGGGGGGTTTTTGGGGGGAAATTTGGGTCGGCAGGGCCGGGAGGGGGCGGGGCTAAAGGGGAAATGGGCGGGGCTAAGGGGTGGCTTTGCAGGGGTCCTGAGGAGATTTAGGGGGTTTGGGGCTTTTATTTGGGAATTTTGGGTCTTTAAGGGGATTTTTGGGGGTCTCTGGGGGGTTTTTTTCTGGAATTTTGGGGGTTTTGGGGGGTTTTTGGGGGGGAATTTGGGTCGGCAGGGCCGGGAGGGGGCGGGGCTAAAGGGGAAATGGGCGGGGCTAAGGGGTGGCTTTTCAGGGGTCCTGAGGAGATTTAGGGGGTTTGGGGCTTTTATTTGGGAATTTTGGGTCTTTAAGGGGATTTTTGGGGGTCTCTGGGGGGGTTTTTTTTGGAATTTTGGGGGTTTTGGGGGGTTTTTGGGGGGGAATTTGGGTCGGCAGGGCCGGGAGGGGGCGGGGCTAAAGGGGAAATGGGCGGGGCTAAGGGGTGGCTTTGCAGGGGTCCTGAGGAGATTTAGGGGGTTTGGTGCTTTTATTTGGGAATGTTGGGTCTTTAAGGGGATTTTTGGGGGTCTCTGGGGGTTTTTTTTCTGGAATTTTGGGGGTTTTGGGGGGTTTTTGGGGGGGAATTTGGGTCGGCAGGGCCGGGAGGGGGCGGGGCTAAAGGGGAAATGGGCGGGGCTAAGGGGTGGCTTTGCAGGGGTCCTGAGGAGATTTAGGGGGTTTGGGGCTTTTATTTGGGAATTTTGGGTCTTTAAGGGGATGTTTGGGGGTCTCTGGGGGGTTTTTTTCTGGAATTTTGGGGGTTTTGGGGGGTTTTTGGGGGGGAATTTGGGTCGGCAGGGCCGGGAGGGGGCGGGGCTAAAGGGGAAATGGGCGGGGCTAGAGGGGGAGTGGGCGGGGCTAAGGGGTGGCTTTTCAGGGGTCCTGAGGAGATCTAGGGGGTTTGGGGCTTTTATTTGGGAATTTTGGGTCTTTAAGGGGATTTTTGGGGGTCTCTGGGGGGGTTTTTTTTGGAATTTTGGGGGTTTTGGGGGGTTTTTGGGGGGGAATTTGGGTCGGCAGGGCCGGGAGGGGGCGGGGCTAAAGGGGAAATGGGCGGGGCTAATTGGTGGCTTTGCAGGGGTCCTGAGGAGATTTAGGGGGTTTGGGGCTTTTATTTGGGAATTTTGGGTCTTTAAGGGGATTTTTGGGGGTCTCTGGGGGTTTTTTTTTTGGAATTTTGGGGGTTTTGGGGGGTTTTTGGGGGGGAATTTGGGTCGGCAGGGCCGGGAGGGGGCGGGGCTAAAGGGGAAATGGGCGGGGCTAGAGGGGGAGTGGGCGGGGCTAAGGGGTGGCTTTGCAGGGGTCCTGAGGAGATTTAGGGGGTTTGGGGCTTTTATTTGGGAATTTTGGGTCTTTAAGGGGATTTTTGGGGGTCTCTGGGGGGGTTTTTTTTTGAATTTTGGGGGTTTTGGGGGGTTTTTGGGGGGGAATTTGGGTCGGCAGGGCCGGGAGGGGGCGGGGCTAAAGGGGAAATGGGCGGGGCTAAGGGGTGGCTTTGCAGGGGTCCTGAGGAGATTTAGGGGGTTTGGGGCTTTTATTTGGGAATTTTGGGTCTTTAAGGGGATTTTTGGGGGTCTCTGGGGGTTTTTTTTTTGGAATTTTGGGGGTTTTGGGGGGTTTTTGGGGGGGAATTTGGGTCGGCAGGGCCGGGAGGGGGCGGGGCTAAAGGGGAAATGGGCGGGGCTAAGGTGTGGCTTTGCAGGGGTCCTGAGGAGATTTAGGGGGTTTGGGGCTTTTATTTGGGAATTTTGGGTCTTTAAGGGGATTTTTGGGGGTCTCTGGGGGGGTTTTTTTTGGAATTTTGGGGGTTTTGGGGGGTTTTTGGGGGGGAATTTGGGTCGGCAGGGCCGGGAGGGGGCGGGGCTAAAGGGGAAATGGGCGGGGCTAGAGGGGGAGTGGGCGGGGCTAAGGGGTGGCTTTGCAGGGGTCCTGAGGAGATTTAGGGGGTTTGGGGCTTTTATTTGGGAATTTTGGGTCTTTAAGGGGATTTTTGGGGGTCTCTGGGGGGGTTTTTTTTGGAATTTTGGGGGTTTTGGGGGGTTTTTGGGGGGGAATTTGGGTCGGCAGGGCCGGGAGGGGGCGGGGCTAAAGGGGAAATGGGCGGGGCTAAGGGGTGGCTTTGCAGGGGTCCTGAGGAGATTTAGGGGGTTTGGGGCTTTTATTTGGGAATTTTGGGTCTTTAAGGGGATTTTTGGGGGTCTCTGGGGGTTTTTTTTTTGGAATTTTGGGGGTTTTGGGGGGTTTTTGGGGGGGAATTTGGGTCGGCAGGGCCGGGAGGGGGCGGGGCTAAAGGGGAAATGGGCGGGGCTAAGGGGTGGCTTTGCAGGGGTCCTGAGGAGATTTAGGGGGTTTGGGGCTTTTATTTGGGAATGTTGGGTCTTTAAGGGGATTTTTGGGGGTCTCTGGGGGGTTTTTTTCTGGAATTTTGGGGGTTTTGGGGGGTTTTTGGGGGGGAATTTGGGTCGGCAGGGCCGGGAGGGGGCGGGGCTAAAGGGGAAATGGGCGGGGCTAAGGGGTGGCTTTGCAGGGGTCCTGAGGAGATTTAGGGGGTTTGGGGCTTTTATTTGGGAATTTTGGGTCTTTAAGGGGATTTTTGGGGGTCTCTGGGGGGTTTTTTTTTGGAATTTTGGGGGTTTTGGGGGGTTTTTGGGGGGGAATTTGGGTCGGCAGGGCCGGGAGGGGGCGGGGCTAAAGGGGAAATGGGCGGGGCTAAGGGGTGGCTTTGCAGGGGTCCTGAGGAGATTTAGGGGGTTTGGGGCTTTTATTTGGGAATTTTGGGTCTTTAAGGGGATTTTTGGGGGTCTCTGGGGGTTTTTTTTTTGGAATTTTGGGGGTTTTGGGGGGTTTTTGGGGGGGAATTTGGGTCGGCAGGGCCGGGAGGGGGCGGGGCTAAAGGGGAAATGGGCGGGGCTAGAGGGGGAGTGGGCGGGGCTAAGGGGTGGCTTTGCAGGGGTCCTGAGGAGATTTAGGGGGTTTGGGGCTTTTATTTGGGAATTTTGGGTCTTTAAGGGGATTTTTGGGGGTCTCTGGGGGGGTTTTTTTTGGAATTTTGGGGGTTTTGGGGGGTTTTTGGGGGGGAATTTGGGTCGGCAGGGCCGGGAGGGGGCGGGGCTAAAGGGGAAATGGGCGGGGCTAAGGGGTGGCTTTGCAGGGGTCCTGAGGAGATTTAGGGGGTTTGGGGCTTTTATTTGGGAATTTTGGGTCTTTAAGGGGATTTTTGGGGGTCTCTGGGGGGGTTTTTTTTGGAATTTTGGGGGTTTTGGGGGGTTTTTGGGGGGGAATTTGGGTCGGCAGGGCCGGGAGGGGGCGGGGCTAAAGGGGAAATGGGCGGGGCTAAGGGGTGGCTTTGCAGGGGTCCTGAGGAGATTTAGGGGGTTTGGGGCTTTTATTTGGGAATTTTGGGTCTTTAAGGGGATTTTTGGGGGTCTCTGGGGGGTTTTTTTTTTGAATTTTGGGGGTTTTGGGGGGTTTTTGGGGGGAAATTTGGGTCGGCAGGGCCGGGAGGGGGCGGGGCTAAAGGGGAAATGGGCGGGGCTAAGGGGTGGCTTTGCAGGGGTCCTGAGGAGATTTAGGGGGTTTGGGGCTTTTATTTGGGAATTTTGGGTCTTTAAGGGGATTTTTGGGGGTCTCTGGGGGGTTTTTTTCTGGAATTTTGGGGGTTTTGGGGGGTTTTTGGGGGGGAATTTGGGTCGGCAGGGCCGGGAGGGGGCGGGGCTAAAGGGGAAATGGGCGGGGCTAGAGGGGGAGTGGGCGGGGCTAAGGGGTGGCTTTTCAGGGGTCCTGAGGAGATTTAGGGGGTTTGGGGCTTTTATTTGGGAATTTTGGGTCTTTAAGGGGATTTTTGGGGGTCTCTGGGGGGGTTTTTTTTGGAATTTTGGGGGTTTTGGGGGGTTTTTGGGGGGGAATTTGGGTCGGCAGGGCCGGGAGGGGGCGGGGCTAAAGGGGAAATGGGCGGGGCTAAGGGGTGGCTTTGCAGGGGTCCTGAGGAGATTTAGGGGGTTTGGGGCTTTTATTTGGGAATGTTGGGTCTTTAAGGGGATGTTTGGGGGTCTCTGGGGGGTTTTTTTCTGGAATTTTGGGCGTTTTGGGGGGTTTTTGGGGGGGAATTTGGGTCGGCAGGGCCGGGAGGGGGCGGGGCTAAAGGGGAAATGGGCGGGGCTAAGGGGTGGCTTTGCAGGGGTCCTGAGGAGATTTAGGGGGTTTGGGGCTTTTATTTGGGAATTTTGGGTCTTTAAGGGGATTTTTGGGGGTCTCTGGGGGGTTTTTTTTGGAATTTTGGGGGTTTTGGGGGGTTTTTGGGGGGGAATTTGGGTCGGCAGGGCCGGGAGGGGGCGGGGCTAAAGGGGAAATGGGCGGGGCTAAGGTGTGGCTTTGCAGGGGTCCTGAGGAGATTTAGGGGGTTTGGGGCTTTTATTTGGGAATGTTGGGTCTTTAAGGGGATGTTTGGGGGTCTCTGGGGGGTTTTTTTTGGAATTTTGGGGGTTTTGGGGGGTTTTTGGGGGGGAATTTGGGTCGGCAGGGCCGGGAGGGGGCGGGGCTAAAGGGGAAATGGGCGGGGCTAAGGGGTGGCTTTGCAGGGGTCCTGAGGAGATTTAGGGGGTTTGGGGCTTTTATTTGGGAATTTTGGGCCTTTAAGGGGATTTTTGGGGGTCTCTGGGGGGTTTTTTTTTGGAATTTTGGGGGTTTTGGGGGGTTTTTGGGGGGGAATTTGGGTCGGCAGGGCCGGGAGGGGGCGGGGCTAAAGGGGAAATGGGCGGGGCTAGAGGGGGAGTGGGCGGGGCTAAGGGGTGGCTTTGCAGGGGTCCTGAGGAGATTTAGGGGGTTTGGGGCTTTTATTTGGGAATTTTGGGCCTTTAAGGGGATTTTGGGGGGTCTCTGGGGGGGTTTTTTTTGGAATTTTGGGGGTTTTGGGGGGTTTTTGGGGGGGAATTTGGGTCGGCAGGGCCGGGAGGGGGCGGGGCTAAAGGGGAAATGGGCGGGGCTAAGGGGTGGCTTTGCAGGGGTCCTGAGGAGATTTAGGGGGTTTGGGGCTTTTATTTGGGAATTTTGGGTCTTTAAGGGGATTTTTGGGGGTCTCTGGGGGGTTTTTTTTTTGAATTTTGGGGGTTTTGGGGGGTTTTTGGGGGGGAATTTGGGTCGGCAGGGCCGGGAGGGGGCGGGGCTAGAGGGGGAGTGGGCGGGGCTAGAGGGGGAGTGGGCGGGGCTAAGGGGTGGCTTTGCAGGGGTCCTGAGGAGATTTAGGGGGTTTGAGGCTTTTATTTGGGAATTTTGGGTCCTTAAGGAGATTTTTGGGGGTCTCTGGGGGGTTTTTTTTGGAATTTTGGGGGTTTTAGGGGGTTTTTGGGGGGGAATTTGGGTCGGCAGGGCCGGGAGGGGGCGGGGCTAAAGGGGAAATGGGCGGGGCTAAGGGGTGGCTTTGCAGGGGTCCTGAGGAGATTTAGGGGGTTTGGGGCTTTTATTTGGGAATTTTGGGTCTTTAAGGGGATTTTTGGGGGTCTCTGGGGGGTTTTTTTTTGGAATTTTGGGGGTTTTGGGGGGTTTTTGGGGGGGAATTTGGGTCGGCCGGGCCGGGAGGGGGCGGGGCTAAAGGGGAAATGGGCGGGGCTAAGGGGTGGCTTTGCAGGGGTCCTGAGGAGATTTAGGGGGTTTGGGGCTTTTATTTGGGAATTTTGGGTCTTTAAGGGGATTTTTGGGGGTCTCTGGGGGGTTTTTTTTTGGAATTTTGGGGGTTTTGGGGGGTTTTTGGGGGGGAATTTGGGTCGGCAGGGCCGGGAGGGGGCGGGGCTAAAGGGGAAATGGGCGGGGCTAAGGGGTGGCTTTGCAGGGGTCCTGAGGAGATTTAGGGGGTTTGGGGCTTTTATTTGGGAATGTTGGGTCTTTAAGGGGATGTTTGGGGGTCTCTGGGGGGTTTTTTTCTGGAATTTTGGGCGTTTTGGGGGGTTTTTGGGGGGGAATTTGGGTCGGCAGGGCCGGGAGGGGGCGGGGCTAAAGGGGAAATGGGCGGGGCTAAGGGGTGGCTTTGCAGGGGTCCTGAGGAGATTTAGGGGGTTTGGGGCTTTTATTTGGGAATTTTGGGTCTTTAAGGGGATTTTTGGGGGTCTCTGGGGGGTTTTTTTTGGAATTTTGGGGGTTTTGGGGGGTTTTTGGGGGGGAATTTGGGTCGGCAGGGCCGGGAGGGGGCGGGGCTAAAGGGGAAATGGGCGGGGCTAAGGTGTGGCTTTGCAGGGGTCCTGAGGAGATTTAGGGGGTTTGGGGCTTTTATTTGGGAATGTTGGGTCTTTAAGGGGATGTTTGGGGGTCTCTGGGGGGTTTTTTTTTGGAATTTTGGGGGTTTTGGGGGGTTTTTGGGGGGGAATTTGGGTCGGCAGGGCCGGGAGGGGGCGGGGCTAAAGGGGAAATGGGCGGGGCTAAGGGGTGGCTTTGCAGGGGTCCTGAGGAGATTTAGGGGGTTTGGGGCTTTTATTTGGGAATTTTGGGCCTTTAAGGGGATTTTTGGGGGTCTCTGGGGGGTTTTTTTTTGGAATTTTGGGGGTTTTGGGGGGTTTTTGGGGGGGAATTTGGGTCGGCAGGGCCGGGAGGGGGCGGGGCTAAAGGGGAAATGGGCGGGGCTAGAGGGGGAGTGGGCGGGGCTAAGGGGTGGCTTTGCAGGGGTCCTGAGGAGATTTAGGGGGTTTGGGGCTTTTATTTGGGAATTTTGGGCCTTTAAGGGGATTTTGGGGGGTCTCTGGGGGGGTTTTTTTTGGAATTTTGGGGGTTTTGGGGGGTTTTTGGGGGGGAATTTGGGTCGGCAGGGCCGGGAGGGGGCGGGGCTAAAGGGGAAATGGGCGGGGCTAAGGGGTGGCTTTGCAGGGGTCCTGAGGAGATTTAGGGGGTTTGGGGCTTTTATTTGGGAATTTTGGGTCTTTAAGGGGATTTTTGGGGGTCTCTGGGGGGTTTTTTTTTGGAATTTTGGGGGTTTTGGGGGGTTTTTGGGGGGGAATTTGGGTCGGCAGGGCCGGGAGGGGGCGGGGCTAAAGGGGAAATGGGCGGGGCCAAGGTGTGGCTTTGCAGGGGTCCTGAGGAGATTTAGGGGGTTTGGGGCTTTTATTTGGGAATTTTGGGTCTTTAAGGGGATTTTTGGGGGTCTCTGGGGGGTTTTTTTTTTGGAATTTTGGGGGTTTTGGGGGTTTTTTGGGGGGGAATTTGGGTCGGCAGGGCCGGGAGGGGGCGGGGCTAAAGGGGAAATGGGCGGGGCTAAGGGGTGGCTTTGCAGGGGTCCTGAGGAGATTTAGGGGGTTTGGGGCTTTTATTTGGGAATGTTGGGTCTTTAAGGGGATGTTTGGGGGTCTCTGGGGGTTTTTTTTTTTTGAATTTTGGGGGTTTTGGGGGGTTTTTGGGGGGGAATTTGGGTCGGCAGGGCCGGGAGGGGGCGGGGCTAAAGGGGAAATGGGCGGGGCTAAGGGGTGGCTTTGCAGGGGTCCTGAGGAGATTGGGGGTTTGGGGCTTTTATTTGGGAATTTTGGGCCTTTAAGGGGATTTTTGGGGGTCTCTGGGGGGTTTTTTTTTGGAATTTTGGGGGTTTTGGGGGGTTTTTGGAGGGGAATTTGGGTCGGCAGGGCCGGGAGGGGGCGGGGCTAAAGGGGAAATGGGCGGGGCTAGAGGGGGAGTGGGCGGGGCTAAGGGGTGGCTTTGCAGGGGTCCTGAGGAGATTTAGGGGGTTTGGGGCTTTTATTTGGGAATTTTGGGTCTTTAAGGGGATTTTTGGGGGTCTCTGGGGGGTTTTTTTTTGGAATTTTGGGGGTTTTGGGGGGTTTTTGGGGGGGAATTTGGGTCGGCAGGGCCGGGAGGGGGCGGGGCTAAAGGGGAAATGGGCGGGGCTAAGGGGTGGCTTTGCAGGGGTCCTGAGGAGATTTAGGGGGTTTGGGGCTTTTATTTGGGAATGTTGGGTCTTTAAGGGGATTTTTGGGGGTCTCTGGGGGTTTTTTTTCTGGAATTTTGGGGGTTTTGGGGGGTTTTTGGGGGGGAATTTGGGTCGGCAGGGCCGGGAGGGGGCGGGGCTAAAGGGGAAATGGGCGGGGCTAAGGGGTGGCTTTGCAGGGGTCCTGAGGAGATTTAGGGGCTTTGGGGCTTTTATTTGGGAATTTTGGGTCTTTAAGGGGATTTTTGGGGGTCTCTGGGGGGGTTTTTTTTGGAATTTTGGGGGTTTTGGGGGGTTTTTGGGGGGGAATTTGGGTCGGCAGGGCCGGGAGGGGGCGGGGCTAAAGGGGAAATGGGCGGGGCTAAGGGGTGGCTTTGCAGGGGTCCTGAGGAGATTTAGGGGCTTTGGGGCTTTTATTTGGGAATTTTGGGTCTTTAAGGGGATTTTTGGGGGTCTCTGGGGGGGTTTTTTTTGGAATTTTGGGGGTTTTGGGGGGTTTTTGGGGGGGAATTTGGGTCGGCAGGGCCGGGAGGGGGCGGGGCTAAAGGGGAAATGGGCGGGGCTAAGGGGTGGCTTTGCAGGGGTCCTGAGGAGATTTAGGGGGTTTGGGGCTTTTATTTGGGAATTTTGGGTCTTTAAGGGGATTTTTGGGGGTCTCTGGGGGGTTTTTTTCTGGAATTTTGGGGGTTTTGGGGGGTTTTTGGGGGGGAATTTGGGTCGGCAGGGCCGGGAGGGGGCGGGGCTAAAGGGGAAATGGGCGGGGCTAGAGGGGGAGTGGGCGGGGCTAAGGGGTGGCTTTGCAGGGGTCCTGAGGAGATTTAGGGGGTTTGGGGCTTTTATTTGGGAATTTTGGGTCTTTAAGGGGATTTTTGGGGGTCTCTGGGGGGGTTTTTTTTGGAATTTTGGGGGTTTTGGGGGGTTTTTGGGGGGGAATTTGGGTCGGCAGGGCCGGGAGGGGGCGGGGCTAAAGGGGAAATGGGCGGGGCTAAGGGGTGGCTTTGCAGGGGTCCTGAGGAGATTTAGGGGGTTTGGGGCTTTTATTTGGGAATGTTGGGTCTTTAAGGGGATTTTTGGGGGTCTCTGGGGGGTTTTTTTCTGGAATTTTGGGGGTTTTGGGGGTTTTTTGGGGGGGAATTTGGGTCGGCAGGGCCGGGAGGGGGCGGGGCTAAAGGGGAAATGGGCGGGGCTAAGGGGTGGCTTTGCAGGGGTCCTGAGGAGATTTAGGGGGTTTGGGGCTTTTATTTGGGAATTTTGGGTCTTTAAGGGGATTTTTGGGGGTCTCTGGGGGGTTTTTTTCTGGAATTTTGGGGGTTTTGGGGGGTTTTTGGGGGGGAATTTGGGTCGGCAGGGCCGGGAGGGGGCGGGGCTAAAGGGGAAATGGGCGGGGCTAGAGGGGGAGTGGGCGGGGCTAAGGGGTGGCTTTGCAGGGGTCCTGAGGAGATTTAGGGGGTTTGGGGCTTTTATTTGGGAATTTTGGGTCTTTAAGGGGATTTTTGGGGGTCTCTGGGGGGGTTTTTTTTGGAATTTTGGGGGTTTTGGGGGGTTTTTGGGGGGGAATTTGGGTCGGCAGGGCCGGGAGGGGGCGGGGCTAAAGGGGAAATGGGCGGGGCTAAGGGGTGGCTTTGCAGGGGTCCTGAGGAGATTTAGGGGGTTTGGGGCTTTTATTTGGGAATTTTGGGTCTTTAAGGGGATTTTTGGGGGTCTCTGGGGGGGTTATTTTTGGAATTTTGGGGGTTTTGGGGGGTTTTTGGGGGGGAATTTGGGTCGGCAGGGCCGGGAGGGGGCGGGGCTAAAGGGGAAATGGGCGGGGCTAAGGGGTGGCTTTTCAGGGGTCCTGAGGAGATTTAGGGGGTTTGGGGCTTTTATTTGGGAATTTTGGGTCTTTAAGGGGATTTTTGGGGGTCTCTGGGGGGGTTTTTTTTTGGAATTTTGGGGGTTTTGGGGGGTTTTTGGGGGGGAATTTGGGTCGGCAGGGCCGGGAGGGGGCGGGGCTAAAGGGGAAATGGGCGGGGCTAAGGGGTGGCTTTGCAGGGGTCCTGAGGAGATTTAGGGGGTTTGGGGCTTTTATTTGGGAATGTTGGGTCTTTAAGGGGATTTTTGGGGGTCTCTGGGGGGTTTTTTTCTGGAATTTTGGGGGTTTTGGGGGGTTTTTGGGGGGGAATTTGGGTCGGCAGGGCCGGGAGGGGGCGGGGCTAAAGGGGAAATGGGCGGGGCTAAGGGGTGGCTTTGCAGGGGTCCTGAGGAGATTTAGGGGGTTTGGGGCTTTTATTTGGGAATTTTGGGTCTTTAAGGGGATGTTTGGGGGTCTCTGGGGGGTTTTTTTCTGGAATTTTGGGGGTTTTGGGGGGTTTTTGGGGGGGAATTTGGGTCGGCAGGGCCGGGAGGGGGCGGGGCTAAAGGGGAAATGGGCGGGGCTAGAGGGGGAGTGGGCGGGGCTAAGGGGTGGCTTTGCAGGGGTCCTGAGGAGATCTAGGGGGTTTGGGGCTTTTATTTGGGAATTTTGGGTCTTTAAGGGGATTTTTGGGGGTCTCTGGGGGGGTTTTTTTTGGAATTTTGGGGGTTTTGGGGGGTTTTTGGGGGGGAATTTGGGTCGGCAGGGCCGGGAGGGGGCGGGGCTAAAGGGGAAATGGGCGGGGCTAGAGGGGGAGTGGGCGGGGCTAAGGGGTGGCTTTGCAGGGGTCCTGAGGAGATTTAGGGGGTTTGGGGCTTTTATTTGGGAATTTTGGGTCTTTAAGGGGATTTTTGGGGGTCTCTGGGGGAGTTTTTTTTTGAATTTTGGGGGTTTTGGGGGGTTTTTGGGGGGGAATTTGGGTCGGCAGGGCCGGGAGGGGGCGGGGCTAAAGGGGAAATGGGCGGGGCTAAGGGGTGGCTTTGCAGGGGTCCTGAGGAGATTTAGGGGGTTTGGGGCTTTTATTTGGGAATTTTGGGTCTTTAAGGGGATTTTTGGGGGTCTCTGGGGGTTTTTTTTTTGGAATTTTGGGGGTTTTGGGGGGTTTTTGGGGGGGAATTTGGGTCGGCAGGGCCGGGAGGGGGCGGGGCTAAAGGGGAAATGGGCGGGGCTAAGGTGTGGCTTTGCAGGGGTCCTGAGGAGATTTAGGGGGTTTGGGGCTTTTATTTGGGAATTTTGGGTCTTTAAGGGGATTTTTGGGGGTCTCTGGGGGGGTTTTTTTTGGAATTTTGGGGGTTTTGGGGGGTTTTTGGGGGGGAATTTGGGTCGGCAGGGCCGGGAGGGGGCGGGGCTAAAGGGGAAATGGGCGGGGCTAGAGGGGGAGTGGGCGGGGCTAAGGGGTGGCTTTGCAGGGGTCCTGAGGAGATTTAGGGGGTTTGGGGCTTTTATTTGGGAATTTTGGGTCTTTAAGGGGATTTTTGGGGGTCTCTGGGGGGGTTTTTTTTGGAATTTTGGGGGTTTTGGGGGGTTTTTGGGGGGGAATTTGGGTCGGCAGGGCCGGGAGGGGGCGGGGCTAAAGGGGAAATGGGCGGGGCTAAGGGGTGGCTTTGCAGGGGTCCTGAGGAGATTTAGGGGGTTTGGGGCTTTTATTTGGGAATTTTGGGTCTTTAAGGGGATTTTTGGGGGTCTCTGGGGGTTTTTTTTTTGGAATTTTGGGGGTTTTGGGGGGTTTTTGGGGGGGAATTTGGGTCGGCAGGGCCGGGAGGGGGCGGGGCTAAAGGGGAAATGGGCGGGGCTAAGGGGTGGCTTTGCAGGGGTCCTGAGGAGATTTAGGGGGTTTGGGGCTTTTATTTGGGAATGTTGGGTCTTTAAGGGGATTTTTGGGGGTCTCTGGGGGGTTTTTTTCTGGAATTTTGGGGGTTTTGGGGGGTTTTTGGGGGGGAATTTGGGTCGGCAGGGCCGGGAGGGGGCGGGGCTAAAGGGGAAATGGGCGGGGCTAAGGGGTGGCTTTGCAGGGGTCCTGAGGAGATTTAGGGGGTTTGGGGCTTTTATTTGGGAATTTTGGGTTTTTAAGGGGATTTTTGGGGGTCTCTGGGGGGTTTTTTTTTGGAATTTTGGGGGTTTTGGGGGGTTTTTGGGGGGGAATTTGGGTCGGCAGGGCCGGGAGGGGGCGGGGCTAAAGGGGAAATGGGCGGGGCTAAGGGGTGGCTTTGCAGGGGTCCTGAGGAGATTTAGGGGGTTTGGGGCTTTTATTTGGGAATTTTGGGTCTTTAAGGGGATTTTTGGGGGTCTCTGGGGGTTTTTTTTTTGGAATTTTGGGGGTTTTGGGGGGTTTTTGGGGGGGAATTTGGGTCGGCAGGGCCGGGAGGGGGCGGGGCTAAAGGGGAAATGGGCGGGGCTAAGGGGTGGCTTTGCAGGGGTCCTGAGGAGATTTAGGGGGTTTGGGGCTTTTATTTGGGAATTTTGGGTCTTTAAGGGGATTTTTGGGGGTCTCTGGGGGGGTTTTTTTTGGAATTTTGGGGGTTTTGGGGGGTTTTTGGGGGGGAATTTGGGTCGGCAGGGCCGGGAGGGGGCGGGGCTAAAGGGGAAATGGGCGGGGCTAAGGGGTGGCTTTGCAGGGGTCCTGAGGAGATTTAGGGGGTTTGGGGCTTTTATTTGGGAATTTTGGGTCTTTAAGGGGATTTTTGGGGGTCTCTGGGGGGTTTTTTTTTTGAATTTTGGGGGTTTTGGGGGGTTTTTGGGGGGAAATTTGGGTCGGCAGGGCCGGGAGGGGGCGGGGCTAAAGGGGAAATGGGCGGGGCTAAGGGGTGGCTTTGCAGGGGTCCTGAGGAGATTTAGGGGGTTTGGGGCTTTTATTTGGGAATTTTGGGTCTTTAAGGGGATTTTTGGGGGTCTCTGGGGGGTTTTTTTCTGGAATTTTGGGGGTTTTGGGGGGTTTTTGGGGGGGAATTTGGGTCGGCAGGGCCGGGAGGGGGCGGGGCTAAAGGGGAAATGGGCGGGGCTAGAGGGGGAGTGGGCGGGGCTAAGGGGTGGCTTTTCAGGGGTCCTGAGGAGATTTAGGGGGTTTGGGGCTTTTATTTGGGAATTTTGGGTCTTTAAGGGGATTTTTGGGGGTCTCTGGGGGGGTTTTTTTTGGAATTTTGGGGGTTTTGGGGGGTTTTTGGGGGGGAATTTGGGTCGGCAGGGCCGGGAGGGGGCGGGGCTAAAGGGGAAATGGGCGGGGCTAAGGGGTGGCTTTGCAGGGGTCCTGAGGAGATTTAGGGGGTTTGGGGCTTTTATTTGGGAATGTTGGGTCTTTAAGGGGATTTTTGGGGGTCTCTGGGGGGTTTTTTTCTGGAATTTTGGGGGTTTTGGGGGGTTTTTGGGGGGGAATTTGGGTCGGCAGGGCCGGGAGGGGGCGGGGCTAAAGGGGAAATGGGCGGGGCTAGAGGGGGAGTGGGCGGGGCTAAGGGGTGGCTTTGCAGGGGTCCTGAGGAGATTTAGGGGGTTTGGGGCTTTTATTTGGGAATTTTGGGTCTTTAAGGGGATTTTTGGGGGTCTCTGGGGGGGTTTTTTTTGGAATTTTGGGGGTTTTGGGGGGTTTTTGGGGGGGAATTTGGGTCGGCAGGGCCGGGAGGGAGCGGGGCTAAAGGGGAAATGGGCGGGGCTAAGGGGTGGCTTTGCAGGGGTCCTGAGGAGATTTAGGGGGTTTGGGGCTTTTATTTGGGAATTTTGGGTCTTTAAGGGGATTTTTGGGGGTCTCTGGGGGTTTTTTTTCTGGAATTTTGGGGGTTTTGGGGGGTTTTTGGGTGGGAATTTGGGTCGGCAGGGCCGGGAGGGGGCGGGGCTAAAGGGGAAATGGGCGGGGCTAAGGGGTGGCTTTGCAGGGGTCCTGAGGAGATTTAGGGGGTTTGGGGCTTTTATTTGGGAATTTTGGGTCTTTAAGGGGATTTTTGGGGGTCTCTGGGGGGGTTTTTTTTGGAATTTTGGGGGTTTTGGGGGGTTTTTGGGGGGGAATTTGGGTCGGCAGGGCCGGGAGGGGGCGGGGCTAAAGGGGAAATGGGCGGGGCTAAGGGGTGGCTTTGCAGGGGTCCTGAGGAGATTTAGGGGGTTTGGGGCTTTTATTTGGGAATTTTGGGTCTTTAAGGGGATTTTTGGGGGTCTCTGGGGGGGTTTTTTTTGGAATTTTGGGGGTTTTGGGGGGTTTTTGGGGGGGAATTTGGGTCGGCAGGGCCGGGAGGGGGCGGGGCTAAAGGGGAAATGGGCGGGGCTAAGGGGTGGCTTTGCAGGGGTCCTGAGGAGATTTAGGGGGTTTGGGGCTTTTATTTGGGAATGTTGGGTCTTTAAGGGGATTTTTGGGGGTCTCTGGGGGGGTTTTTTTCTGGAATTTTGGGGGTTTTGGGGGGTTTTTGGGGGGGAATTTGGGTCGGCAGGGCCGGGAGGGGGCGGGGCTAAAGGGGAAATGGGCGGGGCTAAGGGGTGGCTTTGCAGGGGTCCTGAGGAGATTTAGGGGGTTTGGGGCTTTTATTTGGGAATGTTGGGTCTTTAAGGGGATTTTTGGGGGTCTCTGGGGGGGTTTTTTTTGGAATTTTGGGGGTTTTGGGGGGTTTTTGGGGGGGAATTTGGGTCGGCAGGGCCGGGAGGGGGCGGGGCTAAAGGGGAAATGGGTGGGGCTAAGGGGTGGCTTTGCAGGGGTCCTGAGGAGATTTAGGGGGTTTGGGGCTTTTATTTGGGAATGTTGGGTCTTTAAGGGGATTTTTGGGGGTCTCTGGGGTTTTTTTTTCTGGAATTTTGGGGGTTTTGGGGGGTTTTTGGGGGGGAATTTGGGTCGGCAGGGCCGGGAGGGGGCGGGGCTAAAGGGGAAATGGGCGGGGCTAAGGGGTGGCTTTGCAGGGGTCCTGAGGAGATTTAGGGGGTTTGGGGCTTTTGTTTGGGAATTTTGGGTCTTTAAGGGGATTTTTGGGGGTCTCTGGGGGGGTTTTTTTTTGGAATTTTGGGGGTTTTGGGGGGTTTTTGGGGGGGAATTAGGGTCGGCAGGGCCAGGAGGGGGCGGGGCTAAAGGGGAAATGGGCGGGGCTAGAGGGGGAGTGGGCGGGGCTAAGGGGTGGCTTTGCAGGGGTCCTGAGGAGATTTAGGGGGTTTGGGGCTTTTATTTGGGAATTTTGGGTCTTTAAGGGGATTTTTGGGGGTCTCTGGGGGGGGTTTTTTTTGGAATTTTGGGGGTTTTGGGGGGTTTTTGGGGGGGAATTTGGGTCGGCAGGGCCGGGAGGGGGCGGGGCTAAAGGGGAAATGGGCGGGGCTAAGGGGTGGCTTTGCAGGGGTCCTGAGGAGATTTAGGGGGTTTGGGGCTTTTATTTGGGAATGTTGGGTCTTTAAGGGGATTTTTGGGGGTCTCTGGGGGGTTTTTTTCTGGAATTTTGGGGGTTTTGGGGGGTTTTTGGGGGGGAATTTGGGTCGGCAGGGCCGGGAGGGGGGCGGGGCTAAAGGGGAAATGGGCGGGGCTAAGGGGTGGCTTTGCAGGGGTCCTGAGGAGATTTAGGGGGTTTGGGGCTTTTATTTGGGAATTTTGGGTCTTTAAGGGGATTTTTGGGGGTCTCTGGGGGGTTTTTTTCTGGAATTTTGGGGGTTTTGGGGGGTTTTTGGGGGGGAATTTGGGTCGGCAGGGCCGGGAGGGGGCGGGGCTAAAGGGGAAATGGGCGGGGCTAGAGGGGGAGTGGGCGGGGCTAAGGGGTGGCTTTGCAGGGGTCCTGAGGAGATTTAGGGGGTTTGGGGCTTTTATTTGGGAATTTTGGGTCTTTAAGGGGATTTTTGGGGGTCTCTGGGGGGGTTTTTTTTGGAATTTTGGGGGTTTTGGGGGGTTTTTGGGGGGGAATTTGGGTCGGCAGGGCCGGGAGGGGGCGGGGCTAAAGGGGAAATGGGCGGGGCTAAGGGGTGGCTTTGCAGAGGTCCTGAGGAGATTTAGGGGGTTTGGGGCTTTTATTTGGGAATTTTGGGTCTTTAAGGGGATTTTTGGGGGTCTCTGGGGGGTTTTTTTTTGGAATTTTGGGGGTTTTGGGGGGTTTTTGGGGGGGAATTTGGGTCGGCAGGGCCGGGAGGGGGCGGGGCTAAAGGGGAAATGGGCGGGGCTAAGGGGTGGCTTTGCAGGGGTCCTGAGGAGATTTAGGGGGTTTGGGGCTTTTATTTGGGAATTTTGGGTCTTTAAGGGGATTTTTGGTTTGGGGGTCTCTGGGGGTTTTTTTTTTGGAATTTTGGGGGTTTTGGGGGGTTTTTGGGGGGAATTTGGGTCGGCAGGGCCGGGAGGGGGCGGGGCTAAAGGGGAAATGGGCGGGGCTAAGGGGTGGCTTTGCAGGGGTCCTGAGGAGATTTAGGGGGTTTGGGGCTTTTATTTGGGAATTTTGGGTCTTTAAGGGGATTTTTGGGGGTCTCTGGGGGGGTTTTTTTTGGAATTTTGGGGGTTTTGGGGGGTTTTTGGGGGGGAATTTGGGTCGGCAGGGCCGGGAGGGGGCGGGGCTAAAGGGGAAATGGGCGGGGCTAAGGGGTGGCTTTGCAGGGGTCCTGAGGAGATTTAGGGGGTTTGGGGCTTTTATTTGGGAATTTTGGGTCTTTAAGGGGATTTTTGGGGGTCTCTGGGGGGGTTTTTTTTGGAATTTTGGGGGTTTTGGGGGGTTTTTGGGGGGGAATTTGGGTCGGCAGGGCCGGGAGGGGGCGGGGCTAAAGGGGAAATGGGCGGGGCTAGAGGGGGAGTGGGCGGGGCTAAGGGGTGGCTTTTCAGGGGTCCTGAGGAGATCTAGGGGGTTTGGGGCTTTTATTTGGGAATTTTGGGTCTTTAAGGGGATTTTTGGGGGTCTCTGGGGGGGTTTTTTTGGAATTTTGGGGGTTTTGGGGGGTTTTTGGGGGGAATTTGGGTCGGCAGGGCCGGGAGGGGGCGGGGCTAAAGGGGAAATGGGCGGGGCTAAGGGGTGGCTTTGCAGGGGTCCTGAGGAGATTTAGGGGGTTTGGGGCTTTTATTTGGGAATTTTGGGTCTTTAAGGGGATTTTTGGGGGTCTCTGGGGGGTTTTTTTTTTGAATTTTGGGGGTTTTGGGGGGTTTTTGGGGGGGAATTTGGGTCGGCAGGGCCGGGAGGGGGCGGGGCTAAAGGGGAAATGGGCGGGGCTAAGGGGTGGCTTTGCAGGGGTCCTGAGGAGATTTAGGGGGTTTGGGGCTTTTATTTGGGAATGTTGGGTCTTTAAGGGGATTTTTGGGGGTCTCTGGGGGGTTTTTTTTGGAATTTTGGGGGTTTTGGGGGGTTTTTGGGGGGGAATTTGGGTCGGCAGGGCCGGGAGGGGGCGGGGCTAAAGGGGAAATGGGCGGGGCTAGAGGGGGAGTGGGCGGGGCTAAGGGGTGGCTTTGCAGGGGTCCTGAGGAGATTTAGGGGGTTTGGGGCTTTTATTTGGGAATTTTGGGTCTTTAAGGGGATTTTTGGGGGTCTCTGGGGGGGTTTTTTTTGGAATTTTGGGGGTTTTGGGGGGTTTTTGGGGGGGAATTTGAGTCGGCAGGGCCGGGAGGGGGCGGGGCTAAAGGGGAAATGGGCGGGGCTAAGGGGTGGCTTTGCAGGGGTCCTGAGGAGATTTAGGGGGTTTGGGGCTTTTATTTGGGAATTTTGGGTCTTTAAGGGGATTTTTGGGGGTCTCTGGGGGGGTTTTTTTTGGAATTTTGGGGGTTTTGGGGGGTTTTTGGGGGGGAATTTGGGTCGGCAGGGCCGGGAGGGGGCGGGGCTAAAGGGGAAATGGGCGGGGCTAGAGGGGGAGTGGGCGGGGCTAAGGGGTGGCTTTGCAGGGGTCCTGAGGAGATTTAGGGGGTTTGGGGCTTTTATTTGGGAATTTTGGGTCTTTAAGGGGATTTTTGGGGGTCTCTGGGGGGGTTTTTTTTGGAATTTTGGGGGTTTTGGGGGGGTTTTTGGGGGGGGAATTTGAGTCGGCAGGGCCGGGAGGGGGCGGGGCTAAAGGGGAAATGGGCGGGGCTAAGGGGTGGCTTTGCAGGGGTCCTGAGGAGATTTAGGGGGTTTGGGGCTTTTATTTGGGAATTTTGGGTCTTTAAGGGGATTTTTGGGGGTCTCTGGGGGGGTTTTTTTTGGAATTTTGGGGGTTTTGGGGGGTTTTTGGGGGGGAATTTGGGTCGGCAGGGCCGGGAGGGGGCGGGGCTAAAGGGGAAATGGGCGGGGCTAAGGGGTGGCTTTGCAGGGGTCCTGAGGAGATTTAGGGGGTTTGGGGCTTTTATTTGGGAATTTTGGGTCTTTAAGGGGATTTTTGGGGGTCTCTGGGGGGTTTTTTTTTGGAATTTTGGGGGTTTTGGGGGGTTTTTGGGGGGGAATTTGGGTCGGCAGGGCCGGAGGGGGCGGGGCTAAAGGGGAAATGGGCGGGGCTAAGGGGTGGCTTTGCAGGGGTCCTGAGGAGATTTAGGGGGTTTGGGGCTTTTATTTGGGAATTTTGGGTCTTTAAGGGGATTTTTGGGGGTCTCTGGGGGGGTTTTTTTTGGAATTTTGGGGGTTTTGGGGGGTTTTTGGGGGGGAATTTGGGTCGGCAGGGCCGGGAGGGGGCGGGGCTAAAGGGGAAATGGGCGGGGCTAAGGGGTGGCTTTGCAGGGGTCCTGAGGAGATTTAGGGGGTTTGGGGCTTTTATTTGGGAATTTTGGGTCTTTAAGGGGATTTTTGGGGGTCTCTGGGGGGTTTTTTTTTTGAATTTTGGGGGTTTTGGGGGGTTTTTGGGGGGAAATTTGGGTCGGCAGGGCCGGGAGGGGGCGGGGCTAAAGGGGAAATGGGCGGGGCTAAGGGGTGGCTTTGCAGGGGTCCTGAGGAGATTTAGGGGGTTTGGGGCTTTTATTTGGGAATTTTGGGTCTTTAAGGGGATTTTTGGGGGTCTCTGGGGGGGTTTTTTTGGAATTTTGGGGGTTTTGGGGGGTTTTTGGGGGGGAATTTGGGTCGGCAGGGCCGGGAGGGGGCGGGGCTAAAGGGGAAATGGGCGGGGCTAGAGGGGGACTGGGCGGGGCTAAGGGGTGGCTTTTCAGGGGTCCTGAGGAGATTTAGGGGGTTTGGGGCTTTTATTTGGGAATTTTGGGTCTTTAAGGGGATTTTTGGGGGTCTCTGGGGGGGTTTTTTTTGGAATTTTGGGGGTTTTGGGGGGTTTTTGGGGGGGAATTTGGGTCGGCAGGGCCGGGAGGGGGGCGGGGCTAAAGGGGAAATGGGCGGGGCTAAGGGGTGGCTTTGCAGGGGTCCTGAGGAGATTTAGGGGGTTTGGGGCTTTTATTTGGGAATTTTGGGTCTTTAAGGGGATTTTTGGGGGTCTCTGGGGGTTTTTTTTTTTGAATTTTGGGGGTTTTTCGGGGTTTTTGGGGGGGAATTTGGGTCGGCAGGGCCGGGAGGGGGCGGGGCTAAAGGGGAAATGGGCGGGGCTAAGGGGTGGCTTTGCAGGGGTCCTGAGGAGATTTAGGGGGTTTGGGGCTTTTATTGGGAATTTTGGGTCTTTAAGGGGATTTTTGGGGGTCTCTGGGGGTTTTTTTTTGGAATTTTGGGGGTTTTGGGGGGTTTTTGGGGGGGAATTTGGGTCGGCAGGGCCGGGAGGGGGCGGGGCTAAAGGGGAAATGGGCGGGGCTAGAGGGGGAGTGGGCGGGGCTAAGGGGTGGCTTTGCAGGGGTCCTGAGGAGATTTAGGGGGTTTGGGGCTTTTATTTGGGAATTTTGGGTCTTTAAGGGGATTTTTGGGGGTCTCTGGGGGGGTTTTTTTTGGAATTTTGGGGGTTTTGGGGGGTTTTTGGGGGGGAATTTGGGTCGGCAGGGCCGGGAGGGGGCGGGGCTAAAGGGGAAATGGGCGGGGCTAAGGGGTGGCTTTGCAGGGGTCCTGAGGAGATTTAGGGGGTTTGGGGCTTTTATTTGGGAATTTTGGGTCTTTAAGGGGATTTTTGGGGGTCTCTGGGGGGGTTTTTTTTGGAATTTTGGGGGTTTTGGGGGGTTTTTGGGGGGGAATTTGGGTCGGCAGGGCCGGGAGGGGGCGGGGCTAAAGGGGAAATGGGCGGGGCTAAGGGGTGGCTTTGCAGGGGTCCTGAGGAGATTTAGGGGGTTTGGGGCTTTTATTTGGGAATGTTGGGTCTTTAAGGGGATTTTTGGGGGTCTCTGGGGGGTTTTTTTCTGGAATTTTGGGGGTTTTGGGGGGTTTTTGGGGGGGAATTTGGGTCGGCAGGGCCGGGAGGGGGCGGGGCTAAAGGGGAAATGGGCGGGGCTAGAGGGAGAGTGGGCGGGGCTAAGGGGTGGCTTTGCAGGGGTCCTGAGGAGATTTAGGGGGTTTGGGGCTTTTATTTGGGAATTTTGGGTCTTTAAGGGGATTTTTGGGGGTCTCTGGGGGGGTTTTTTTTGGAATTTTGGGGGTTTTGGGGGGGTTTTGGGGGGGAATTTGGGTCGGCAGGGCCGGGAGGGGGCGGGGCTAAAGGGGAAATGGGCGGGGCTAAGGGGTGGCTTTGCAGGGGTCCTGAGGAGATTTAGGGGGTTTGGGGCTTTTATTTGGGAATTTTGGGTCTTTAAGGGGATTTTTGGGGGTCTCTGGGGGGTTTTTTTTTTGAATTTTGGGGGTTTTGGGGGGTTTTTGGGGGGGAATTTGGGTCGGCAGGGCCGGGAGGGGGCGGGGCTAAAGGGGAAATGGGCGGGGCTAAGGGGTGGCTTTGCAGGGGTCCTGAGGAGATTTAGGGGGTTTGGGGCTTTTATTTGGGAATGTTGGGTCTTTAAGGGGATTTTTGGGGGTCTCTGGGGGGTTTTTTTCTGGAATTTTGGGGGTTTTGGGGGGTTTTTGGGGGGGAATTTGGGTCGGCAGGGCCGGGAGGGGGCGGGGCTGAAGGGGAAATGGGCGGGGCTAGAGGGGGAGTGGGCGGGGCTAAGGGGTGGCTTTGCAGGGGTCCTGAGGAGATTTAGGGGGTTTGGGGCTTTTATTTGGGAATTTTGGGTCTTTAAGGGGATTTTTGGGGGTCTCTGGGGGGGTTTTTTTTGGAATTTTGGGGGTTTTGGGGGGTTTTTGGGGGGGAATTTGGGTCGGCAGGGCCGGGAGGGGGCGGGGCTAAAGGGGAAATGGGCGGGGCTAAGGGGTGGCTTTGCAGGGGTCCTGAGGAGATTTAGGGGGTTTGGGGCTTTTATTTGGGAATTTTGGGTCTTTAAGGGGATTTTTGGGGGTCTCTGGGGGGTTTTTTTTTGAATTTTGGGGGTTTTGGGGGGTTTTTGGGGGGAAATTTGGGTCGGCAGGGCCGGGAGGGGGCGGGGCTAAAGGGGAAATGGGCGGGGCTAAGGGGTGGCTTTGCAGGGGTCCTGAGGAGATTTAGGGGGTTTGGGGCTTTTATTTGGGAATTTTGGGTCTTTAAGGGGATTTTTGGGGGTCTCTGGGGGGTTTTTTTTGGAATTTTGGGGGTTTTGGGGGGTTTTTGGGGGGGAATTTGGGTCGGCAGGGCCGGGAGGGGGCGGGGCTAAAGGGGAAATGGGCGGGGCTAAGGGGTGGCTTTGCAGGGGTCCTGAGGAGATTTAGGGGGTTTGGGGCTTTTATTTGGGAATGTTGGGTCTTTAAGGGGATTTTTGGGGGTCTCTGGGGTTTTTTTTTCTGGAATTTTGGGGGTTTTGGGGGGTTTTTGGGGGGGAATTTGGGTCGGCAGGGCCGGGAGATGGCGGGGCTAAAGGGGAAATGGGCGGGGCTAGAGGGGGAGTGGGCGGGGCTAAGGGGTGGCTTTGCAGGGGTCCTGAGGAGATTTAGGGGGTTTGGGGCTTTTATTTGGGAATTTTGGGTCTTTAAGGGGATTATTGGGGGTCTCCGGGGGGGTTTTTTTTGGAATTTTGGGGGTTTTGGGGGGTTTTTGGGGGGGAATTTGGGTCGGCAGGGCCGGGAGGGGGCGGGGCTAAAGGGGAAATGGGCGGGGCTAAGGGGTGGCTTTGCAGGGGTCCTGAGGAGATTTAGGGGGTTTGGGGCTTTTATTTGGGAATTTTGGGTCTTTAAGGGGATTTTTGGGGGTCTCTGGGGGGGTTTTTTTTGGAATTTTGGGGGTTTTGGGGGGTTTTCGGGGGGGAATTTGGGTCGGCAGGGCCGGGAGGGGGCGGGGCTAAAGAGGAAATGGGCGGGGCTAAGGGGTGGCTTTGCAGGGGTCCTGAGGAGATTTAGGGGGTTTGGGGCTTTTATTTGGGAATTTTGGGTCTTTAAGGGGATTTTTGGGGGTCTCTGGGGGGTTTTTTTTTGGAATTTTGGGGGTTTTGGGGGGTTTTTGGGGGGGAATTTGGGTCGGCAGGGCCGGGAGGGGGCGGGGCTAAAGGGGAAATGGGCGGGGCTAAGGGGTGGCTTTGCAGGGGTCCTGAGGAGATTTAGGGGGTTTGGGGCTTTTATTTGGGAATTTTGGGTCTTTAAGGGGATTTTTGGGGGTCTCTGGGGGGTTTTTTTTTGGAATTTTGGGGGTTTTGGGGGGTTTTTGGGGGGGAATTTGGGTCGGCAGGGCCGGGAGGGGGCGGGGCTAAAGGGGAAATGGGCGGGGCTAAGGGGTGGCTTTGCAGGGGTCCTGAGGAGATTTAGGGGGTTTGGGGCTTTTATTTGGGAATTTTGGGTCTTTAAGGGGATTTTTGGGGGTCTCTGGGTGGGTTTTTTTTGGAATTTTGGGGGTTTTGGGGGGTTTTTGGGGGGGAATTTGGGTCGGCAGGGCCGGGAGGGGGCGGGGCTAAAGGGGAAATGGGCGGGGCTAAGGGGTGGCTTTGCAGGGGTCCTGAGGAGATTTAGGGGGTTTGGGGCTTTTATTTGGGAATTTTGGGTCTTTAAGGGGATTTTTGGGGGTCTCTGGGGGGGTTTTTTTTGGAATTTTGGGGGTTTTGGGGGGTTTTTGGGGGGAATTTGGGTCGGCAGGGCCGGGAGGGGGCGGGGCTAAAGGGGAAATGGGCGGGGCTAAGGGGTGGCTTTGCAGGGGTCCTGAGGAGATTTAGGGGGGTTTGGGGCTTTTATTTGGGAATTTTGGGTCTTTAAGGGGATTTTTGGGGGTCTCTGGGGGGGTTTTTTTTTGGAATTTTGGGGGTTTTGGGGGGTTTTTGGGGGGGAATTTGGGTCGGCAGGCCGGGAGGGGGCGGGGCTAAAGGGGAAATGGGCGGGGCTAAGGGGTGGCTTTGCAGGGGTCCTGAGGAGATTTAGGGGGTTTGGGGCTTTTATTTGGGAATTTTGGGTCTTTAAGGGGATTTTTCGGGGTCTCTGGGGGGTTTTTTTTTGGAATTTTGGGGGTTTTGGGGGGTTTTTGGGGGGGAATTTGGGTCGGCAGGGCCGGGAGATGGCGGGGCTAAAGGGGAAATGGGCGGGGCTAGAGGGGGAGTGGGCGGGGCTAAGGGGTGGCTTTGCAGGGGTCCTGAGGAGATTTAGGGGGTTTGGGGCTTTTATTTGGGAATTTTGGGTCTTTAAGGGGATTTTTGGGGGTCTCCGGGGGGGTTTTTTTTGGAATTTTGGGGGTTTTGGGGGGTTTTTGGGGGGGAATTTGGGTCGGCAGGGCCGGGAGGGGGCGGGGCTAGAGGGGAAATGGGCGGGGCTAAGGGGTGGCTTTGCAGGGGTCCTGAGGAGATTTAGGGGGTTTGGGGCTTTTATTTGGGAATTTTGGGTCTTTAAGGGGATTTTTGGGGGTCTCTGGGTGGGTTTTTTTTGGAATTTTGGGGGTTTTGGGGGGTTTTTGGGGGGGAATTTGGGTCGGCAGGGCCGGGAGGGGGCGGGGCTAAAGGGGAAATGGGCGGGGCTAAGGGGTGGCTTTGCAGGGGTCCTGAGGAGATTTAGGGGGTTTGGGGCTTTTATTTGGGAATTTTGGGTCTTTAAGGGGATTTTTGGGGGTCTCTGGGGGGGTTTTTTTTGGAATTTTGGGGGTTTTGGGGGGTTTTTGGGGGGAATTTGGGTCGGCAGGGCCGGGAGGGGGCGGGGCTAAAGGGGAAATGGGCGGGGCTAAGGGGTGGCTTTGCAGGGGTCCTGAGGAGATTTAGGGGGTTTGGGGCTTTTATTTGGGAATTTTGGGTCTTTAAGGGGATTTTTGGGGGTCTCTGGGGGGGTTTTTTTTGGAATTTTGGGGGTTTTGGGGGGTTTTTGGGGGGGAATTTGGGTCGGCAGGGCCGGGAGGGGGCGGGGCTAAAGGGGAAATGGGCGGGGCTAAGGGGTGGCTTTGCAGGGGTCCTGAGGAGATTTAGGGGGTTTGGGGCTTTTATTTGGGAATTTTGGGTCTTTAAGGGGATTTTTGGGGGTCTCTGGGGGGGTTTTTTTTGGAATTTTGGGGGTTTTGGGGGGTTTTTGGGGGGAATTTGGGTCGGCAGGGCCGGGAGGGGGCGGGGCTAAAGGGGAAATGGGCGGGGCTAAGGGGTGGCTTTGCAGGGGTCCTGAGGAGATTTAGGGGGTTTGGGGCTTTTATTTGGGAATTTTGGGTCTTTAAGGGGATTTTTGGGGGTCTCTGGGGGGGTTTTTTTTGGAATTTTGGGGGTTTTGGGGGGTTTTTGGGGGGGAATTTGGGTCGGCAGGGCCGGGAGGGGGCGGGGCTAAAGGGGAAATGGGCGGGGCTAAGGGGTGGCTTTGCAGGGGTCCTGAGGAGATTTAGGGGGTTTGGGGCTTTTATTTGGGAATTTTGGGTCTTTAAGGGGATTTTTGGGGGTCTCTGGGTGGGTTTTTTTTGGAATTTTGGGGGTTTTGGGGGGTTTTTGGGGGGGAATTTGGGTCGGCAGGGCCGGGAGGGGGCGGGGCTAAAGGGGAAATGGGCGGGGCTAGAGGGGGAGTGGGCGGGGCTAAGGGGTGGCTTTGCAGGGGTCCTGAGGAGATTTAGGGGGTTTGGGGCTTTTATTTGGGAATTTTGGGTCTTTAAGGGGTATTTTGGGGGTCTCTGGGGGGGTTTTTTTTGGAATTTTGGGGGTTTTGGGGGGTTTTTGGGGGGGAATTTGGGTCGGCAGGGCCGGGAGATGGCGGGGCTAAAGGGGAAATGGGCGGGGCTAGAGGGGGAGTGGGCGGGGCTAAGGGGTGGCTTTGCAGGGGTCCTGAGGAGATTTAGGCGGTTTGGGGCTTTTATTTGGGAATTTTGGGTCTTTAAGGGGATTTTTGGGGGTCTCCGGGGGGGTTTTTTTTGGAATTTTGGGGGTTTTGGGGGGTTTTTGGGGGGGAATTTGGGTCGGCAGGGCCGGGAGGGGGCGGGGCTAAAGGGGAAATGGGCGGGGCTAAGGGGTGGCTTTGCAGGGGTCCTGAGGAGATTTAGGGGGTTTGGGGCTTTTATTTGGGAATTTTGGGTCTTTAAGGGGATTTTTGGGGGTCTCTGGGGGGTTTTTTTTTGGAATTTTGGGGGTTTTGGGGGGTTTTTGGGGGGGAATTTGGGTCGGCAGGGCCGGGAGGGGGCGGGGCTAAAGAGGAAATGGGCGGGGCTAAGGGGTGGCTTTGCAGGGGTCCTGAGGAGATTTAGGGGGTTTGGGGCTTTTATTTGGGAATTTTGGGTCTTTAAGGGGATTTTTGGGGGTCTCTGGGGGTTTTTTTTTGGAATTTTGGGGGTTTTGGGGGGTTTTTGGGGGGGAATTTGGGTCGGCAGGGCCGGGAGGGGGCGGGGCTAAAGGGGAAATGGGCGGGGCTAAGGGGTGGCTTTGCAGGGGTCCTGAGGAGATTTAGGGGGTTTGGGGCTTTTATTTGGGAATTTTGGGTCTTTAAGGGGATTTTTGGGGGTCTCTGGGGGGTTTTTTTTTGGAATTTTGGGGGTTTTGGGGGGTTTTTGGGGGGGAATTTGGGTCGGCAGGGCCGGGAGGGGGCGGGGCTAAAGGGGAAATGGGCGGGGCTAAGGGGTGGCTTTGCAGGGGTCCTGAGGAGATTTAGGGGGTTTGGGGCTTTTATTTGGGAATTTTGGGTCTTTAAGGGGATTTTTGGGGGTCTCTGGGTGGGTTTTTTTTGGAATTTTGGGGGTTTTGGGGGGTTTTTGGGGGGGAATTTGGGTCGGCAGGGCCGGGAGGGGGCGGGGCTAAAGGGGAAATGGGCGGGGCTAAGGGGTGGCTTTGCAGGGGTCCTGAGGAGATTTAGGGGGTTTGGGGCTTTTATTTGGGAATTTTGGGTCTTTAAGGGGATTTTTGGGGGTCTCTGGGGGGTTTTTTTCTGGAATTTTGGGGGTTTTGGGGGGTTTTTGGGGGGGAATTTGGGTCGGCAGGGCCGGGAGGGGGCGGGGCTAAAGGGGAAATGGGCGGGGCTAAGGGGTGGCTTTGCAGGGGTCCTGAGGAGATTTAGGGGGTTTGGGGCTTTTATTTGGGAATTTTGGGTCTTTAAGGGGATTTTTGGGGGTCTCTGGGGGGTTTTTTTCTGGAATTTTGGGGGTTTTGGAGGGTTTTTGGGGGGGAATTTGGGTCGGCAGGGCCGGGAGGGGGCGGGGCTGAAGGGGAAATGGGTGGGGCTAGAGGGGGAGTGGGCGGGGCTAAGGGGTGGCTTTGCAGGGGTCCTGAGGAGATTTAGGGGGTTTGGGGCTTTTATTTGGGAATTTTGGGTCTTTAAGGGGATTTTTGGGGGTCTCTGGGGGGGTTTTTTTTGGAATTTTGGGGGTTTTGGGGGGTTTTTGGGGGGGAATTTGGGTCGGCAGGGCCGGGAGGGGGCGGGGCTAAAGGGGAAATGGGCGGGGCTAAGGGGTGGCTTTGCAGGGGTCCTGAGGAGATTTAGGGGGTTTGGGGCTTTTATTTGGGAATTTTGGGTCTTTAAGGGGATTTTTGGGGGTCTCTGGGGGGGTTTTTTTTTGAATTTTGGGGGTTTTGGGGGGTTTTGGGGGGGAATTTGGGTCGGCAGGGCCGGGAGGGGGCGGGGCTAAAGGGGAAATGGGCGGGGCTAAGGGGTGGCTTTGCAGGGGTCCTGAGGAGATTTAGGGGGTTTGGGGCTTTTATTTGGGAATTTTGGGTCTTTAAGGGGATTTTTGGGGGTCTCTGGGGGGGTTTTTTTTGGAATTTTGGGGGTTTTGGGGGGTTTTTGGGGGGGAATTTGGGTCGGCAGGGCCGGGAGGGGGCGGGGCTAAAGGGGAAATGGGCGGGGCTAAGGGGTGGCTTTGCCGGGGTCCTGAGGAGATTTAGGGGGTTTGGGGCTTTTATTTGGGAATTTTGGGTCTTTAAGGGGATTTTTGGGGGTCTCTGGGGGGTTTTTTTTTGCAATTTTGGGGGTTTTGGGGGGTTTTTGGGGGGGAATTTGGGTCGGCAGGGCCGGGAGGGGGCGGGGCTAAAGGGGAAATGGGCGGGGCTAAGGGGTGGCTTTGCAGGGGTCCTGAGGAGATTTAGGGGGTTTGGGGCTTTTATTTGGGAATTTTGGGTCTTTAAGGGGATTTTTGGGGGTCTCTGGGGGGTTTTTTTCTGGAATTTTGGGGGTTTTGGGGGGTTTTTGGGGGGGAATTTGGGTCGGCAGGGCCGGGAGGGGGCGGGGCTAAAGGGGAAATGGGCGGGGCTAAGGGGTGGCTTTGCAGGGGTCCTGAGGAGATTTAGGGGGTTTGGGGCTTTTATTTGGGAATTTTGGGTCTTTAAGGGGATTTTTGGGGGTCTCTGGGGGGTTTTTTTCTGGAATTTTGGGGGTTTTGGGGGGTTTTTGGGGGGGAATTTGGGTCGGCAGGGCCGGGAGGGGGCGGGGCTGAAGGGGAAATGGGTGGGGCTAGAGGGGGAGTGGGCGGGGCTAAGGGGTGGCTTTGCAGGGGTCCTGAGGAGATTTAGGGGGTTTGGGGCTTTTATTTGGGAATTTTGGGTCTTTAAGGGGATTTTTGGGGGTCTCTGGGGGGTTTTTTTCTGGAATTTTGGGGGTTTTGGGGGGTTTTTGGGGGGGAATTTGGGTCGGCCGGGGCCGGGAGGGGGCGGGGCTGAAGGGGAAATGGGTGGGGCTAGAGGGGGAGTGGGCGGGGCTAAGGGGTGGCTTTGCAGGGGTCCTGAGGAGATTTAGGGGGTTTGGGGCTTTTATTTGGGAATTTTGGGTCTTTAAGGGGATTTTTGGGGGTCTCTGGGGGGGTTTTTTTTGGAATTTTGGGGGTTTTGGGGGGTTTTTGGGGGGAATTTGGGTCGGCAGGGCCGGGAGGGGGCGGGGCTAAAGGGGAAATGGGCGGGGCTAAGGGGTGGCTTTGCCGGGGTCCTGAGGAGATTTAGGGGGTTTGGGGCTTTTATTTGGGAATTTTGGGTCTTTAAGGGGATTTTTGGGGGTCTCTGGGGGGATTTTTTTTGGAATTTTGGGGGTTTTGGGGGGTTTTTGGGGGGGAATTTGGGTCGGCAGGGCCGGGAGGGGGCGGGGCTAAAGGGGAAATGGGCGGGGCTAAGGGGTGGCTTTGCAGGGGTCCTGAGGAGATTTAGGGGGTTTGGGGCTTTTATTTGGGAATTTTGGGTCTTTACGGGGATTTTTGGGGGTCTCTGGGGGGGTTTTTTTTGGAATTTTGGGGGTTTTGGAGGGTTTTTGGGGGGGAATTTGGGTCGGCAGGGCCGGGAGGGGGCGGGGCTAAAGGGGAAATGGGCGGGGCTAAGGGGTGGCTTTGCAGGGGTCCTGAGGAGATTTAGGGGGTTTGGGGCTTTTATTTGGGAATTTTGGGTCTTTAAGGGGATTTTTGGGGGTCTCTGGGGGGTTTTATTTTGGAATTTTGGGGGTTTTGGGGGGTTTTTGGGGGGGAATTTGGGTCGGCAGGGCCGGGAGGGGGCGGGGCTAAAGGGGAAATGGGCGGGGCTAGAGGGGGAGTGGGCGGGGCTAAGGGGTGGCTTTGCAGGGGTCCTGAGGAGATTTAGGGGGTTTGGGGCTTTTATTTGGGAATTTTGGGTCTTTAAGGGGTATTTTGGGGGTCTCTGGGGGGGTTTTTTTTGGAATTTTGGGGGTTTTGGGGGGTTTTTGGGGGGGAATTTGGGTCGGCAGGGCCGGGAGATGGCGGGGCTAAAGGGGAAATGGGCGGGGCTAGAGGGGGAGTGGGCGGGGCTAAGGGGTGGCTTTGCAGGGGTCCTGAGGAGATTTAGGCGGTTTGGGGCTTTTATTTGGGAATTTTGGGTCTTTAAGGGGATTTTTGGGGGTCTCCGGGGGGGTTTTTTTTGGAATTTTGGGGGTTTTGGGGGGTTTTTGGGGGGGAATTTGGGTCGGCAGGGCCGGGAGGGGGCGGGGCTAAAGGGGAAATGGGCGGGGCTAAGGGGTGGCTTTGCAGGGGTCCTGAGGAGATTTAGGGGGTTTGGGGCTTTTATTTGGGAATTTTGGGTCTTTAAGGGGATTTTTGGGGGTCTCTGGGGGGGTTTTTTTTGGAATTTTGGGGGTTTTGGGGGGTTTTTGGGGGGGAATTTGGGTCGGCAGGGCCGGGAGGGGGCGGGGCTAAAGAGGAAATGGGCGGGGCTAAGGGGTGGCTTTGCAGGGGTCCTGAGGAGATTTAGGGGGTTTGGGGCTTTTATTTGGGAATTTTGGGTCTTTAAGGGGATTTTTGGGGGTCTCTGGGGGGTTTTTTTTGGAATTTTGGGGGTTTTGGGGGGTTTTTGGGGGGGAATTTGGGTCGGCAGGGCCGGGAGGGGGCGGGGCTAAAGGGGAAATGGGCGGGGCTAAGGGGTGGCTTTGCAGGGGTCCTGAGGAGATTTAGGGGGTTTGGGGCTTTTATTTGGGAATTTTGGGTCTTTAAGGGGATTTTTGGGGGTCTCTGGGGGGTTTTTTTTTGGAATTTTGGGGGTTTTGGGGGGTTTTTGGGGGGGAATTTGGGTCGGCAGGGCCGGGAGGGGGCGGGGCTAAAGGGGAAATGGGCGGGGCTAAGGGGTGGCTTTGCAGGGGTCCTGAGGAGATTTAGGGGGTTTGGGGCTTTTATTTGGGAATTTTGGGTCTTTAAGGGGATTTTTGGGGGTCTCTGGGTGGGTTTTTTTTGGAATTTTGGGGGTTTTGGGGGGTTTTTGGGGGGGAATTTGGGTCGGCAGGGCCGGGAGGGGGCGGGGCTAAAGGGGAAATGGGCGGGGCTAAGGGGTGGCTTTGCAGGGGTCCTGAGGAGATTTAGGGGGTTTGGGGCTTTTATTTGGGAATGTTGGGTCTTTAAGGGGATTTTTGGGGGTCTCTGGGGGGGTTTTTTTTGGAATTTTGGGGGTTTTGGGGGGTTTTTGGGGGGGAATTTGGGTCGGCAGGGCCGGGAGATGGCGGGGCTAAAGGGGAAATGGGCGGGGCTAGAGGGGGAGTGGGCGGGGCTAAGGGGTGGCTTTGCAGGGGTCCTGAGGAGATTTAGGGGGTTTGGGGCTTTTATTTGGGAATTTTGGGTCTTTAAGGGGATTTTTGGGGGTCTCTGGGGGGGTTTTTTTTGGAATTTTGGGGGTTTTGGGGGGTTTTTGGGGGGAATTTGGGTCGGCAGGGCCGGGAGGGGGCGGGGCTAAAGGGGAAATGGGCGGGGCTAAGGGGTGGCTTTGCAGGGGTCCTGAGGAGATTTAGGGGGTTTGGGGCTTTTATTTGGGAATTTTGGGTCTTTAAGGGGATTTTTGGGGGTCTCTGGGGGGGTTTTTTTTGGAATTTTGGGGGTTTTGGGGGGTTTTTGGGGGGGAATTTGGGTCGGCAGGGCCGGGAGGGGGCGGGGCTGAAGGGGAAATGGGCGGGGCTAAGGGGTGGCTTTGCAGGGGTCCTGAGGAGATTTAGGGGGTTTGGGGCTTTTATTTGGGAATTTTGGGTCTTTAAGGGGATTTTTGGGGGTCTCTGGGGGGTTTTTTTTTGGAATTTTGGGGGTTTTGGGGGGTTTTTGGGGGGGAATTTGGGTCGGCAGGGCCGGGAGGGGGCGGGGCTAAAGGGGAAATGGGCGGGGCTAAGGGGTGGCTTTGCAGGGGTCCTGAGGAGATTTAGGGGGTTTGGGGCTTTTATTTGGGAATTTTGGGTCTTTAAGGGGATTTTTGGGGGTCTCTGGGTGGGTTTTTTTTTGGAATTTTGGGGGTTTTGGGGGGTTTTTGGGGGGGAATTTGGGTCGGCAGGGCCGGGAGGGGGCGGGGCTAAAGGGGAAATGGGCGGGGCTAAGGGGTGGCTTTGCAGGGGTCCTGAGGAGATTTAGGGGGTTTGGGGCTTTTATTTGGGAATTTTGGGTCTTTAAGGGGATTTTTGGGGGTCTCTGGGGGGTTTTTTTCTGGAATTTTGGGGGTTTTGGGGGGTTTTTGGGGGGGAATTTGGGTCGGCAGGGCCGGGAGGGGGCGGGGCTGAAGGGGAAATGGGTGGGGCTAGAGGGGGAGTGGGCGGGGCTAAGGGGTGGCTTTGCAGGGGTCCTGAGGAGATTTAGGGGGTTTGGGGCTTTTATTTGGGAATTTTGGGTCTTTAAGGGGATTTTTGGGGGTCTCTGGGGGGGTTTTTTTTGGAATTTTGGGGGTTTTGGGGGGTTTTTGGGGGGGAATTTGGGTCGGCAGGGCCGGGAGGGGGCGGGGCTAAAGGGGAAATGGGCGGGGCTAAGGGGTGGCTTTGCAGGGGTCCTGAGGAGATTTAGGGGGTTTGGGGCTTTTATTTGGGAATTTTGGGTCTTTAAGGGGATTTTTGGGGGTCTCTGGGGGGGTTTTTTTTGGAATTTTGGGGGTTTTGGGGGGTTTTTGGGGGGGAATTTGGGTCGGCAGGGCCGGGAGGGGGCGGGGCTAAAGGGGAAATGGGCGGGGCTAAGGGGTGGCTTTGCAGGGGTCCTGAGGAGATTTAGGGGGTTTGGGGCTTTTATTTGGGAATTTTGGGTCTTTAAGGGGATTTTTGGGGGTCTCTGGGGGGTTTTATTTTGGAATTTTGGGGGTTTTGGGGGGTTTTTGGGGGGGAATTTGGGTCGGCAGGGCCGGGAGGGGGCGGGGCTAAAGGGGAAATGGGCGGGGCTAAGGGGTGGCTTTGCAGGGGTCCTGAGGAGATTTAGGGGGTTTGGGGCTTTTATTTGGGAATTTTGGGTCTTTAAGGGGATTTTTGGGGGTCTCTGGGGGGTTTTATTTTGGAATTTTGGGGGTTTTGGGGGGTTTTTGGGGGGGAATTTGGGTCGGCAGGGCCGGGAGGGGGCGGGGCTAAAGGGGAAATGGGCGGGGCTAAGGGGTGGCTTTGCAGGGGTCCTGAGGAGATTTAGGGGGTTTGGGGCTTTTATTTGGGAATTTTGGGTCTTTAAGGGGATTTTTGGGGGTCTCTGGGGGGGTTTTTTTTGGAATTTTGGGGGTTTTGGGGGGTTTTTGGGGGGGAATTTGGGTCGGCAGGGCCGGGAGGGGGCGGGGCTAAAGAGGAAATGGGCGGGGCTAAGGGGTGGCTTTGCAGGGGTCCTGAGGAGATTTCGGGGGTTTGGGGCTTTTATTTGGGAATTTTGGGTCTTTAAGGGGATTTTTGGGGGTCTCTGGGGGGTTTTTTTTTGGAATTTTGGGGGTTTTGGGGGGTTTTTGGGGGGGAATTTGGGTCGGCAGGGCCGGGAGGGGGCGGGGCTAAAGGGGAAATGGGCGGGGCTAAGGGGTGGCTTTGCAGGGGTCCTGAGGAGATTTAGGGGGTTTGGGGCTTTTATTTGGGAATTTTGGGTCTTTAAGGGGATTTTTGGGGGTCTCTGGGGGGTTTTTTTTTGGAATTTTGGGGGTTTTGGGGGGTTTTTGGGGGGGAATTTGGGTCGGCAGGGCCGGGAGGGGGCGGGGCTAAAGGGGAAATGGGCGGGGCTAAGGGGTGGCTTTGCAGGGGTCCTGAGGAGATTTAGGGGGTTTGGGGCTTTTATTTGGGAATTTTGGGTCTTTAAGGGGATTTTTGGGGGTCTCTGGGTGGGTTTTTTTTGGAATTTTGGGGGTTTTGGGGGGTTTTTGGGGGGGAATTTGGGTCGGCAGGGCCGGGAGGGGGCGGGGCTAAAGGGGAAATGGGCGGGGCTAAGGGGTGGCTTTGCAGGGGTCCTGAGGAGATTTAGGGGGTTTGGGGCTTTTATTTGGGAATTTTGGGTCTTTAAGGGGATTTTTGGGGGTCTCTGGGGGGTTTTTTTCTGGAATTTTGGGGGTTTTGGGGGGTTTTTGGGGGGGAATTTGGGTCGGCAGGGCCGGGAGGGGGCGGGGCTAAAGGGGAAATGGGCGGGGCTAAGGGGTGGCTTTGCCGGGGTCCTGAGGAGATTTAGGGGGTTTGGGGCTTTTATTTGGGAATTTTGGGTCTTTAAGGGGATTTTTGGGGGTCTCTGGGGGGTTTTTTTCTGGAATTTTGGGGGTTTTGGGGGGTTTTTGGGGGGGAATTTGGGTCGGCAGGGCCGGGAGGGGGCGGGGCTAAAGGGGAAATGGGCGGGGCTAAGGGGTGGCTTTGCAGGGGTCCTGAGGAGATTTAGGGGGTTTGGGGCTTTTATTTGGGAATTTTGGGTCTTTAAGGGGATTTTTGGGGGTCTCTGGGGGTTTTTTTTCTGGAATTTTGGGGGTTTTGGGGGGTTTTTGGGGGGGAATTTGGGTCGGCAGGGCCGGGAGGGGGCGGGGCTAAAGGGGAAATGGGCGGGGCTAAGGGGTGGCTTTGCAGGGGTCCTGAGGAGATTTAGGGGGTTTGGGGCTTTTATTTGGGAATTTTGGGTCTTTAAGGGGATTTTTGGGGGTCTCTGGGGGGGTTTTTTTCTGGAATTTTGGGGGTTTTGGGGGGTTTTTGGGGGGGAATTTGGGTCGGCAGGGCCGGGAGGGGGCGGGGCTAAAGGGGAAATGGGCGGGGCTAGAGGGGGAGTGGGCGGGGCTAAGGGGTGGCTTTGCAGGGGTCCTGAGGAGATTTAGGGGGTTTGGGGCTTTTATTTGGGAATTTTGGGTCTTTAAGGGGATTTTTGGGGGTCTCTGGGGGGGTTTTTTTTGGAATTTTGGGGGTTTTGGGGGGTTTTTGGGGGGAATTTGGGTCGGCAGGGCCGGGAGGGGGCGGGGCTAAAGGGGAAATGGGCGGGGCTAAGGGGTGGCTTTGCAGGGGTCCTGAGGAGATTTAGGGGGTTTGGGGCTTTTATTTGGGAATTTTGGGTCTTTAAGGGGATTTTTGGGGGTCTCTGGGGGGGTTTTTTTTGGAATTTTGGGGGTTTTGGGGGGTTTTTGGGGGGGAATTTGGGTCGGCAGGGCCGGGAGGGGGCGGGGCTAAAGGGGAAATGGGCGGGGCTAAGGGGTGGCTTTGCAGGGGTCCTGAGGAGATTTAGGGGGTTTGGGGCTTTTATTTGGGAATTTTGGGTCTTTAAGGGGATTTTTGGGGGTCTCTGGGGGGGTTTTTTTTGGAATTTTGGGGGTTTTGGGGGGTTTTTGGGGGGGAATTTGGGTCGGCAGGGCCGGGAGATGGCGGGGCTAAAGGGGAAATGGGCGGGGCTAGAGGGGGAGTGGGCGGGGCTAAGGGGTGGCTTTGCAGGGGTCCTGAGGAGATTTAGGGGGTTTGGGGCTTTTATTTGGGAATTTTGGGTCTTTAAGGGGATTTTTGGGGGTCTCCGGGGGGGTTTTTTTTGGAATTTTGGGGGTTTTGGGGGGTTTTTGGGGGGGAATTTGGGTCGGCAGGGCCGGGAGGGGGCGGGGCTAGAGGGGAAATGGGCGGGGCTAAGGGGTGGCTTTGCAGGGGTCCTGAGGAGATTTAGGGGGTTTGGGGCTTTTATTTGGGAATTTTGGGTCTTTAAGGGGATTTTTGGGGGTCTCTGGGTGGGTTTTTTTTGGAATTTTGGGGGTTTTGGGGGGTTTTTGGGGGGGAATTTGGGTCGGCAGGGCCGGGAGGGGGCGGGGCTAAAGGGGAAATGGGCGGGGCTAAGGGGTGGCTTTGCAGGGGTCCTGAGGAGATTTAGGGGGTTTGGGGCTTTTATTTGGGAATTTTGGGTCTTTAAGGGGATTTTTGGGGGTCTCTGGGTGGGTTTTTTTTGGAATTTTGGGGGTTTTGGGGGGTTTTTGGGGGGGAATTTGGGTCGGCAGGGCCGGGAGGGGGCGGGGCTAAAGGGGAAATGGGCGGGGCTAAGGGGTGGCTTTGCAGGGGTCCTGAGGAGATTTAGGGGGTTTGGGGCTTTTATTTGGGAATTTTGGGTCTTTAAGGGGATTTTTGGGGGTCTCTGGGGGGTTTTTTTTTGCAATTTTGGGGGTTTTGGGGGGTTTTTGGGGGGGAATTTGGGTCGGCAGGGCCGGGAGGGGGCGGGGCTAAAGGGAAAATGGGCGGGGCTAAGGGGTGGCTTTGCAGGGGTCCTGAGGAGATTTAGGGGGTTTGGGGCTTTTATTTGGGAATTTTGGGTCTTTAAGGGGATTTTTGGGGGTCTCTGGGGGTTTTTTTTCTGGAATTTTGGGGGTTTTGGGGGGTTTTTGGGGGGGAATTTGGGTCGGCAGGGCCGGGAGGGGGCGGGGCTAAAGGGGAAATGGGCGGGGCTAAGGGGTGGCTTTGCAGGGGTCCTGAGGAGATTTAGGGGGTTTGGGGCTTTTATTTGGGAATTTTGGGTCTTTAAGGGGATTTTTGGGGGTCTCTGGGGGGTTTTTTTCTGGAATTTTGGGGGTTTTGGGGGGTTTTTGGGGGGGAATTTGGGTCGGCAGGGCCGGGAGGGGGCGGGGCTGAAGGGGAAATGGGTGGGGCTAGAGGGGGAGTGGGCGGGGCTAAGGGGTGGCTTTGCAGGGGTCCTGAGGAGATTTAGGGGGTTTGGGGCTTTTATTTGGGAATTTTGGGTCTTTAAGGGGATTTTTGGGGGTCTCTGGGGGGGTTTTTTTTGGAATTTTGGGGGTTTTGGGGGGTTTTTGGGGGGGAATTTGGGTCGGCAGGGCCGGGAGGGGGCGGGGCTAAAGGGGAAATGGGCGGGGCTAAGGGGTGGCTTTGCAGGGGTCCTGAGGAGATTTAGGGGGTTTGGGGCTTTTATTTGGGAATTTTGGGTCTTTAAGGGGATTTTTGGGGGTCTCCGGGGGGGTTTTTTTTGGAATTTTGGGGGTTTTGGGGGGTTTTTGGGGGGGAATTTGGGTCGGCAGGGCCGGGAGGGGGCGGGGCTAAAGGGGAAATGGGCGGGGCTAAGGGGTGGCTTTGCAGGGGTCCTGAGGAGATTTAGGGGGTTTGGGGCTTTTATTTGGGAATTTTGGGTCTTTAAGGGGATTTTTGGGGGTCTCTGGGGGGGTTTTTTTTTGAATTTTGGGGGTTTTGGGGGGTTTTTGGGGGGGAATTTGGGTCGGCAGGGCCGGGAGGGGGCGGGGCTAAAGAGGAAATGGGCGGGGCTAAGGGGTGGCTTTGCAGGGGTCCTGAGGAGATTTCGGGGGTTTGGGGCTTTTATTTGGGAATTTTGGGTCTTTAAGGGGATTTTTGGGGGTCTCTGGGGGGTTTTTTTTTGGAATTTTGGGGGTTTTGGGGGGTTTTTGGGGGGGAATTTGGGTCGGCAGGGCCGGGAGGGGGCGGGGCTAAAGGGGAAATGGGCGGGGCTAAGGGGTGGCTTTGCAGGGGTCCTGAGGAGATTTAGGGGGTTTGGGGCTTTTATTTGGGAATTTTGGGTCTTAAGGGGATTTTTGGGGGTCTCTGGGGGGTTTTTTTCTGGAATTTTGGGGGTTTTGGGGGGTTTTTGGGGGGGAATTTGGGTCGGCAGGGCCGGGAGGGGGCGGGGCTAAAGGGGAAATGGGCGGGGCTAAGGGGTGGCTTTGCAGGGGTCCTGAGGAGATTTAGGGGGTTTGGGGCTTTTATTTGGGAATTTTGGGTCTTTAAGGGGATTTTTGGGGGTCTCTGGGTGGGTTTTTTTTGGAATTTTGGGGGTTTTGGGGGGTTTTTGGGGGGGAATTTGGGTCGGCAGGGCCGGGAGGGGGCGGGGCTAAAGGGGAAATGGGCGGGGCTAAGGGGTGGCTTTGCAGGGGTCCTGAGGAGATTTAGGGGGTTTGGGGCTTTTATTTGGGAATTTTGGGTCTTTAAGGGGATTTTTGGGGGTCTCTGGGGGGTTTTTTTCTGGAATTTTGGGGGTTTTGGGGGGTTTTTGGGGGGGAATTTGGGTCGGCAGGGCCGGGAGGGGGCGGGGCTAAAGGGGAAATGGGCGGGGCTAAGGGGTGGCTTTGCAGGGGTCCTGAGGAGATTTAGGGGGTTTGGGGCTTTTATTTGGGAATTTTGGGTCTTTAAGGGGATTTTTGGGGGTCTCTGGGGGGTTTTTTTCTGGAATTTTGGGGGTTTTGGGGGGTTTTTGGGGGGGAATTTGGGTCGGCAGGGCCGGGAGGGGGCGGGGCTAAAGGGGAAATGGGCGGGGCTAAGGGGTGGCTTTGCAGGGGTCCTGAGGAGATTTAGGGGGTTTGGGGCTTTTATTTGGGAATTTTGGGTCTTTAAGGGGATTTTTGGGGGTCTCTGGGGGTTTTTTTTCTGGAATTTTGGGGGTTTTGGGGGGTTTTTGGGGGGGAATTTGGGTCGGCAGGGCCGGGAGGGGGCGGGGCTAAAGGGGAAATGGGCGGGGCTAAGGGGTGGCTTTGCAGGGGTCCTGAGGAGATTTAGGGGGTTTGGGGCTTTTATTTGGGAATTTTGGGTCTTTAAGGGGATTTTTGGGGGTCTCTGGGGGGTTTTTTTCTGGAATTTTGGGGGTTTTGGGGGGTTTTTGTGGGGGAATTTGGGTCGGCAGGGCCGGGAGGGGGCGGGGCTGAAGGGGAAATGGGCGGGGCTAGAGGGGGAGTGGGCGGGGCTAAGGGGTGGCTTTGCAGGGGTCCTGAGGAGATTTAGGGGGTTTGGGGCTTTTGTTTGGGAATTTTGGGTCTTTAAGGGGATTTTTGGGGGTCTCTGGGGGGGTTTTTTTTGGAATTTTGGGGGTTTTGGGGGGTTTTTGGGGGGGAATTTGGGTCGGCAGGGCCGGGAGGGGGCGGGGCTAAAGGGGAAATGGGCGGGGCTAAGGGGTGGCTTTGCAGGGGTCCTGAGGAGATTTAGGGGGTTTGGGGCTTTTATTTGGGAATTTTGGGTCTTTAAGGGGATTTTTGGGGGTCTCTGGGGGGGTTTTTTTTGGAATTTTGGGGGTTTTGGGGGGTTTTTGGGAGGGAATTTGGGTCGGCAGGGCCGGGAGGGGGCAGGGCTAAAGGGGAAATGGGCGGGGCTAAGGGGTGGCTTTGCAGGGGTCCTGAGGAGATTTAGGGGGTTTGGGGCTTTTATTTGGGAATTTTGGGTCTTTAAGGGGATTTTTGGGGGTCTCTGGGGGGTTTTTTTTTGGAATTTTGGGGGTTTTGGGGGGTTTTTGGGGGGGAATTTGGGTCGGCAGGGCCGGGAGGGGGCGGGGCTAAAGGGGAAATGGGCGGGGCTAGAGGGGGAGTGGGCGGGGCTAAGGGGTGGCTTTGCAGGGGTCCTGAGGAGATTTAGGGGGTTTGGGGCTTTTATTTGGGAATTTTGGGTCTTTAAGGGGATTTTTGGGGGTCTCCGGGGGGGTTTATTTTGGAATTTTGGGGGTTTTGGGGGGTTTTTGGGGGGGAATTTGGGTCGGCAGGGCCGGGAGGGGGCGGGGCTAAAGGGGAAATGGGCGGGGCTAAGGGGTGGCTTTGCAGGGGTCCTGAGGAGATTTAGGGGGTTTGGGGCTTTTATTTGGGAATTTTGGGTCTTTAAGGGGATTTTTGGGGGTCTCTGGGTGGGTTTTTTTTGGAATTTTGGGGGTTTTGGGGGGTTTTTGGGGGGGAATTTGGGTCGGCAGGGCCGGGAGGGGGCGGGGCTAAAGGGGAAATGGGCGGGGCTAAGGGGTGGCTTTGCAGGGGTCCTGAGGAGATTTAGGGGGTTTGGGGCTTTTATTTGGGAATTTTGGGTCTTTAAGGGGATTTTTGGGGGTCTCTGGCGGGGTTTTTTTTGGAATTTTGGGGGTTTTGGGGGGTTTTTGGGGGGGAATTTGGGTCGGCAGGGCCGGGAGGGGGCGGGGCTAAAGGGGAAATGGGCGGGGCTAAGGGGTGGCTTTGCAGGGGTCCTGAGGAGATTTAGGGGGTTTGGGGCTTTTATTTGGGAATTTTGGGTCTTTAAGGGGATTTTTGGGGGTCTCTGGGGGGTTTTATTTTGGAATTTTGGGGGTTTTGGGGGGTTTTTGGGGGGGAATTTGGGTCGGCAGGGCCGGGAGGGGGGCGGGGCTAAAGGGGAAATGGGCGGGGCTAGAGGGGGAGTGGGCGGGGCTAAGGGGTGGCTTTGCAGGGGTCCTGAGGAGATTTAGGGGGTTTGGGGCTTTTATTTGGGAATTTTGGGTCTTTAAGGGGATTTTTGGGGGTCTCTGGGGGGGTTTTTTTTGGAATTTTGGGGGTTTTGGGGGGTTTTTGGGGGGGAATTTGGGTCGGCAGGGCCGGGAGATGGCGGGGCTAAAGGGGAAATGGGCGGGGCTAGAGGGGGAGTGGGCGGGGCTAAGGGGTGGCTTTGCAGGGGTCCTGAGGAGATTTAGGGGGTTTGGGGCTTTTATTTGGGAATTTTGTGTCTTTAAGGGGATTTTTGGGGGTCTCCGGGGGGGTTTTTTTTGGAATTTTGGGGGTTTTGGGGGGTTTTTGGGGGGGAATTTGGGTCGGCAGGGCCGGGAGGGGGCGGGGCTAAAGGGGAAATGGGCGGGGCTAAGGGGTGGCTTTGCAGGGGTCCTGAGGAGATTTAGGGGGTTTGGGGCTTTTATTTGGGAATTTTGGGTCTTTAAGGGGATTTTTGGGGGTCTCTGGGGGGGTTTTTTTTTGAATTTTGGGGGTTTTGGGGGGTTTTTGGGGGGGAATTTGGGTCGGCAGGGCCGGGAGGGGGCGGGGCTAAAGAGGAAATGGGCGGGGCTAAGGGGTGGCTTTGCAGGGGTCCTGAGGAGATTTCGGGGGTTTGGGGCTTTTATTTGGGAATTTTGGGTCTTTAAGGGGATTTTTGGGGGTCTCTGGGGGGTTTTTTTTTGGAATTTTGGGGGTTTTGGGGGGTTTTTGGGGGGGAATTTGGGTCGGCAGGGCCGGGAGGGGGCGGGGCTAAAGGGGAAATGGGCGGGGCTAAGGGGTGGCTTTGCAGGGGTCCTGAGGAGATTTAGGGGGTTTGGGGCTTTTATTTGGGAATTTTGGGTCTTTAAGGGGATTTTTGGGGGTCTCTGGGGGGTTTTTTTCTGGAATTTTGGGGGTTTTGGGGGGTTTTTGGGGGGGAATTTGGGTCGGCAGGGCCGGGAGGGGGCGGGGCTAAAGGGGAAATGGGCGGGGCTAAGGGGTGGCTTTGCAGGGGTCCTGAGGAGATTTAGGGGGTTTGGGGCTTTTATTTGGGAATTTTGGGTCTTTAAGGGGATTTTTGGGGGTCTCTGGGGGGTTTTTTTCTGGAATTTTGGGGGTTTTGGAGGGTTTTTGGGGGGGAATTTGGGTCGGCAGGGCCGGGAGGGGGCGGGGCTGAAGGGAAATGGGTGGGGCTAGAGGGGGAGTGGGCGGGGCTAAGGGGTGGCTTTGCAGGGGTCCTGAGGAGATTTAGGGGGTTTGGGGCTTTTATTTGGGAATTTTGGGTCTTTAAGGGGATTTTTGGGGGTCTCTGGGGGGGTTTTTTTTGGAATTTTGGGGGTTTTGGGGGGTTTTTGGGGGGGAATTTGGGTCGGCAGGGCCGGGAGGGGGCGGGGCTAAAGGGGAAATGGGCGGGGCTAAGGGGTGGCTTTGCAGGGGTCCTGAGGAGATTTAGGGGGTTTGGGGCTTTTATTTGGGAATTTTGGGTCTTTAAGGGGATTTTTGGGGGTCTCTGGGTGGGTTTTTTTTGGAATTTTGGGGGTTTTGGGGGGTTTTTGGGGGGGAATTTGGGTCGGCAGGGCCGGGAGGGGGCGGGGCTAAAGGGGAAATGGGCGGGGCTAAGGGGTGGCTTTGCAGGGGTCCTGAGGAGATTTAGGGGGTTTGGGGCTTTTATTTGGGAATTTTGGGTCTTTAAGGGGATTTTTGGGGGTCTCTGGGGGGTTTTTTTCTGGAATTTTGGGGGTTTTGGGGGGTTTTTGGGGGGGAATTTGGGTCGGCAGGGCCGGGAGGGGGCGGGGCTAAAGGGGAAATGGGCGGGGCTAAGGGGTGGCTTTGCCGGGGTCCTGAGGAGATTTAGGGGGTTTGGGGCTTTTATTTGGGAATTTTGGGTCTTTAAGGGGATTTTTGGGGGTCTCTGGGGGGTTTTTTTCTGGAATTTTGGGGGTTTTGGGGGGTTTTTGGGGGGGAATTTGGGTCGGCAGGGCCGGGAGGGGGCGGGGCTAAAGGGGAAATGGGCGGGGCTAAGGGGTGGCTTTGCAGGGGTCCTGAGGAGATTTAGGGGGTTTGGGGCTTTTATTTGGGAATTTTGGGTCTTTAAGGGGATTTTTGGGGGTCTCTGGGGGGTTTTTTTCTGGAATTTTGGGGGTTTTGGGGGGTTTTTGGGGGGGGAATTTGGGTCGGCAGGGCCGGGAGGGGGCGGGGCTGAAGGGGAAATGGGTGGGGCTAGAGGGGGAGTGGGCGGGGCTAAGGGGTGGCTTTGCAGGGGTCCTGAGGAGATTTAGGGGGTTTGGGGCTTTTATTTGGGAATTTTGGGTCTTTAAGGGGATTTTTGGGGGTCTCCGGGGGGGTTTTTTTTGGAATTTTGGGGGTTTTGGGGGGTTTTTGGGGGGGAATTTGGGTCGGCAGGGCCGGGAGGGGGCGGGGCTAAAGGGGAAATGGGCGGGGCTAAGGGGTGGCTTTGCAGGGGTCCTGAGGAGATTTAGGGGGTTTGGGGCTTTTATTTGGGAATTTTGGGTCTTTAAGGGGATTTTTGGGGGTCTCTGGGGGGGTTTTTTTTGGAATTTTGGGGGTTTTGGGGGGTTTTTGGGGGGGAATTTGGGTCGGCAGGGCCGGGAGATGGCGGGGCTAAAGGGGAAATGGGCGGGGCTAGAGGGGGAGTGGGCGGGGCTAAGGGGTGGCTTTGCAGGGGTCCTGAGGAGATTTAGGGGGTTTGGGGCTTTTATTTGGGAATTTTGGGTCTTTAAGGGGATTTTTGGGGGTCTCCGGGGGGGTTTTTTTTGGAATTTTGGGGGTTTTGGGGGGTTTTTGGGGGGGAATTTGGGTCGGCAGGGCCGGGAGGGGGCGGGGCTAGAGGGGAAATGGGCGGGGCTAAGGGGTGGCTTTGCAGGGGTCCTGAGGAGATTTAGGGGGTTTGGGGCTTTTATTTGGGAATTTTGGGTCTTTAAGGGGATTTTTGGGGGTCTCTGGGTGGGTTTTTTTTGGAATTTTGGGGGTTTTGGGGGGTTTTTGGGGGGGAATTTGGGTCGGCAGGGCCGGGAGGGGGCGGGGCTAAAGGGGAAATGGGCGGGGCTAAGGGGTGGCTTTGCAGGGGTCCTGAGGAGATTTAGGGGGTTTGGGGCTTTTATTTGGGAATTTTGGGTCTTTAAGGGGATTTTTGGGGGTCTCTGGGGGGTTTTTTTTTGCAATTTTGGGGGTTTTGGGGGGTTTTTGGGGGGGAATTTGGGTCGGCAGGGCCGGGAGGGGGCGGGGCTAAAGGGGAAATGGGCGGGGCTAAGGGGTGGCTTTGCAGGGGTCCTGAGGAGATTTAGGGGGTTTGGGGCTTTTATTTGGGAATTTTGGGTCTTTAAGGGGATTTTTGGGGGTCTCTGGGGGGTTTTTTTCTGGAATTTTGGGGGTTTTGGGGGGTTTTTGGGGGGGAATTTGGGTCGGCAGGGCCGGGAGGGGGCGGGGCTAAAGGGGAAATGGGCGGGGCTAAGGGGTGGCTTTGCAGGGGTCCTGAGGAGATTTAGGGGGTTTGGGGCTTTTATTTGGGAATTTTGGGTCTTTAAGGGGATTTTTGGGGGTCTCTGGGGGGTTTTTTTCTGGAATTTTGGGGGTTTTGGGGGGTTTTTGGGGGGGAATTTGGGTCGGCAGGGCCGGGAGGGGGCGGGGCTAAAGGGGAAATGGGCGGGGCTAAGGGGTGGCTTTGCAGGGGTCCTGAGGAGATTTAGGGGGTTTGGGGCTTTTATTTGGGAATTTTGGGTCTTTAAGGGGATTTTTGGGGGTCTCTGGGTGGGTTTTTTTTGGAATTTTGGGGGTTTTGGGGGGTTTTTGGGGGGGAATTTGGGTCGGCAGGGCCGGGAGGGGGCGGGGCTAAAGGGGAAATGGGCGGGGCTAAGGGGTGGCTTTGCAGGGGTCCTGAGGAGATTTAGGGGGTTTGGGGCTTTTATTTGGGAATTTTGGGTCTTTAAGGGGATTTTTGGGGGTCTCTGGGGGGTTTTTTTCTGGAATTTTGGGGGTTTTGGGGGGTTTTTGGGGGGGAATTTGGGTCGGCAGGGCCGGGAGGGGGCGGGGCTAAAGGGGAAATGGGCGGGGCTAAGGGGTGGCTTTGCCGGGGTCCTGAGGAGATTTAGGGGGTTTGGGGCTTTTATTTGGGAATTTTGGGTCTTTAAGGGGATTTTTGGGGGTCTCTGGGGGGTTTTTTTCTGGAATTTTGGGGGTTTTGGGGGGTTTTTGGGGGGGAATTTGGGTCGGCAGGGCCGGGAGGGGGCGGGGCTAAAGGGGAAATGGGCGGGGCTAAGGGGTGGCTTTGCAGGGGTCCTGAGGAGATTTAGGGGGTTTGGGGCTTTTATTTGGGAATTTTGGGTCTTTAAGGGGATTTTTGGGGGTCTCTGGGGGGTTTTTTTCTGGAATTTTGGGGGTTTTGGGGGGTTTTTGGGGGGGAATTTGGGTCGGCAGGGCCGGGAGGGGGCGGGGCTGAAGGGGAAATGGGTGGGGCTAGAGGGGGAGTGGGCGGGGCTAAGGGGTGGCTTTGCAGGGGTCCTGAGGAGATTTAGGGGGTTTGGGGCTTTTATTTGGGAATTTTGGGTCTTTAAGGGGATTTTTGGGGGTCTCCGGGGGGGTTTTTTTTGGAATTTTGGGGGTTTTGGGGGGTTTTTGGGGGGGAATTTGGGTCGGCAGGGCCGGGAGGGGGCGGGGCTAAAGGGGAAATGGGCGGGGCTAAGGGGTGGCTTTGCAGGGGTCCTGAGGAGATTTAGGGGGTTTGGGGCTTTTATTTGGGAATTTTGGGTCTTTAAGGGGATTTTTGGGGGTCTCTGGGGGGGTTTTTTTTTGGAATTTTGGGGGTTTTGGGGGGTTTTTGGGGGGGAATTTGGGTCGGCAGGGCCGGGAGGGGGCGGGGCTAAAGGGGAAATGGGCGGGGCTAGAGGGGGAGTGGGCGGGGCTAAGGGGTGGCTTTGCAGGGGTCCTGAGGAGATTTAGGGGGTTTGGGGCTTTTATTTGGGAATTTTGGGTCTTTAAGGGGATTTTTGGGGGTCTCCGGGGGGGTTTTTTTTTGGAATTTTGGGGGTTTTGGGGGGTTTTTGGGGGGGAATTTGGGTCGGCAGGGCCGGGAGGGGGCGGGGCTAGAGGGGAAATGGGCGGGGCTAAGGGGTGGCTTTGCAGGGGTCCTGAGGAGATTTAGGGGGTTTGGGGCTTTTATTTGGGAATTTTGGGTCTTTAAGGGGATTTTTGGGGGTCTCTGGGTGGGTTTTTTTTGGAATTTTGGGGGTTTTGGGGGGTTTTTGGGGGGGAATTTGGGTCGGCAGGGCCGGGAGGGGGCGGGGCTAAAGGGGAAATGGGCGGGGCTAAGGGGTGGCTTTGCAGGGGTCCTGAGGAGATTTAGGGGGTTTGGGGCTTTTATTTGGAATTTTGGGTCTTTAAGGGGATTTTTGGGGGTCTCTGGGGGGTTTTTTTTTGCAATTTTGGGGGTTTTGGGGGGTTTTTGGGGGGGAATTTGGGTCGGCAGGGCCGGGAGGGGGCGGGGCTAAAGGGGAAATGGGCGGGGCTAAGGGGTGGCTTTGCAGGGGTCCTGAGGAGATTTAGGGGGTTTGGGGCTTTTATTTGGGAATTTTGGGTCTTTAAGGGGATTTTTGGGGGTCTCTGGGGGGTTTTTTTCTGGAATTTTGGGGGTTTTGGGGGGTTTTTGGGGGGGAATTTGGGTCGGCAGGGCCGGGAGGGGGCGGGGCTAAAGGGGAAATGGGCGGGGCTAAGGGGTGGCTTTGCAGGGGTCCTGAGGAGATTTAGGGGGTTTGGGGCTTTTATTTGGGAATTTTGGGTCTTTAAGGGGATTTTTGGGGGTCTCTGGGGGGTTTTTTCTGGAATTTTGGGGGTTTTGGGGGGTTTTTGGGGGGGAATTTGGGTCGGCAGGGCCGGGAGGGGGCGGGGCTGAAGGGGAAATGGGTGGGGCTAGAGGGGGAGTGGGCGGGGCTAAGGGGTGGCTTTGCAGGGGTCCTGAGGAGATTTAGGGGGTTTGGGGCTTTTGTTTGGGAATGTTGGGTCTTTAAGGGGATTTTTGGGGGTCTCTGGGGGGGTTTTTTTTGGAATTTTGGGGGTTTTGGGGGGTTTTTGGGGGGAATTTGGGTCGGCAGGGCCGGGAGGGGGCGGGGCTAAAGGGGAAATGGGCGGGGCTAAGGGGTGGCTTTGCAGGGGTCCTGAGGAGATTTAGGGGGTTTGGGGCTTTTATTTGGGAATTTTGGGTCTTTAAGGGGATTTTTGGGGGTCTCTGGGGGGTTTTTTTTTGGAATTTTGGGGGTTTTGGGGGGTTTTTGGGGGGGAATTTGGGTCGGCAGGGCCGGGAGGGGGCGGGGCTAAAGGGGAAATGGGCGGGCTAAGGGGTGGCTTTGCAGGGGTCCTGAGGAGATTTAG